>NW_020653611.1:2482654-2509416 GCF_003589595.1 Hyposmocoma kahamanoa | reverse complement strand
GTCCATATACTTGTAAGTCAATGACTCTGAGACATAAAATATCAAGTCCCACGTGACAGTGATTTCAGCAGCACCCTTACCGTTCAAAACTGGAGCGCAATAGTGTAATAATTACTGCTTGGCGGCAGAAGTAGGTACTAGAAATAGGTAGGCGCAGTGGCAGTACCCCTCAAATCTTTGAGAGATTTTAAGGTCTGAATAACATTGCAACCGTGATGGATAAGCATGTCGTTTACCACCAAGCCCCCGACTGGTTCGTCCCGGCACAAGGTAATATAAAAAAATAAGGATGTTAAAAAGCCACGTGAATTGAACTTTGACTTTCAGATGGCTGAACGTGGGAAGTATTTCAATATAACTTTGCGTCTATCAATTCGCTTGGGTTATGAGCATACATCAAAATCATTGAAAACTTTTATTATTATGCTAAACAAACTGGTGAATCGGGAAAGGTTATCGCATAGCTATACGAAGTCTAACATGCTGAGCCTAACTCCTTTTTTTTAGAGTTTTAAGACTCGATGTCACTATAAACAGCACTGGGATGTATATTACGGACAATTAACTGGGGTAATACGTACCGGTAATTACGAATAATGACCAAGAGCACCGGTCAAATTGATAATTTTATTACTTTAGCTGATCCGTAGTGCCCGTGATACAGATCCAGGTAAGCGAGCGTTGCTTACAGCTCCGTCACCAAAGAGGAGATTTGGTGGTGGACTTTACGAGTCAACGGCCGGTGGCAACCGTTATTTCCACAATGCGCAACGGGAAGTGAGCGTGCCTACAGCTCCGGTACCTATCTGGAAATTAGGGAAGGTACTGTGCGTGCACTCGGGGCAGCTCATCCAAGGCACTAGCCTTTTGAGAACCGGGTGAAGTCCATGCAAACAGCTGATCTGGGTTCAGGACCTGACGGAGTAGGTCACTGTGGGGACTTTCTTGCACAGGTTATAAAGCCCTTCCCGTATAACCAAGAGGTTGACAGGAAGGATACACAAAACTTGTGTAGGAAAGATATGGGACTGTCCGTGATCCATTTGATAAAATAAGGCTAAAGATGGCGTCAATTTCATGTTATTAATACACCAGCCTCATGCTTTTCGATTAGTGTCAAATGATAGAAATCTCGTTGTTATGAAAACCAATACAGTATTCTTTTAAATTTCTTGTTTCTGTTTCCCAAAAATGTTACTACACGATATTCATAATTTTATTATTGAAGTATGGAAGACTATGCTATAGTATTTGAAATAAATTGTATGGTATTACTATTAGGTAGTAAACTAAACCAGTGTTATTCGCTGCGTTCCATTTAACACAGGCGACCCACTTCGTCGATTGCAACAACAGATGCTTTGATGGCATATGCATGATGTTCCTGTCCCATCAGTGAATTTAGAATGTCTATGGATTTGTACTTGACATTTTTTTTAGATGATAATAAAACTTTATTTCTACTTTCGTCATCAATTTAATCTATGGCATGTTTGCGGATGCGTATGTTGTTGATTTTTACGCAATCACGCGCAAAAATAAGTGCGTCACGGATGTTGCGATTGCGTGGGAGCACCAATGGTATCCCGACGATGATAGCAGGAAGAATGGACTCGGTTGTTTTCCGTAGGTTCACCGAGTTACACGGGAATATCTAATAATGTGTTTATAATAATAATGTAATCATTTAATGTATTGTAATTGTTCTCCTTCTTTCTACTAACTTAGCTCATAAGATTGTTACTGAAAAATATGGGCCAATTAGTCTGAGAATAAGTAAATTTTAATCAATTCAGCCGAAAGACATCCACAGCTGAACACAGGCCTTCCCCAAAGAATGCCACAATGACCTGTCCTTGCCCTGAACTCTTGTCCGCTGTCCAACATCCGACCGAAGCAATTACTGTCAAATACTCGATCGAATTAGAAGACGCATTATGCGAATGAAGCTGCATACTTGGCACTGTCTGTTAATTTGGTTTGGCTGTCCAGCGGTTTCCCGCAACCTTCACCTGGTCATCGGTCCACTTTGTGGGTGGTCTGCCCACGCTGCGTCTTCCGGTATGCGATCGCCACTCGAGAACTCTTCGGCCTCATCGGCCATCTGTTCTGCGAGTAATGTCATGCCCAGTGCCACTTAAGTTTTGCAGTTCTTTGGGCTATGTTGGTTACTCTGGTTACCTTGCGGATGTCCTCATTTCTAATTCGATCTCACAATAAAACTCCGAGCATACCCCTTTGCATTGCCCTTTGTGTGACCTTGAAACTTATGAGGCCCATAGTGAGCGATCACGTCGCAGTGTCTTATTTCTACGTTACCGAAATGCACATGCGTTAGTTATGACAAGAAGGGGAGCTCCTTGTGAAGGGGAATACTTGCCACGTTACTTATTTCTGCCGCGAGGCAGTAATGTGAGCATTACTGCTGCTTGTGAAATTACCGGGACATGGGACTTATCAACTTATGTCTCAGTGTGACGGGCGTAGTGGCAGCGCCCCTCAGGTCTTTGTGATTTAAAACTCTGCAAATGTTGTGGACAGGCGTGGCGCACGACTTCGTTCCATCACTTGTTATGTTAAAAAAAATATCACACAGACCTCTAGAAGCGTCTTTATTCATTGGCTTCTCGGATTATATTATCTCAAATGAATGAGTGTGGTTCTCAGAACCTGATAGTCTTGTAAAGTGGACTTTTTGGGGCACTATATAATATTGTGAAAATTTTAAACACGTTCGTACTTGTATTTTTTCCAATATGTGTTTTTTTTTATAACGCACATACTGATAGTCCCGCACTAGGGACACCCTGTATGGCAGTGTCTTGGGGTATCGCGTTTGCCATGGACACATTGCCGTTAACGCATGTATTTATATGGTACAACATGGCATTGAGTTGCTTTTAAGTGAACATGTTCAACACATGTTCTTAGAGCAATGCAATTAAACAATCCCCGTCTTGCGTTGTACTAAACTCATCTTTTACCTCAGTAACACGCATCAAAGCTTTCTTACACGCTCGTCGGTTAGGGGTACTCTTGACCTGGCCTTTCTTTAGATGTCCTCAATTTTTACTGCGGTAACTTCGACCCTTATCAACTTACCCGCTCGCACTCGCCGTACAAATAGATTTAATTTAATAAAAATTAGTTTGTTCCGTATTGTACTTGGAATGTTCCTTGGTAAATTAATATTATTTTTAATTTTTTTTTATATTTAAATACTAATAAAGTTAATTATAATTTAGTAAATTAATTTGTATTTTTTTTAACGCATACACTCACAGCACTAGGGAAACCCCCTGTATCGCGAAGTCCGTAACCACACAAATAGACAAGCACAAATTAAGGGCTGCTTTGTTAATTAACATTTCTACACATTTGTCATTTACAATATTTATTTCCTACACCATAGATCATAGATTTAGACAAACTGCAAGAAAAAAATGGGTCACTACTACAAATTTTTGTCCAAGTATGCAAAAGCTACATATTACCTCTAGTATAATGTTTTTGTTTCGCTATTAGTTTTAAACCTCACGGAGGGAAAATGTGACTATCAACCGGAATTTTATTATAGAAGCGTGTACATTGCCCCTTAAATGTGACTTTGAGAACTCAACTGCAAGAACGGCCGCTTACATTTTTTTCGTTGTAACTATTTTTCCTAAAAAAATACTTATTCTCTATATCACATACTATAAGTACACCGGCCTGATGTGGTCACCTGATTATTTTAACCAATAGAAAGCGCGGTGTTGTAATCGTAATAAAATTTAGCACAATTTAAAATACAGCTGTTTTTGACATTTCGGCGTCCACTTTTCAATCAATCAGAGCACGACTATATATGGGAGAGATTGTTGTTTGTTCCTAAATGTGAGCAAATAAGCTATTTATGAATTTTAATGTACATATTATGCATGTTAAATTATCACCAGCGAAATGTCAGTAGTAGAAACTTGTCGATTGTGGCGATTACCATAGTATAATAAGAGGAAGTGTGGCAACTCCCGCCTGTTTTTTTTCGCTGGGAATGTAGGGTTGTTATAGTTATTTTTGATACAAGTGCGGAAAGTTAGTCATTATTCACGAGTCTCGAGGCATCTCGAGACAAGTGAAAATGACAAATCCGCATGTGTATCAAACAACGTTTTTTAATACATTTGCGAAAAACCTACATTGAGAGTAAAATAAAACAGTATTTAAAAAAAACCTCATTTTATTCCTTTGTCAATAACAAAATCAAATCGTAAAAAAGTTAATGAAAAAGGCGGGAATGTAAACGATGACAAAAATTACTACTTTTTTTGGCCGACTTTTTTCAATGTGGCAACTGTTGCCAGTATTCAGCCACATTAAAATTACTATTTTATATTACTTTATTTTCTACATAATCGCTACTAAGGAGCATTTACTTCATAGGTGTAAAAATGCGGTCTCTCCATAGATATAGTATAGTAATGACGAATGACTTACGTCACAAAGCACATAAATATGAAATAAATATACAATCTCTTTAGTTCTATGTTTAAGACTTAAAACAACAGTATATTTAATTTATTAAAAAAAAACTGGAAAAGTAAAAAGCACTAGTGCGAGAAATCCAACTTTCCGCACGATTTGTAGTGCGAAAAATACCACGTTTTGAGCAACTGTATTAAAAAATTATTATATTAGTTGTACCCTCAGGTTGTAAATATAATTTGAAAAAATTAAGGTGTTTATCACAATACTGTACACACGCCTTTCCATAACAGTTGCAATACCAGTCAGAGCTTTAAATCATTAATATCTGAGGGGCACTGCCACTGCGCCTGTCACCCTGAGACATAAGTTGTCAAGTCCCATGTGCCTGTAATTTAAGAAAACCGGAACCCAGTCCTCTCATGACTGTAATATTTAATGAAAAAAACCCCTATTTCGATGCTACGGTGTCTCTAGCAGCGAATTACCAGACGAAACCAGCTAATTACTGAGGCTTTTTTCATTCATTTTTATTCAACACAGCTTTAAGTACTTATTTCATTTTAAATGTTGTTTATTTTGTGTTGAAGAACAAAGTCGTAAAGTAAATTCATTTACTTACTGAAACTTAATTACAATTAGAGCGACGTCGCTATAGCCAGCTGTTGGTAGCTGTAAAGGTACCTAACTGGGTAAAGAAATACTTCATTGTTTCTCACAGATGGCGCTGCGGCAAAAAAGTCGTTAAAAAACCGAAAACAAAGATCCGACAAGAAGCACATAGGAAAATTCGTTCGTTCAATGGCTTAGTAAACATAGGATGTGACACGGTTTGCTAGAAGACGTCGGTTTGAATCGAAGTATTTTTTTTTTCTTTCATTGTTGTTAATAATTATAACAAACTAGTGCAGTAATTTCACAAAAAAACATCCTGACATTCAATAAAAACTTAATTAAATTAATCTATTTTAAGGTAATTGAAATATATATGTCGAGGTTAATTTACTGTTTTCATAGGACATCTTGAATCACATGTCACATTCCCCAAAACTAGTTTCTCTTTGGGTAATTTCGAACCCTTTTCCTAAAGATAAACAAATAGAATAACTCATGTGGAAATCCCAATTATCATCGGTCCTCATATTACCTATCCCGTCGCACCCCACCCACGAGAACGTCGAAACGAAATCTTGGTTCGTCCACCGTCATATGTAGGACGAAGTCAATCGATTCATAACAAGTTGACAATGTAGCTAGAGGGATTGCATTCGATCGCGATAATGGCCGACACAAACGGTACCGAGTGAACCGGATGCGAATATCGGTGGTGAAAGTAGATCTCACAAAAAATGATCCCATTTCTTACACCGGTTGATATTTCATGAGACGTTCACTTCAAGTAGAAGCTGTAAATGGTTACAGGAGTGCGTTTTACTGTAAATATTTCCTTGCATTATTTGATTTTAAAATCGGGATTTATCATATTTTACTTCGACGTTTCGTATGTGTGTGTCCTTCGAAGGGACGTTGCAGAGTCCTAGTTTATAGTCGAAGAGTATAAACACGATTAAGTTCCGATTTTAAAATCAAGTAATGTGTGAAAAGCGTAAAGGTTTAAATCAATGTAATATTACCTTGTGTTCTTTTTTTAGTTTCCGCTTTTTTTTTAATCAGCCATTTTCGGTTAACTATAATATTAAATATAAACTGAAAATGCGTCTCATGTCATTCATGTTATCATCTTCGAATAAACTCCACATTACTAAATTTTTCGCTTCTCTTAAACTCACGGTAACATGGATTTCTATACAATGTAATAAACAAGAGATTTTTTTATTTGCGTGACATTTCAAGTTGACAAATGAAGCAAATACAAAGTATAAAATTAAACGTGTAGTACAATACAATTAGGTGCAATCTTTTTGTGTTGCAAAATTTCTTTGATACTGCAGAAAATATTTCTCTGGTCTTCCATAAAAAAATATTGCAACATTTTTTGATAAGTATTTTTGTAATATTTTTTTTGCAACGTAAGAATTGCTATTTGCATCATACGAGTAAGATACGATTCTCGGTCCATTTGTAATATGCTTGGCTTTCTTTCATCCATGGTATAAAATTAAATAAAGTCTAGACCCTGGTGGCCCGTATTAACAGGACCAGTTCCACATTCAGTTTTGGCCAAAATTTTACAACAGGTGTTGGAAATTACACGGAACCCGAAATTATTTTTTTTATGAAATAGACACACGTTTGGCCATGCAGTCACCTAATGTTGAGCGATGATGTGACCGACGATATTACGCGTTTGTTAAGAAACTCTAGCCCTAAATAGCCCCAAATTGCAGCTTTCAGGAAACACAGTCGTGTATTGAGTTTCTTTGCCGTACGCATTAGGAAGAAGGAAGCAAAAAGCTTCGTGCGAATGAGTGGCAAATCAATGATATCTTATTCCTTTATGAAAGTTCAAATTCTTATATCCTTCTTTATATTGCAATATCATCTATTTCCTGACTGATTGCCGTTAAACGTTAGTAGAATTTTTAACTGCAACGTATTTTAAATTTACCGCTTTACATCTTGAGCTGTAACTCTATGTATTAATGACTTATATTCAAACAAATGATTTTTTCTCACTTGGCACTAACGATAATTGATATAATTTCAGAAGATATAATCACTCATGGGATATCATTAATAAATGGCATACCATTTATATTTTTTATAGTTATAACTATTAAAGATTTTTTATGATGATCGATGGCGTAGTCTATTAATATTTGATATATAAACCACATTTAATTTGAAGACTAAATTGCGGATTAAACGTGATAATAAATTCAGATATGCATAGTAATTTCCATGGTAGTTTTAGTAAGGCAACATCATCGGGTATATAACCCGAAATGGAGACGAAATAAGGGCCATCCATCCCTGGCAACTAATCAGGCAAATGCCATACATCGCTTTTAAATATCAACTGTCGTTTGCGCTGAAATCACAAATTAGAAAGCTGAAATAGCAAAGCTCATGTTAAACCGGTCGTTTTGAAGTGCAACAATTGACGATACTCGCCAATTGTTTCGAATTCGGGCTGGCCAATCGGAGCGCTGTTGTCACCGCAATGATATGGCAGGATAGTTTTCAAACAAATTGAACGACATTTCGTCTCTATTTCTGGTTATATACTCGATGGGCAAATTCGAACGTTTGTGATTGAATGAATTAATTTATTTTTTGCAACTAGACTTTAGCAGAATAACGAATATGATTATCATAATTGTACTATCATTTCAGAGAAGTGCCAACGGAATTACAATGACCAGTTTTTTCAAGAAAATGCCCTGAGATGTTTGTATGAAATATACGTCATACCATTGGTATATTAGATTGAAAGTTGTTATATCAATCCTTCATTGATACTTTATATCATGCAAGAATACGAGTATGTCAAATGTCTTTATATCATAAATGATTTGAGCGTTGTTTCGAACAAAAATATGTCATTTCTTGTTATATATCGACATCGACGATTAATGGAGAATGTTTACTTTTGAATGCTCACTAAAATTGTACATGTTAGTGAGGGAGGCGATCATATATATCGATGCACATTAATTTAGTAGCAAACACGCGACTAAACCAATAAATCGCTAGTTGAAATCACAGGGAAAACTATTCCCATAGCTCAGAGAACTGCGTAACAAATCAAACTTAATTGCCTTGTATTAAAGGCCGTTTCAATAAAAGAAATGTGTTTCTGCGACCGATTGTAATTGATTAATGTGTTTAATTTAACTTCGCCTCTTGGGTACTTTGTCCTTTTCGAGCTTATCCATTATCTAACGAGAGTGAAAAGGCGCCACCATCAAAGGTTTCAGTTTACGTTGTCTGCTAGGGATGGGCGTTTATTGCGTTTACATTAAAAGATAAATCGATTTAGAGCTCACGATAATAACATCAATTATTCATTATCAGTATTTAGCGCTCGTTGTTACATCATTCTTAATGTGCGATAAAGAATATATTTTTCATTAATTAGTTGATCAGCTACAAATCATAATTCATTACTTATTTATTTGGGGTAACTCAGGTGTAGAAGTTAAACTTAAAATATATATAAATAAATCAGATATAACAAATAAAGGCCACAATTCCACATGCTAAATAAGCGCTTGGACGTCGAGTTGCAAACACCAGCCCGTTACTCCATATCATAATACCAAAGTCCCACAATTTTAGACGTCGTAAAGCAACGATGTTGTGTTACGTTTCGTCCAGTAAATGCCTATTCTCACTAACCTATTTTTCATATATCTGTGCTCCAGTCTTGGCTCTAGCAGGTAGCCCAGAGAGCATTAAGAGAGAGAGAGAGGGTTGAATTGGATACAGGTGGCACAGAACCTAGAGAAGTCAAAGAAACTGAAGGAAGCCTACACCGATATAGTTGAGAACGGCTAGAAAGAAAGAAGAAAATATGCTCTAGCCTTGAATGGCCCTAAATTGTATCTTTCGAGAAACAATTGAGAAGTCGAATGGATTTTAAAATACAAATCGACATTGTAACAATCTTACTGTAAGCATCTCTAATATCTTAACGACGACGTCTTGCAATAAATGAATTGTGTTATGGACCGTATCATCGTAACGGGACGGTCGGTGGTATCTCTCCGCAACGATGGAGGACGATCGCGACTCTTGCGCAGCTTGCGATACGAGTATTAGAGGCTCCATCGTGGATTCGCGATTGTTAACGTGTTTAACAACGATAGGGCAACAATGGTGTACCAATTCTTTGACATTCGTTGACGTTTCACGTATCTTCTTTAACTTTTACAGAAAGTAATTTTTTTTGACGAGACGAACAAGTTGTGGGCGTGGTGGCAAGCGGCACGCCTATCCATGAAAGTCGCAGTGCCATTCAGAGCTTTAAATCGCGAAGATCTGAGCCCCAGCGCCCGTCACTCTGAGACATACATCGACAAGTTCTATGTGCCTGTAATTTCAAAAGAACCCTCACCTTTCAAAACCGGAATGCAGTATTGCTGACACTGCTTGACGGCAGAAATATGTAAGGTAGCAATACTGCCCTGGACGAACTTTTTCACACTGGATTCTAATGCTACTAAATGAAATGACGTCATCAATCATAATCATCACTCACAACCCGACTTCACCGATTTTTTTTATGGTATCAATGGACAAGATGAACCATTCGTGCGCCTGGTGATAAGCGACACTACCTCTGTGTTCAACTTCCTAAAACAAAGTTGACAAGTTACTGCTTGATAGCAGATTTTAGCAGAAATAGGTAAGATTATGGCAGTACTTCCTTGGACAAACCCTTTTACAAGGCGCTCTGCTAGTGACGTAGCGTGGGGTGTGCAGAGAGTGGCCCCGGGCACAACGGTGGCGAAGGCAGGTGAACATAAAAACACAATGAAGCCGAACCTGCAAAAAAAAAATACAGTGTGCAGCAAATTTAAGGTTGGCTCCGGGCGACAGAAATCGACGCTACGTTACTAAGCACTACTGCTTCAAAAACTACCACTAAAATGTAACTGTTAGTAAAGGGGTCCATGTTACTTTAATAAATGAAATTTTATTATTATTAACAATCATAAATCACAATGAAATCATCCTGATTAAGGTCACACGAATATGATATATATTGTTCTATTTTATTGTGCAATAAAATTAAACTAGTGGAACAACAAACTGGCTGCGTTGCACCACACGTAATAAACATAAATAGAGGTGTCGTGTTATAAAGATACAATGTTGCCTGGTTCTACGTGAAGATGGATACTAAATAAACCACAATTTATATACAGAGTGTAAGTAAAAGTTGTGGACTTTTTTTTATAACAAATAGTGACGGGACGGACAAGTGGCGTGTCTGGTGGCAAGCTACACGCCTGAGTGGCACCGCCGATCTGAGGGGCACCGCCAAGTCCCAACGTGCATGTAACTTTACCAGCACTCTTGCCTTTCAAATCCGGAACGCAGTAATGTTCACATTACTGCTTGGCGGCAAAAATAGGTAAGGTGGCAGTGTTTCCTTGGATAAACTCTTGCACAAGAAGCTCTGCTATTACTAAATTTACTATTTTAGTTAACATACTTGTCTTATCATAATAATATGTATATACGGTCCTTTGGAAAGCCTACATAAACCTTTTCAGGTGTTTCTGGTCTGAGTGATTTCAACAGTGACCACGGAGTTAAATTATCATACCATAACAATCTTCTTGGCGTGCCGTCTCCAACCAGAGGTCGGCTATCATTAATAGCTAAATAGCTAAGTATCCAAGTGGGTTCGTGAAGTTGCGGCTCGGAATTTCTGTGGTACAAGTTGAACCACGAACTAGTTGTGCGCCTGGTGGTAAGCGACACGCCTGTGCATAACAGTTGCAATTACATTCAGAGCTTTCAATCGCAAAGATCTGAGGGGCACTGCTCCTGTCCCCGTCACCCTGGCACATAAGTTGACTCCCAAGTGTCTGTAATTTCCCCTTTAAAACTGAAACGCAGTAATTATCACAGAGTTGCTGCGGAATATTTAGGAAACCAAAGCCGACCCCCTGAAGCGTGCAATTACGTGGTACATTTCAATGTACATTGCACATTTAATGGTTTTTCCATTGTAATTTGCTTGGTATTAGGAGGTTCAAAACCATCTTTCACGTGTTCCACACATCCTTGTTTCTGTAAGTCAAGATGCCCGATAACCATCTATATTTATAATCTGATCTTTATTAACTGGACGTAAATGTCATTTAACCACGATATTGCGTGTGTTTAATATTTAAAATGTCGTGATAGTTAATTCTTCTTAAGCCGAGACAGGATTTCACGCGGCCGTTGCATAAGTCAATATAGATTGCCAAACTAATGACTGGTGGATCACGAAGCACTCTCCTATAATTGCGGTTAGCACACGGCTCGAGTGATTGTTTTTGTTTATTTTAAACTTTATGGACTGTTCGGCGATACTACAATGACTCATGGTATGTTAGTTAAACGTGTCGCACTTCAGTAATAAACTGATGAAACACAAAAATGTAACTTTTGGGAATCTAGTAGGCAGTAGAGCCCTTGTGAAAGATTTCGTCCAGGTAAGTACTGCCATCTTACCTATTTCTGCCGCCAAGCAGTAATGTCAGCATTACTGTGTTCCGGTTTAGGAGGGTAAGGGCGCTGGTGAAATTACAGGCACATGGGACTTGTCAACTAATGTTTCAAGGTGGCGGGCGTCCCGTCACTTAATATTATTAAAAAAAATTGCAAAATTCCAATTGCAAAAATTCAAAAAAAAAATTTATGCTAGTAATATGATAACTCCCTCCGTGGCCGAACGGTTACCATGCTGGGTCTGCCACGCAGAGGTTCCGGGTTTGATTCCCGGGCCCAGAGAAATATTGGTATGGTCTAAATTTGATCTCGTCCAGCAAAAATCACAGTCAGAGCTATTTACAAATCTTTACAACCCAGAGTGGGAGAGAAGTACATTTATGAAAATTTAAATTGTGTTAAGAAGAACAGCATATTTTTTTTTCAAGAAAAAATTGTGATAAACACAACACGATTAATATGAGAAATAAAAAACTAGTTGTTGTCAGTCCGTACCTAACATTCCAAAATTCCGGTTCATATTCAAAATTTGCCAATTACGAGGTTGAAAACTATAGTCAAACAAAAATTTTACACTAAAGGTTATTTGTACGGCTTCTACATATACTTGATATGATGACAAAAATCAGTGGTGGTGACCCATTTACCTCTAGCAGGTTGTCTAGGTTTAATATATTATTATCTGAAATAAATATTGTAAATGATAAATGTATACTAATCGAGTTCTTTATGGTTTCGTGTGAACCGGTTTTGATGATTCTTTTTTTGTTGGAAAGAGGGTAGGGTAAAATATTCCACCTGTAAAGGTGGCAAACTAGGGGAAAACTCTGGTGTCGCACACTTTCCGATAACCAATGATTCCACGAACTTTTGAGGTCGGTTTTTTAGTACTCTGTACTGATTTAAAATTACTTTTGTCTGTTGCCCAGTTACATAATCGTCCACATAGTGATTTATAAGGATATTGTTTGTGACAAGGGCGTAAATAAAGCCCTAACGCTTACGTCATACCAATTGAGCTGCGCTAGAAGCAAAAACAAATGAACATCCGATAATTGAATTAGATGTTAGGATGGCCGTTGATTGCCTCATTATATTGGTCGTCTTAATACGAACTTGTTAATAAATTCAAAAGACTTATTTACGTCCCTTTCAAAAGGTTTAATTATGCTTTAGATGTTTGGGAAGATGTCGTAATGTTTTTAATTATTAATGGCATCCGTAAACGTTGTTTTTTAAAAAAATACAACTCGTTAATCAGAATGTACACAGCGTATTGGGCATATGTCCAAATCGACATATCGCACCTTTAGAATCAAAGTGACCCAACACAAAATTCGAACTTTTTGGGAATACGCTAAATAAGTTTTGAAGTTATAATATTTTCACATGATACTCTTGAAGCTCTAAAGTTAATGGCCTTATTAGTCCTAGAAAATTTCAGAAAATTCTGATTATTTTAATATTTAACAATTTACAAAAACTAGCCGCTTTATGGTCACTTTTTTAATGATCTCTTTTGTTGTCATTTGTCCTAACAATAAGTCTCTTTAATTTTCACCAGCTAAGCAAGATATTATACGTTATAATTGTGAACGAGAGTTCTCTAAGTGGTAAAGTAAGTTCAGATCAAATTTTTCTTAGTAACAGTAGATAAATTAATTATTGTCTCTTATTGTAAAAGTGTTCGTCCAGGGAAGTACTGCCACCTTGCCTATTTCTGCCGCCAAGCAGTAATGCTCAGATTACTGCATTTCGGTTTGGGAGAGTAAAGATGCTGGTGAAATTATAGGAACATTTCAGACAGACAGACAGACAGACTTGTCAACTTATGTTTTAAGGTGACGGGCACAGTGGCAGTGCCCTTAAGATATTTGCGATTAAAAGGTCTAAGTGGAATTGCTCTTCCCGTCACGTAGTATTATAAAAAAAAACGAAAACGGCTCAATTTTTCACCAACTGTGGTGACGTGTTGTCTTTGCTGATACAAATTCAACAATAAATGCGGTGTTGACATACAAACGCGAGAGTGGAATTTCAATCATACTAAAGAGATCCATATAGAGAGTCCGTGCCTATAACTTTGAAACTTTTTCTTTAACAACTGAGCAATGATTTTTAAAGTCGTTTTACGGAATAAACTAATTTTCTTAATTTTTTGGATTAGGTCACTTTCATTCTAAAGGTGCGATATAATAAAGCGAAGAAATTTGGAAAGTTACTTTTGGGACAATGACAAAATAGGCAAAAGAAATAACGTACGTGCTCCAACATGTACGCAATTTTCCTGACGCCAAGTATAACAAAATTCTATTTCATATGATAAACGGTACATAGTTTTATTTTGGTGCGTTATTTTTTTATCGAATTCTTAGGTTATTCACGACTTTTACACATTGGAAATGAAACTAATTTTTCGGGTCTAAATCGGGTGTGTTTTTTCTAATAATAAAAATAATAACGCACACAAAATGTTTGTGTGTGTGTTTGTGTGTGCGTGTGCGTGTGTCTCTGTGTGTGTGTGTGTGTGTGTGTGTTTGTGCGTCTCTCTCTCTCTCTCTCTCTCTCTGTGTGTGTGTGTGTGTGTCTGTCTGTGTGTGTATGCGTCCGCGTGTCCCCATGTCCGCGTCTCCGCGTCTCCGCGTGTCCGCGTGTCCGCGTGCCCACGTGTCCGCGTGTCTGTGTGTCTGTGTTTCTGTGTGTCTGTGTGCGTGTGCGTGTGTGCGGTGTGTAATGTAAATGTAGTGCAAATGAATGTATGCTATACGATTATTTCTAAAATCATAAAGCAAACAATGTTCATTTTTATTTGATAATAGCTCACGCATCGAAAACTGCGTTTGTAATTAACTGTTTCAACAACCTAATTGAAGCTCTGAACCACTTTTGAAGTAGGTTAATTGATTATATATAATAGCTCTTGACAATCACGATGGCTCGCTCGTAATCATTGCTTTTCTAGTCGTGACTGTAAAATAGCATACAGACAAGAAAGGGCGTGGAACTCAATTTTATCAAAAATGAGTTGTTGATGTAGAAAGATTGGGTTGCCTTTTCAGGCTCATTCCGTCTGTCTACTCAAAGTTTAGTTATTTATTAAAAACATTTTTTATGTAAAAGTAGTAGTTATAAAAAATATATGAAGAAGAGTGACATGGACTTCATTTACAGAGAGACCACCGCCCAGAATTAGCTGCGGTTTAGAAATGAAAATGTTACTCAATGTCAAAGTCAAATTGTTAATGATTTACTCCATCGTCATTTTTTAACCTTCTGCTCGTTCACTATGCTGACTTCCCTGAGATGAACGAGCAAGAAACTCTGGGGACTGCTCTTTTCAAATAAACTTAAATGCTATGGAATACACTTTTATTCATATCCGTGTTGAGTCGAGACTCATGTCGTCTTTCCATACATCTTGGAACAACAATTAGTTTATTGAACGTGCTGAACTTCTATACACATAATTTCTTTACACTTAGCTGCAGAAATATATCGCGAAAGATCTAATTTTAATTAGGATGCACTTCAAGGCTATTTGAAATAATCAAAAATATCTGCCGGCGCGGTTTTCTCCGCCTGCCTACTCTTTAGACAGATAGCTAACCTGCAGAACCTATCATGACTCCTGGCATGCATCAATATTGCAACATTAGGTGTTACATTTTTGTTTTTTTTAGTTTATTAAGGCTTTGGCAAAGCAATCAGCCTAAACATGAAGTTTAGTTATAATAACGCACACACTCAACATAGCCCCGCACTAGGGAAAACCCTGTGTCGCGGGTGCCATGGACACACACATAGACAACCACAAATTACACCCAAACTCACGAGAGAAATAAATGTAGGCCATACAAATATTTCTCCCGACCCGGGAATCGAACCTGGGACCTCTGCGTGGCAGTCCGGCGTGGTAACCGTTCGGCCACGGAGGCAGTTAAATTATGTTTCTGTAAATATGGCCGCCACAAAGAGGATAGGCAATTTGAGGCGGCGTGCTTAGATTGACTCGGGATTCCTTAAAACGGGCCGATACGGGTATTTTAGTTCGAGATTCGTATAATTTCGCGTTTTAATCTTCGATTAAGGCACAATAGCACTATCCTATTCCACTTTAAACTAGATTTCACAAAATAATTGAAAGTCAAAATAAAAACGACACTTTTCCCTCCAAAAGGTCCAGAGCGAATCTCCTTAGGTGTTGCATTCTATTTTCGTTCATATTTTTTTTTAAATAAAAGTTTTCGCTTAAATACAAGTCCTTTAAGCCATGTCTCTTTAATTATCGGGATTCTCAATAAATATGTTCCATTGTAGTTCTAATACATTATGTTTTCATTTTCTCCTAAATAACTTAGTTCTCTTGTTTGTGTTTTCTAAACAGCCTTTTAAGCGGCGGGAGTCAATATTTATGTTTTCATTTAAATCACATTATTGTTGCTTTGAACAAAAATTTTGGATTCGTTAGTGGAATTTTCAGGATAAAATCTCTTAACCGGCGAGAGGGAAACCCGGGGGGGTTTTAGTGGGGTAGGCCTTCCAGTGTGGAGGGAGAGTCCCCACATAACCCCTGAGTCTCCCTGGGCTCAGGGGTATCCATAAAGATTTCCCCCCCGTCAAAAAAAAAAAAAAAAAAGGATAAAATCTCTTGTAGTTGAATTTAAAATAAGAAATATAGTTCTAACTTTCTTCATCACTATTTCTTTCTTCGTGTTTTCTTCTTAATATACTTACTTAAAATAAAAATAATTTTTGTAAAAACTATACTTGTAACTTCTAAAGCCCGTAATTTTTTTCCATTTTTATTCAGTTAATAATTCAATAATAATTCAGCCACGTTCCATTTCAAATAAATAACTGTCAAAACTAGGTTTGTAGTTTGCTTTGACAATAAATACAATTTTGAACAAAAACGTTTCAATTTGTATTGTTTTCACACGCCTTAGTAGTCATATTATTTATTTTTACTTTCAAAAAAGTATACGTTTTACAGAAGCCTATCTTCCGCCAAACTGGAATGAGTTTGTTGCGAGAACGTTCTTATACAATTATAGATCTAACATAATTAAGTAAGTGCCTAATAGTGAGCAGGTACTTCTCATGTAGGTCAGACTTACTTGTTAAACAAAAAAACAATAACAATTACAATAATATTGAAGAAATGGATGTTCATCCTTATAAAGCATCAAAATACTTTTTCCAAACTTTTTTTTTTCAAATCTTCTCTTTTGGAGGGAAAAGTGTCATTTTTATTTTGACTTTCAATTATTTTGTGAAATCTAGTTTAAAGTGGAATAGGATAGTGCTATTGTGCCTTAATCGAAGATTAAAACGCGAAATTATACGAATCTCGAACTAAAATACCCATATCGGCCCGTTTTAAGGAATCCCGAGTCAATTCAAGCACGCCGCCTCAAATCGCCTATCCTCTTTGTGGCGGCCATATTTACAGAAACATAATTAAACGAAGACATGGCTCAAAGGACTTGTAACCAAGCCAAAATTAGTAATAAAAAAAATCATCGCTATTCTCATTTTTGACGCTACCGCACGAAATAGGGAACTTGTGCTAAGGTGGAACCAGTCTCTCAGATTCTTCAACCACGAGGTTTTTCTTCTGCCACGAATACGCTTTCCTTGTATTTTTCCCTGCATTATTAGTTGAAGAATCCGGTATCTATTACCCCTCATTATTCTTCAAATGAGAATTTCATTAAATAGCGCCTTTTTTATTCTCAAGAACCCCATATCATTATACATTCGAGGTACTACATATTTATTTAGCCTCCGCCCATAGTAATTCATGCCCTTAGGTTGTACGAACTTATTTTTTTTTATATAAAGTCGTGTGTGGCGGGACGACAAGTATCGTGCGCCTGATGGTAAGCTACACACCTGTCCATAACAGTTGCAGTATCAGTGCTTTAAACCGCAAAAATCTGAGGGGCACTACCACTGCGCCCGACACCCAGAGACATAAGTTGACAAGTCCCATGTGCCTCTAATTTCACCAGCACCCTTACCCTTCAAAACCGGAACACATTAATGCTTCCACACGCAAAATAGGCGCCTTGACGTCGAGTTGCGGACACTAGCCCGTTACACCAAGTACCAAGTACATTACTGCTTGGCGGCAGAAATAGGTAAGGAGTCTTCACTAATATATGGAAGTAAATTATGTAATGTAAATATATAAGCTTGTTAGGTTTGTATTGTGTATGTTTATTTTATGTACCTATATTTATTTTCTTTTTTTTATTATGTGCTTGGATACTCACACTTACGAAAGAGAATTAAGTCCGGTGGCCAAGTATACTTATACTATGGTGTCATTTGCAAGTAAATTAATCGACCGCTTAACTTGAGCGACAGTTGTCGTTAGTGATAAACTGATAAAACACCAACCAGTTTTTGTATTTATACGAAGGTTAATAATAGCATGAGTTAAGTCTAATAATTAAATGCAATAATATAATAAATACGCTTATTATAGAATAGCGAAAACAGAATTCCTAAATTTTTGACAGATAATTGTAAATTTTTAAAGTAATGCAAACATTTCCAAGCATGTTTGAGAATAATTTAAGTACAGATCACTAAAAAAACCGACCTCAAAAATTCGTAGAATTACATCAATTTGCCAAGTTTTTTTGACATCGGCTACCGAAAAGTGCGCGAAACCGGTTTCATCCCCTAGTTTGCTTAGAGGGGGAATATTTTAACCAACTTTAAAAAAGGAGGAAGTTCTCAATTCGACGGTATGTTTTTTTGTATGTATGTTAAGCGATAACTCCGGTATTTGTGAACCTAATTGTATGATTCTTTTTTTGTTGGGAAGAGGGTACCTCCATAGTGGTCCCATTTAATTTTGAAGAAAATCTACCTCTAAGGGTGGCTGTTCACGCATGAAAATTCATTTTTATAAATAGCGCCTAACTTTAATTTAGGAGCAATTATTTTAATGGTTGATTTTGCTATTTCTCCAATTCAAGGCGTTTTTCTCTCTCAATAGACTTTGAGTAGTGAAAACCGATTTTTATTATCTCCCGTGTCAAGTCCCGTATAGTGGCGAACTAGGGGATGAATCCGGGTTTGCGCACTTTCCGGTAACAGATTTCAATAAAATTTGGTAATTATATGTAATTCCACGTACCTACTTTTGAGGTCGGTTTTTTAGTACTCTGTACTGAGATTATCTTCAAATCTAAATGGAACCAATACTGAGGTACCCCCTTTCCAACAAAAAAATAATCATCAAAATCGGTTCACAAATTATCGCATAACATTATTATAATGAAATATGTACTAATTGTGATATCTTTAACTGCAGTGTCCTAGCATTTAAGAGATCACTGCTAGCATTAATATAAAGTGAATAGCATATTCTCATTCTCTTTATTTGTTTATTTCTCTCGATTTTTTTTTATATTTTTTTTTATGATTGATTTAGTGTCTGTTTAAGTATATCTAAATGTTTTAAAATGAATGTTGAGCACAGTAATAATTGGGCACAGATATGCCTGTTGTATTAATTTTTAAGTGTTTTTATTTTCCTCACTTTCTGTATCTGATGTCTGTACATTGTGCCAAAAAAAAAAATAAAAAAAAATAAACATACAAAACCAAAAAATACAGTCGAAATACGAACCTCCTCCCTAAGAATTTCCCCTATGCTTGTAACACTGCATCGACACTATTGGCAAGTAGACAAATGATTTGGTGATTTGTCAAGCCTTCCATTCAAAATTGTCTAAAATAAACCTTCAAACAAAAATTCTCGTAAAACATCTACCATTAATAACACATTCACGAGCAAATAAAGCGTTTAACGATCTGAATTAGAATTAGATGTTGGCGAAGAAACTTTAGAGGTCAATAGCATATTAATTCTCATCTGCTTGTACGTCCCTCACCTTGTGTACATAGGCGCTGTAAATAGAGGCAGCGAGTGCTGCGAACTCGGTTGATGACCTCTGGACTTGGCCATGACTGTCCATGACGTGATGACGCCGGTCAAATGCCTGACGAGTGATATCCTTATGTAGTCAGCATTTGCATCTGTTTTAAGCGTTTGTCGCGTTTGTTAAGAGGAATTAACCACAACGCCTGAGAAAGATTTTTGACAGGTGGTAAAAAAAGTCTTATATCCGCCATATTGGATTCATTATGGTCACACTTTTTACATAATTTAATATATTTTTTTACATTACATTAAATTTATAGTTATTAATTGTTTATTATCTTTTTAAGCTAAAAGTTTCTGGTCAAAGCTCAATAAATAAAAAAAAAATGTCTTTATCTCAGTTATGTATAAAAAATCATGGCTTATTGTACAGAATGATATTAGTTAGTAATTATAGTATTTATTGTGTACCTTTTAACGTGTTTATTAATTTTCCATCGTTATCCTTGTGTCCGTAACTCGTTTTAGAAATATTTCCTATTATACTTACAGTTTGGTTTCAAAATTAAAAAACAGTGTCGTTACCTCATAAACTATTAGGAGTCAAAAAATTTAAAAAGTATTACCATATATTTTTTCAATTTCTTTTATTGCTGTGTTCAAGAGTAGACTATTTTTTTCCCATCCTATAGGAGTACAGGTTATATATGACTTTTTTTTCTTAATCCTTGGCAGTATGGCACATGAGTAAAGTAACTATGGCGTTTAACCGCTTTTGACTTTCGCATAGTTGTGAAAAAGTTTCAACATATTAGGTACTTGCAGTACGCAGTCATTTTTACAGCAGTACTATACACATAACGATATCAAAGTGTCAAAATTAGTAAATTGCGCCTTATGCCATTGGCATAGAGTTTCAATTTGCAGTTGAAAAAGACATTGCGTAACTTGTAGCTGAGTGTACCGAAATTGTTTTTGGTACGTGCGTAAAATATCAAGGTGAAGACCGTGACCGCTAAAGTAGTCAACACATTTGATACGTAGTTCAGAACGTAATTAACGACGTGATTCACTTTTGGGATCTGGAGTATACTAGCACTGATTGACTGAACAACAACATACTTGTGTACAAATAAGATAAATGGGACGAAAAACAATGACACCTCTATTTGAGGTATGCAGGTACGTTGTGTCATGTCGTAGATTACGTAAAGATCTATTAATTATGTGAAAAAACTTAACGATTCATCATTATACGAGTATATGCAAGAGAGGCTGAAAAGAAATCTCTTTCGACTATTTCCAATTTACCAAATTTAAAAATAATGCTGGCCACTACGTGCCTACCTACCTTTTTTTTCAAAATTTACGACATTATTTTGTTTGTTACAAAATAGCGGAAAGAAAAAAGAACTTATTTAAAAATTTACACATTTTCAAATATTTATTACTACAATTAATACTTTTTTAAGAGACTAATGTCTCTTTGTAATATTCCCTTTCTAATATCATCATCATCCTATTTAAGGACCAGGCTCTTGTCGGTGTAGTCTCCTCTGCTCCTTGCGGTTCATAGCTAGCTCCTTGACATTTTTATAGCTGCTCACTTTGATCTTCGTCTTCATTTGTTCACTATACACCATCATTGATCTTTCTTTACCTTCCTATCTTCCCCTCAATTATCAGTCTCGCGAATTCGTTATTACGTAACATATGTCCAAGCATTTTCCCCCTTTTGTTTTTCAATGGTAGAATGCTCGCAATTAATACTACGCCAAATAAATTTTTTGACCTGTTCTTTTTTATTTTGTTTTTATTTCTTTTTTTCACAAAATTTCGTTTTTTTTTTCGAATATTGTTTTTTGTTTTTTTTTCACAAAATTCTGGAAATATAATATTAATAAATAAATAATAGTCGTTTACAAAAATAACAGAAAATGACCAAACAATAAAATTAGCTCCAATGATCACTATGTTCACTAGAGGTATCGAAATACGTACATTTACGCTCCAAGGACCAAAATGTATGGGCCAACCAATATGTATGGACGACGATTCGGCTCGAAGGACCAAAATGTATGGGCCACGATCAGGTTCGAAGGACCAAAACGTATGGGCTACGATCCGGCTGGAAGGACCAATTGTTTGGGTCTCTGAACGTCTAAGATTGAAATAGTAGTTAAGTAGGATGCTGAGTTGACGTAAGCCACAATTTCCTTAATAGGTTGAAGTATCAAGTAAAAAGTGTACAGTATAATCTGAATGCGTATTTGTGGCCGATCGCTGAAGCCAGTTGTCATCTGTCGTTTTTTTAACCGACTTCAAAAAAGGAGGAGGTTCTCAATTCGACTGTATGTTTTTTTTGTTTGTATGTTACGCGATAACTCCGGTATTTGTGAACCGATTTTATGAGCATATACACGTGCAATATTGTACGGTGCTCAAACCGTACAGTCTGCAGCTATTGTTAGCATATTGCTAAAAATTGATAAATATACGTAAATTAGAAATTAAAGTTTGCATAATTACCGGATATATATTATTAAGTATAATATATACATGAAGTACAGTCGGAATCTTTTATTTGAGTCTGTGTTAAGATATATTTTTGCGTGTTTTATTGACATACAAAGGTATTTGGTGCGGCGTCGGCAAACAACATAATTGATGCTCTGCTGGACGCCGTTATACTTAACTGCCTCATACAAATATCATAACATAATATAGCTACGTATTCAATTACACGGAACCACTTAGCCTTCCTAAAATGTGCTATAGTAACTATTAAATCATTTTCTCGTTATTTGTTTAAGTGCAGTATTATATATATGTGATGTATAGCTTATAATTGTTCGCTGCCGTCCGCCCGCTCCACCATTACGACGCCAGGTATCGATGCGAACGGACGAGTCGCATGCGCACGTTAACTTATCAAACATTATTTTACTGTGCCGTCTCTGTTCAGCGCTCTAATTGATTATCTGGTCTAAATAACTTTCTAGGTTTTCTCCAGCTGCCGCTTACTTATTCTACTAGCTATGTCGATGACCTTTTGTAAAAAGACGAACTTGGTTCTCTGTCGAATAAACTCATTTCGAATCTTCTCCTTCAGAGAAACAAGATATAATGTCAGATTGAAGGAATTTGTGTTCGATCTTTGTATAAATTATAACAAACCAGTGGAGTAATTCACAAAAAATAAATTAATGTCATGGTAGTAGGAAGATTAAATAAAATCAATATTACGATGAGGTAATTTTTTTCTTGGATCGAAAAGACGTATATTTCTTTCTTAAAACTAACCAACCAAGCAGGCCCTTTCCAGGTCTCATGGTCACGGCTCCCTCGGTGTACAAAAAAAAAATTCTAATTTCAAAATGACTATTTCGGTTTAGGTCATTATTATTTAAAACAGCGTTTTTTATAATTACACAGGGTATATCTTTACGTGATTTGGCTTAAACAACGTTAATAAAATAGAAATTGTTAGCGCAGCCATAAAAAAAACGAATAAATATTTATATATCGATAAACCACTATGTTATATATCAATTTTGAAAGTATGCGGTGTGTAATCTAAGGAATTAGATATGCGTTCATTCCTTTCGTTTTGCTGGCGTTATCGCGAGTTTCTGTTAAAAATATTTTCTTAGTTATTATGCAGCCTTACGAACTAGACATAAGCCTGCCATTGAGCACGCCAACTCTCCCGGTCTTGTGCCGCCTGCATCGTCGCTTTTCTCAGGTCGTCCAGTCATCTTGCCGCACGTCGTCCTCGACTACGTTTTCCTTGACGTGGTCGCCATTCCAGAAAGAGTCTGCTCTATCGGCGATCAATCTTGAAGACCTGAAGATGTGGCTATGCTTCCCAGCCAGCCTTACAAAGTAGAATTGATTAAATGCAATATGAATAATTAAGGCAGGCAGTACATCGACGCGGCACCGCATTAATGCGATTAGCCGGTCAGAAATATCTTTTTGTCTTTATGTCTATGTAATAAGAGCAATAAATACCAATACTTAGAATACCAAATGTACAAAATTCTGCTATGGACACTCAATAGACACACAACTGAGATGATTTAAAATTGGCAGATATGGGACTTTGTCAAGAACCTGGAACTTTGGTTTGTTTGAATAAACAAATATACGCGATTTAGTAACGAAAAAACAGTTTTAATTTCCAATGTACACTCCCGAACGTGTAATTCGAGCCACCTTATAGTTTTATTCTTAAAGAGAAACTAAAGGGAAACTTCTATAGAATACAAAAATATTGTTATCATCCAAGAAAAAGAGTTCCCCGGTTTTGAAAATTCAAATTTTCAACAAGGACTTATGGAAGTGACGTTTAGTGTTATCAGTTTTTGATCAATCAATGATTGTTCAAGCTTAAGGCGCTTAATACTGGAAATGCAAAGTGTCTCGAATTATATGTCCGGAAGTGTACAATTATGATTAGCAAGTGTAAAAAAATTTAAAGACGAATAAAGAATTCAACATATTCCTTTTTAATTTCAGGAAATGAAAGATGTCCTGGACGAGGACGAGGAGATGACCGACTGGCTGGTCCATCGGGAATCGAAATCCGGGGTAGTTCTCCACGACAGACTTATGACCGACGCCGCGCTAGAATCAGCACCCATCAAGACAGAACACTCCTACAGCCTGCATTCAGATGTCGAATCAGCATCAAATTCACCACATCATACCAAAGTTGATGGTCAGTATAATATAGTACAATAAAAACACCAGTTTCCCTGCACTATGATTACCAGAGTAACGGAAATCACTCCTGGACACTATCCAAAAAACTCAGACCAGATACAATTTTGAATTGAAATGAAAGAATTTATCACACGACTTATAAAGTATTAGTTTTAAAGAACATGGATGGTCATCCAATTGCCGGACTGCCACGCAGAGGTACCAGGTTTGATTCCCGGGCCGGGAGAAATAGTTGTATAGCCTAAACTTATTTCTCACGTGAGTTTGGGTATAATTTGTGATTGTTCATGTGTTTGTCCATGGCACCCACTACACAGGATTTCCCCAGTGCGCTGTGTTGAGTGTGTGCGGTATTATTATCCATTAGATAAGGATTACTCTAAACTGCCTCCGTGGCCAAACGGTTACCATGCCGGACTGCCACGCAGAGGTCCCAGGTTCGATTCCCGGGCCGGGAGAAATGTTTGTATGGCTTACATTTATTTCTCTCGTGAGTTTGGGTGTAATTTGTGGTTGTCTATGTGTGTGTCCATGACACCCGCGACACAGGGTTTCCCTAATGCGGGGCTATGTCGAATGTGTGCGTTATTTATTATTATTATTATTACTCACTCTTACGATTCTCTTACGAACTATAGCTTCATTAGTGCCTCCATGAACATCCCGGGGGCGTAATACTGCATCGAGGCAGCCCAATCTACAAAAGTTAATATCCCAAACTGGTCCGACCATGGGACCACAGTGCAAACCGTTGGGTCACCAACATTATCGTCGGTCATTTTATTAAAGAATGACTGAATTTGGAATCTGCAACGTCGACGTTAGAGATTGTTGACATCAATATTAAAGAAAGTCTTGAAGAGATACAGCATAGCGCGAAAGTTTACACACAACTTTTAATGTCAAAATAAGCAAATAATGAGACGAAAAAATATATACCGACGTCAAAACTTTGCTAAACAATTTAGCTGCGTTATTTTTACAAGACCAAGTGACAGGACGAACAAGTTGTGGGTTTGGTGGTAAGCGACACGCCTGTTTAAAACAGCTGTAGTGCCATTCGGAGCTTTGAACCGTAAAATCCGGGGGGATACTGCCACTGCGGATTGAGACATATGTTGACAAGTCACATGTGCCTGTAATTTCTACTGCTTGGCGGCAGAAGTAGGTAAGGTGTTCGTTGCCGCGGCCTCTTCAACGACAATTAAAACGCATCTGCGTTTGTTTCCATCTTCCATCTGGAAGTAATCGCCACACCCACTCATATGAGCAAACTCTGGGTAGCTGTTGAGGAGAACGTTGTATACTATTGAGGAGTTCCCCTCATGTGGCTGCCATGAGCATCATCAGATCAGCTCTGGGTCACCGTAACATTTTACACTTATGTGTCGAGTTTATTTAAAATTGGTTAACGGAAAGCGAATGAAATGCAAATTTAAATAAGACCAGTAAACTAGGGTACCCCCTTTTCAAAGAATCACCGAAATCAGTTCACAAATATCGAAGTAATCTAAATTAAACACATAAAAATACTATCGAATTGATTCCTCCTTTTTGAAGTCGGTTAATTAACACTCACGGTTCACTTTGTAAAACGGAAGAGAAATGAATAAGATACAATGAAATGGTCACATTTTTTATAATACTTATGACAGGATTTCCTTTTACACTTGCAGTGTTAAGATATTTCGTGTCATTCGTCACAGTATATTTTAGTAAGAGTGAAAGCTTCTTGTTAAAGAGTTCGTCCTAGGAAATACAGCCGCCGCCGCACCCATTTCTGTCGCCAAGCAGTATGCGAGTACCCATCTTTGTGAAACTATTTTTTTACACAAACGATACCACTCTAGCTATCGTTGGTTTGTTTTATGTCAGTTCTACAATGAAAATAATGTCAAAATACGACACGGAAGCTGTCATTTGGCGTTTTGGTATGCGCTTAGAGGACGAAAAAAAAATTCCATACTTTACTTTGGTATCCGCAACTACTTGTGTCAAATCATCGTTACCTCCGGTCCGATACGAAGCTAAACCGATGAATGTTGCTTCATATTTCGTATGACGTGTTGAGAATATGATACCCCGATACACGTCGCGTCAAAATCCTGTCAAAATGTCTTTTCATAGTTGCTATATCAACGTCCAATGTCGGACAGCCATATAAATCACGTGTTTCATTTGGTAATCTTTCCACAATCGGACACAACGCGTTTCATAGTAAGAAATTATTAAAACGAAGGACGTACGCAACTACGTGTATCGGATTTTACTTTTCGGAGTACCTGCCAGGACTTGTCAGCCTTATGTCTCACGGTGACGGGAATCGTGGTAATGTCTCTCAGCTCTTTGTAATTTAAAGCTCTGATTGACTTTGAAACTGTTATGGGTGGTCACTTACTATCAACCAGATAACTTATTCATCCCGTCACTTAAATCACAAAATATATTTGGAAGTAAGTGAAAAGAGATCTCTTAAAGAAACATAGAGTGGTTTCTTGCATAACAAACGTCATGTCTTTCAAATGACTGTAAC
>NW_020653611.1:2471319-2482254 GCF_003589595.1 Hyposmocoma kahamanoa | reverse complement strand
ATTGATATTTAATTTGTGCTTAACAATAAGTAGTAAGAACGTGATAATCGGTTTTAATGTACTAAGACCATTGGATTGAACAAACTACAGTTAACAATTGCCTGTTACAAATTTTGAAATGATCAGTGGTTGTTACGTTGTTATTCATTGAATATCTTAAAAGGTAACAAATAATTGAGAACCTGAAAACGTAATGTACTTAATACGTGTAAAAACTGTAACTAAAATAAAAAAACCGACCTTATAATGTTTGTCTCCCTCTGTGGTCATACGGTTACCATGCTTGTCTGCCTCGCATAGGTCCCGGGTGAAATATTTCTATGGCCTACATTTGTTTCTCTCGTGAGCTTCGGTGTAATTTGTGGTTGTCTATGTGTCCATGACACTCACGACACAGGATTTCCCTAGTGCGGGGCTGTGAGTATGTGCGTTATTATTATTATTATTATTATTGTAGAATGACATCTATTTGCCAAGTTTTATTGCAATTGGTGAACGGAAAGTGGGTAAAACCCAATAACATATTCACCTTTTAGATGTAGGTAATCTTTTCTTCAAATTTTAATGGGACCCACTACTGATATACCCCCTTACCAAAAACCAAAGAATCGTCGACATCGGTTCACAGATGTCAGAGTCATCGCGTAACATACATAGGTACGCAAAAAAAAATATTCGCGCGCAAATTGCAAAACTGTGGAAAAGAAAAACAGTAAGAAGACTTGGTTGATCGACGTTCTGCCTAGTCTATTGTGACCTACAATTTTTCGATGTGATGTAAGCCTAAATAAGCCGGGCTAGCAACAATATTATTTACCGAAGAAACACGATAACAACTCACCAATTTTTAGAACTAAACAAAGTCGAACACGTTTCTATATTATCACGTGGAAGATAACACGGATTGATAATAAAGCGTGTTATTATCTAATCTTTATAGATTTACCTGTAAAATTAATGGTAGCAATTGGTATATCTGTTTTACAGATGCTTTTTATTTACGAGTAAACAAGATACAAGTTTTTTTTTCTAAATGTTTCTACTGAAAAAATATTTGATTGTTACAAACAAAACGACTAATCCATAGAACAGAATCTGATGTGAATATAGAGCGAAAATATCATTGACTTACAATTATATGGACGTCGGGTCCGCGCTAAAAAGTGTCCGAACTTATAGGGCGTTAAAATCGTATACAGAGCGTCATTCACGCTTTAGTCTTCGTTTGTTCGACTGACAGCGAAGCAAGCAAAATTAGACAGTAGGTACTGCGATGACATTACAATTTAAATTCAACGTTTTAGCTTTTTCATATTCCTTTACATGTCACTACGTTTAAATAGGTTGACTTGGGACATTTTTTTCGTGGGTTTTGTATTAGACCCGTCGTCCATTTATTTGTAAGTCAATGGAAAATATAAATACATAATCTTGTTATTTAAAGTAAGGCCTATCTATAGGTGTTTACTTAATTTTTATATCTTATTTCGTTTTGAACATTTACAATCAAACACCCCGGTCGATATCCATAGCGAAGAATAACGAACGTAATGTACATTGTTCTTGTGAGTATAAGCTGTCTTGCACATAGGCCTTTGTTCTACGGATGAGTCGAAAACGTTGTTTAGGGTGATAAAGTAACTTGATTCGATCTTAGTCTATCAGGGTATATTAAATTATATTAACACTACGGATAGAATATAAATAGAACACAATATGTTCAATTTTTATTTGTAATCTCCTTTTTAAATTTGATTTAGTAAAAAAAATCATATTGTTTAGTGCTTGTAATTTCACCAGGACCCTTACCCTTTAAAACCGGAATGCAGTAAAGCTCACAAAACGATTGTTTGTTTAAAAAACAAATATACACGATTTACATTAAAAAAATGTTTCATTTAAAATATAAACAAAATAAATATGAAATAAAAAGTAGAGTGGAACTCTTAAAATATCACGCAATAACGGAACTGGAGATTTAGACAAACGAAGATATGTTGCCTACACGAGAATGGCTTTATTCCTCACAAATATGAAATTTGTCAAGTCCACGTTGGAATCATGTCTCCGGGTAATCCAAAGAACCAAAAAAAAGAGCCACATGGATCATGATTTAGGACTATATTAATAGTAATGTGCCACAAAATACCACTTACCTTGTCTGGAACTAGAGACTTTCCTGTACTAGAGTTACAAATCGTTCATTAAAAGTGAAGGTAGATATTCATTAGAAGCTGTTAATTACTGTTAAAGACTAGACAGAACAAGTTTTTTTTAATAGCATTCAGCTCGGCAAACAGACGTATGGAAAGTTGCTACTGCCGCTTTACACAATTGCAACATCTTATAACGTCTCCAGACTTACGACGAGAAGTCTCTGCGTGAAAGGTCGCAGAGAATTCTCGCAAAGACGCGATACTGTCTAAACACTCACAGTAAGTCTCACTTATGTTCTCACCCCTATTCGATTTGGACGAATTGTTTTGTAACCCACAAAACGGACTCAGCTTGAAAATGTTCTATGAACTTTAATTCCAGTCCGTTATCTCACATTTTTTATCACTCAACTTCTCCAAAACTGCACGAAGTTAAATGTGAGTAGGTAGACTAGACACATAAACAATTAACAAACACGTTTATTTAACGCAACTTTTCAACTTTTTAAACCGGAACATAAAAGTGCTGTTCTGCGGAATAAATAATATAATTGTGGGCAGTCATTAGATTCGCTACAGGAACGTGGCAACCCCAACAAAACTCTGAAAGCACATATTACGTAATAGTTACTACGTAACAGATACATCACTCTGATACAAAATCGAAAATACCTACGATATAATAGCCTACTAAATTTGATTAATTATACCAGGCCTTCACTACGAGGAAAAAGGAACCTAAGCACTCGCTCAGAGAGGTGAAAATAACTTTGCAGTCGTGTGGAACCGATTGCGCTAGAATGTACAAGGATTGTAATGTAAATGAAAGACTTGTTTGAAACTTTGAAATTACAATTATTTATTTAGTATTAAGTGTCGAGTTCTTAGGTTTTCGCGATGGTTACACATAGGAAATGAAACTATTTTTCCAGATTTAAATCGCCTACATTTGTTTTTTCGAACAAGCCAACGTTTCGGGCCCTTTGGTCACGGTTGACTGAGTCAACTAATAGAAAAATAGTTTCATTTCCTAATATTAAGTAATTAGTATTAATCTTATGTATGTAATATAGCGTATCTAATATAGTAATTTGAAATTACCACTATTAACGTAAAGTATAAGTGGAGATTTGTAATTAGCATTTTCATCCATTACTCAACATATGCTTAAAGGTGACCACATAATTGATATTTCCGCAAAAAATATCCAAATAATGTACCAGCTAGAAGAAATTCACCATCTTTCTGCAAATAAAACTCTTATTAAGTTTATAGCTTTTTTGTTACTGACCTTCACGTGCAGAAAGATAGTCATTTTCTTACCATAGTTACATAAAGACTTTTTGTGGAAAATGTCACTTATGTGGTTCGACCTTTAAACAGACGAATATTTATTGCTAAAAATTCGCTGTAATCTTTCAAAAATAAATAAACAAATTTAGTACAGCGATGTGAGAACGGTTGCCTTACAATTAGAGGTCGACAGTTCGAATCCCGAGGCGGCATGTACCTATGACTTTTCTGCGTTTGTACATTTGTAAAAGATTACTAGCAATACCTCTCGAGCCTTTGGAAAACGTGTGAAGCCCCAACCTATTAACACCCTGAGCGCTTGTACTGCCGGCGATACACTCAGTGATAGGCACTTACCGCGTAACCTCGAGCGAGTGATGGAGCCCTGCTGAAGGCATATTGATTGATATATTGTAAGTATACACAGTGTTGTAAGCCCCTTAAGAATTTCAACCCATGGACTACAAGTGTAAAAAGACTGCCAATGTGCTGTAAACAGCGTTACCTAGACTTGTTTCGTACATCGAACATATAGCCAGTATATATTGCACAGGGCTGACAAGAAATAAAACTGATAAGAGTAGCAGAACTACCAATTTACTTATAATAACTAATGTGGAACTTAAAGCTTCTGCATGCGAGTACACAAATTACAATATAAATGTCTTAATAATACACGTAAGTGACATACCAGAAAGCGACTTTTAACGAAGATTAATGATCATTTGATTGTAGATACCATTTAATTAAATTATGGATGATACAAAAGATCGTGCTCGTTGATCTTTTTCTTATTGAGAAAAGACCGTTGTAAAAAATGCAGTCGAATTGAGAACCTCCTCCTTTTGCGAAAAAAGCAGGATTTTGCAATAGCTTTACGTTTTACCAGTATACCAGAAACTTATGACATATACGTTTTTCAACGATCAATATACAGTTTGACTTCTGTTTTTTTTTTGTCGAGCACCCCGCGTCTATCTCCAACACTCGCCGAGATTCAAGACTCTGAAATTTGTATGGCGACCATCTTGTTTTTTCGAATTTTTTTCACTTCCGGTAGAAACTACCCAGGCTAGCGGCCATTTTTAGTTTGAAGATATGATACTTTGGCCGGGCAGCTGGTGTCCTACCTGATGCAGTCCATTTTTCGAAGGTTTCGGATTTTTCTGGTACTCACCGGAACTATATATATTCTTTATTGCACCAAACAAATAAACAGAAACAAAAAAAAATAACATAAGGTGAGCAAAGGTGGACTTATCTCTAAAAGAGATCTCTTCCAGCCAACCCAAGGCAGTGAGAGCAAAGGTTTTAAGCGGGGAACGGCGTGCAAAAGAGATAACAAAAGATGATAATCTACATGTATAAAATATGCATATATAAAATTACTGTTAAATAATTAAAATAGTATATAAATAAATAGACTACATAACGTATAATACATTGTATCAATAAACTTACACATATACAAATATGATGATTATTAAGAGAGTTCAGCAAGAAAGTGCGCTGTCAACCTTTTCTTGAAGGAAGCAATTGACGGACTAGACTGAATATGGGAAGGGAGTCTGTTCCACAGCTGCGCTGCACGAGAGGAAAAGGAGTTGTAAAAGAAATTTGTTTTACAACTAGGACGAACGAGCATCTTAGTGATGCACGAACGCCTTGAGCGGCTAGGAGGGGGAAGCAGTTGGAACCGGGAACGTAGGTAGGAAGGGGAATTTGGGTCATGAAGTATATTAAAAAGTGTGGACAGGATATGCACATCACGGCGAAGGCGGATTGGGAGCCATTTTAACCGAGCACGAAATTCGGAAACGTGATCAAATTTTCGGAGACCGAAAATAAATCTGATAGCCAGGTTCTGTAGACGCTCTAGTTTGTTTAAAAGGTCTTCGGTCGCATCCAAGTAACAAACGTCGGCATAGTCAAGAATAGGGAGTAAAAGAGTTTGCGCAAGCATAATTTTGGTGTGAAAAGGAAGAAAGTATTGGAGACGTTTGAGAGAATGATATGAGAAGTACATTCGTCTGCTGACCTCATTGACATGAGAAGTCCAAGACAAGGTGCAGTCCATTACTAACCCGAGATTTTTAGCCTTGTCAGTATATGCAATTGGAACTCCGTCATATACCAGCGGAGGAGGTACCAAAGACCAGTCCAACTTGGACCTCAATCTGCTACTGCCCACAATCATTGCTTGAGACTTGGCTGGATTAACCAAAAGGCCAAATGACTTGGCCCATAACTGAATGGCAGACAAATCACAGTTGATAGACGCAATTGCCTCCGCTACCTCGCCCACTTCAAAATTACGATAAAGCTGAAGATCATCAGCATATAAATGGAAGGGAGAAGAAATGACACGGGAAATATTATTAATAAAAATAGAAAAGAGTAAAGGAGAGAGTACGCCACCCTGGGGCACACCAGCAGTTAAGTTAGACCAAGATGACGAGCCATCATTGATTTTCACGCTCTGCTGGCGACCGAAAAGATACGAAGAGAACCAACTTATAGTAGGAGAGGGGATATTAATAGCCTGAAGGGCACCAAGAAGAATGTCGAAGTTAACAGAGTTAAAAGCGTTGCTGAAATCCAAGAGGGCAATGGCAGTGAGTTTCGTTTCATCCATAGCACGACGTATGTCCTCCGTAATGTTCAGTAATGCTCCAATAGTGCTATGAGATGGACGAAAGCCAGACTGAAACGGACATAAAAGATTATAGGAGGTAAGTTGAGAATAAAGTTGTGTATGTACAATGGATTCTAGGGCTTTAGAAAGAATGGGGAGAATGGAAACAGGACGGTATTGTGAAAAAGATGTAGGATTCTGGATTTTAGGGAGAGGTATGACAAAAGCCTTTTTCCATTGAGTTGGAAAGACATAGCGCGAGAGAGAAAAATTTATGATGTAAGTAATAACCGGCGCAATGTCCTCCAGCACGGGAAGAATCATTTCGAGGCTCAAATTGTCACTGCCAATGGCCTTAGTGGAAATCGAGCGGATACTCTTTTTTACAAGATCCTCTGTGACCGCACTAAAAGTGAAAGGGGGACAATCAGGTAACGCAAGATTAGACAGAAAAGTTAGAGTATTCGATTTAGTGCGAGAGTTAAGGATGATGGGCGGCGTGGAAAAGTGGGAGTTCAGGGTATCGAGATCTATGTTGTTTTGGCAAACATCCAAGGACGACTTGCCAACACCTACGGAATGTAAAAATTTCCACACCTGAGCTTGGGAAAGATTTTGTATGGTAGAGTGAAAGTAGCGACGTTTGGCATCCCTACACATTCTATTGCTGAGATTGCGTAACTTCTTATACGCGTCTAGATTTGCTGAAGAGGGTTCACGTTTTAGACGGCATTTGGCTTTATCACGCATTGCCATAACTCTTTTAATCTCAGGCGAAAGCCAAGGAGCCGGCACACAGGAGCAGGAGCATGGGAGTCATAAACCTTCACCAACTCAGTGTTAAGGATATCAACCATTACGTCAATACTGTCAGACGAAAACAATACGGACCAGTCAATACATCTCATATCTTCTCTCAAACGATCCAGATTCAAATTCTTGAAATTTCGCAAAAGAAGGACTTTTCCCTTACCTTTAGGTGGACGCACTTTGTAAGAAAGATAAATACTATCCGACCGCGATTCCCGATTTTCACCCATCCCGACTCTTTCTGGGAGAACAACTATGTCAATGCCTATATAGATCAGTCAGTGGTCAGTTGTTACGCCGCCCAGCGTAATCGAAGCCAAAAACGGAAGCGTGCAGCGTGGTTAAGTCCACTATTGTTAAGTTGCTATAGAGAAGGTGATTTTTATGTACTGTACCCGAAATTAAGACAAGATGAAAACAAATTCTACAACTACTTTAGTATGTCGATTGCTACTTTTGGTAAATTAAACGATGTATTAAAAACAAAAAAATATATAATATACGAAAAATATATATATACCCTCCTAAGAATGTCAATTACTACTTTTGATTCTAAGACTATATAGTTCACATAGGCACTCGAAGTTGAAGTCTCGACTGCATGCAGTTGAGTTTGGACTGCATACATTAAATGCTAGAAGTAGATATCAAGTTGATAACGACTGCAGGTTGCAGTCGATTACAACTGCATGAAGTTGATTACGTTGATCTGTTAGCAACCTAAGTCACATTTTGTGTTTTGCAGATGTATTCGATCATAGTATGTAAGATTATTACTAGTATCACAGATTACAGAATATAGTATCTAGTATCTAGTACTTAACGAAGCCATCACGAACAACGCAATATTTTTTTCTGACAAATCTAAGCACATTACCGTGTCATTCAAATGTGCATATATGCAACGATTGACAGTTACTCGGACTATTTAATATTCTAATCATGCGAATCTATTTAACATTTATTATGTGCAAAATAAAAATTCATTTTCCTATTTAACGCGACTCCATGCATACGCTGTTCCGAAATTTCGATTCAATGAAGGCTAATTAAGTTGAATGACGGATGACAATGTCTTTAAGCAGAGAAGCTCTCGTGATTTATGCCAACTGTGCTCCAGTAACTGTTTGTTTTTGAATTATCTTTTTAAGAAGATATCAAAAAAACTACCATCTACCGAGGGACTCACATCAGAGTCGTCTATTGCACAGGGAAAATATACTTGTTCTATTACTGTCAACTTTTACACAACCGTTGTGTTGTGTTCATAAAAAAATGAGTTGTGAATTATGAAATATTGACCTTAGACTGTCTTCCCGTCCGAGGAAGAAAACTTGGGTCGAAAGCCAAAACACGCGAACGTATACATTCATAATATTTTTAACTGCCTCTGGAGCCGAACGGTTACCATGCCGGACTGCCACGCAGAGGTCCCAGGTTCGATTCCAGGGCCGGGAGAAATATTTGTATGGCCTACAGTTATTTCTCTCGTGAGTTTGGGTGTAATTTGTGGTTGTCTATGTGTGTGTCCATGGCACCCGCGACACAGGGTTTTCCTAGTGCGGGGCTATGTTGAGTGTGAGCGTTATTATTATTATTATTATTATTATTTTACTGCGGTACAAAATGTGCTCCCGTGAAGAGCTTTTCCTAGTGTCATTAAAAAATAATGAGCGTCACTGAAGCCTGCTATGCTCCCAAGAGTCCACACCACCAATTACAATTACACATACCAATATGCTTTATCAATAATTATGTATATTACAGACATGGAAGACGAGTGCTACCCAGCCATCCCAGCTTCAGCATGGTCACGGCGGCGCTGCAGCAACACGCCCGAAGTTAAGGCTGAGCCCAAGTCGGAGCCCGAGTCCCCCGCTTCCTCCTGCCCCCCCTCACCGACACCCGGCACACCTGTCACACATTTAGACTATGTCATTGATCACACGGTAAGTTAACATCGATTCGTAATATTGGTAGTAGCAGTACAGTTCTTTGTCAAAGAGTTTATCCAGGGAAATACTATTTCTAAAACCTCCACTCCATCAAGTGACGGGACGAACAAGTCGTGCGCCTGATAGTAAGCTATACGCCTGTCCATAACAGTTGCAGTGCCACAGAGCTTTAAGTCGCGAAGGTCTGAAAGGTACTGTCACAGCGCTCTCTGAGACATAAGTTGACAAGTCCCATGTGCCTGTAATTTCACCAGCAAAAACCGCAACACAGTAATGCTGACATTACTGCTTAACGGCAGAAATAGATAAGATGGCAGTACTTCCCTGGACGAACTCTTTCACAAGGAGCTGTGCTGCTACTCAAGTTAACAAGTTACTCAAGTTCCTGCTACTCAAGTTAATAACGACGACATGAAGTCGATTTCGACTTCATGCAGTTAATGCGTGAGGTCGTGAAGGTAAAGTTGATAACGACACGACTAAGTGATCTGAGTGTCGGGTGCAAATGTTGTAATTATAAATGATGTTGAGAAGCAATAGCCAGTTTACTCTCCTCCAAAGAGCCCGCGTGTGCCTCACACCCTGCACCATAGGTAAAGTAGGCACTGTTTACACGGTCGCGGTGCGTCATGGTTCCTGTCTCACCCAGCGGGAGAAAGGCGTATTGGTGTACGTGTTTATAACAATGTCACCTGGATCGTCTCGTTTTGAAATAGCTAATATTTGTCCAATAACTAAAACTACACATTTTAATATACTTTTTATAAACTAATTTTGACCGTCATGAGAAAGCGCTGTGTAAAACCGTTTATCTAACGCAGTGGTTCCCAAACTTTTTTGATTCGTAGACCACTTGCCAGTTTTTTCTGTTTTGCATCGACCCCCTGCCTTTCGAATATGGATTGTGATGACAGTGCACCCCTTTTATTCGGCTCTCTTCAGAGTACACACTACGCCCATATCCCTAAAGCAACTCTCCCCTTTCTAGGATGTTCGTCCGTTTATGGAATGTCAAAGTTTTGGTCACGACCTACTTAAACGGGTTCTACTCACGTGGACCACAATTAACGTCACACACCCCTACTTAATAAACATAATCAATAATAATAAATAACTTAATCCCTCTCGTTGGACCTGACTGGAAACTAGCTCCTTAGGAAACTTTGGCATATGTCAACGCCATTCACTGCTATGACAATCATGTTATGTTTTCCTGTTTAATTTGTATTTATATTATATCAGTCAATAAAGTGTTTATCTATCTGTCTATTTTCACAAACATTGACATGAACCCTCGGGGGTCCATATAAACCACTTTGGGAATCACCGATCCGACTGATATGCGTCGATTTAAACATTTTGGCAATTCATTCACGTGACCGACGCTTGGCCTATTCCTTTGCAACATTTGACCCGGCACCGTTCAAAAACGAAGGCTTTTAAAGTTCAACTCTGTGCTTACTCACTTTACAACTTTCTCTGTGACTCGAAAAAAAATGCAACATTTTCGACTGCGTAATACGAAGTCATTTCCCTGATAATTATTGAAATACTCGGTAGGCTTCTCCGAAGTTATGAATTACACATGCTCCGAACACGCAAAGTGCGTTTAGTGTCTACGTAATTAACATAAAACTTTTTAATGTTCTTTTGTCTTTAACCCCCCACACAAAGAGAGGGGATTTATAATTTTGAAGCCTAATATCGTACATCTGAGTGCTCGTCTGTTGCAACGTAGCTTCCAAACGGCTGCACTGATTACTTAAAGCGGTATTTCTATTTATTTTATCACTAATTTAAGGTCGCAGCATACGTAACGTGTTTTTTCCCGAATGGCAAGATCTTGTGTTTGCAGATAGGCAATACGACAAACGTGGACCCAACATATACAACACATTGAATAAGGAATTCAAAATGTACAGCAAATTGTATTATGAGTGTAAAAAGATTATGTCCAAATGGATTGCGGGGAAAACATAAGAAGTTGATCCTCTGTTTGATAACCACTCTTAAATACACGTACACATACAAACAAACAAACACACACACACATACACACACACACACACACACACACACACACACA
>NW_020653611.1:2455563-2471309 GCF_003589595.1 Hyposmocoma kahamanoa | reverse complement strand
CACACACACACACACACACACACACACACACACACACACACACACACTATTCTGCCAAATCATTACGGTGACAACAGCGCTCCGATTGGCCAGCCCGAATTCGAAACAATTGACGGGTGTCGTTAACTTGAGCTTGGTAATCTATCACAACCTCGAAATTTCGAAAAACAAACTCGAAATTTTTTTTGTCCGAAATCAAGTTTGTTCCAATTTTTATTACACCGTAAACCTAATTATAACGAAACAGTTGTTCTTTCATAATATGTTGATTGTTTATCGCAAAGACACGATTACATTCGGTTAGGTTAGGTTAAGTTAGGTTTAAAAGAAAAAACATTTTCCTCTCAAAATTACTTTCGAGGTTATGAAATTGCGACCAAGCGTTATTTCTTCTGGAAAATGTCATTTCGGACCACTGATAGATAACCCTTGAGGTTTGCCATAATGGACGAAAATCGAAACTGCACTGCAACTGTTATGGACAAATCGTGTCGGTTATCACCAGGCGCACGACTTGTTCCGTCACTTGATATCATAAAAAAAATAAAAGAAATTGTAATATTAAGCAATTTTAACGTCATCGCGTGTTCAATAAACGAAAGAATTTCATCGAATCTCAATTAGCGTTAGTCTAGATTTCACTGGCAGCTCGAATATAAAATGATGTTGCAAATAGATATAAGTCACAGCACTTTGGTCTCACGCAACGGTAACTAATTAAAATTACCTAACCAGCAATTGCGCCAAGCACGAACTCACGACTCCTGAACCAGTTCGATGATTGTTATGGTCATAGTAAGCTGTATGTCAAGATCATCACCCCGTTACGCGTCACACTATTAGGCGCGAGTTGGGGCTTCAACACGTTTTTTATCCGCTTACACGATACATGCAGCCGTAGACGCATACCACACCTAGAGGTGCCGATGATGATTTTATACCGATTTATCGGATATGAAGTAATAACAGGTAAAAGAACTAATATTAATTGCTATTTCGGTAACTACTCTAGCAAACCATAAAGTTTTTAATGCCTGGGTCTGTCATTTAAAAAAAAATAAACAACTTCAAAAATACGTCACGACAATCGTGTGTGTTATTGTTTTGGGCTGGTGATTTCGGTGTTTATTTATTGAAAACATACCGTAAGTAGCGTTTTTTAAGTTTACCCTGAATATAAATGTTTATAAACTATACTTATACTTATACTAGGAATAATTTCATGGTAAATGTTAGAACCACTCAAACGGAATATTATCATATTTATCCAAGTCCACCAAAAATTTCATTAGTGCTTTTTAAGTGCAGGAATTGCGGTGTATTACTGCAATTTATTTGAGATGTTTTTGTTGGTAGTACAGAGGGTATTTATTTAGCAATGCAGAATAATAATTTTTATTTATACAAACTTATTAATTTAAACTGAATGCTTTTCTAATTTGTGAAACCAAATAGCCGCCATTTTGCGGTAGGAGGAGCGCATCGCGTGAGCGGTTAAAGGTTCTGCATCTTCTTCAACATGCAGGTTTCATTCTTATTGTTTTCATTGACTGTTAGGGAGAGCTTTTACATTCACAAATAACCCTATCTATAAAACATTGCAGTGTAGTGTCGGTACGAACATAGCTCTAAATGGCACTGTAACTGCATTTAGAGCTTTAAATCGCAAAGATGCTATGGGCACTGCCACGGCGCCCGTCACCCTATGCACCACAGACATAAGTTAACAAGTTCCATTTATGCAGTAATGTGCTGTAAACTACTAGTTTTTTTAGACGAAAGAGACTCAGTCTTTTAAGGCCTTTTAAAAAACCTTGACTAATTTTCAACGCCTCACGACTAGTCTAGTCTTTTAACCCCAGGAAGCTTAAAAAACTTATAGGACTAAAACGACTGGCGCCTCATAGCCTCGGGAATCGCGAGTCATGAGCCGTATGGCGTGATTTTATTTCTACCCACAAGATATTTATTTTACGATTTTTATTATAAGTAAATAAACGTGATTATTTATTACATACTATTACTTACGTCATTTTTATTTATAAACTTCGAGTTCAATAAGACATAAAATGGTTTGCAAAGGCAAACAACTCGAGTCGTTTAAGTCTTTCAAGTCGTTTAAGTCTTTTGAGTCTTATAGTATAACGACTGAGTTTTATTAATAAAAACTCGAACCCCCAGTCTTAATTTTAGAGTCCAGTCCTGTAAAATGGAATCGAGTCGTTATAAAATGCCTTAAAAGACTGAGTGTCTTCATCACTAGCTTTTTTAGTAACAGCGGAAGTTTTTTTCGAAATGTAGGTATCGATACTTCGGGCAAGAAAAGTAAGTTTATTTACGTCTTAAATTTGCTATCATCATCAACCCATTTATACGTCCCTTTTTAATTAAATTTGGCATATAATTTCTGAAATCTCAGAGGTGTAAGCCCGGATTCGAACCTACAGCGTCTGCTTGAGAGGCGGTAGGTCAAACGCTGTCACGGCTATTACTAGTAAAATGCCAGTTTCCAATAAATATAGGATCAAAAGGGCTCGTGAAAGAGTTTTAGTAACAGTAAATCTCCTTGTGAAAGAGTTCGTCCAGGTAAGTACTGTCACTTTACCTATTTCTGCCGCCATGCAGTAATGTCAGCATTACTGTGTTCCGGTTTTGAAGGATAAGGGTGCTGGTGAAATTACAGGCCCATGGGACTTGTCAACTTATGTCTCTGATATGGACACGCGTGTAGCTTACCACCAGTCACACGACTTGCTCGACCCGTCACTTAATATTATAAAACAATAATAAAACTCTTCAATGCCCACCCGGGGGCAGTAGGGACCACTTTGGGAAACTATTACTTAGAAGAAGTAAACTAGGTCTCAATTCACCTATCTTCCGTCAGTCTTCTATGTAATTGTATTGTTTTATATCCTTGTATTCGTGTTTTATAGCTCTTAAATATTAAAATACAAATATGTTTCATCTGTAACTAGTTGCCATGTTGTGGCGTCTAGTCAAAATACTCTCACTTATGAAACTGTTGATGAACCTAATAATTATAGCTTGTCAAGTCACCAACCGTTTCAATATAGTGAAACATTTAAAAAGGTACTATGTACACCTTCACCAGCCTACATCCACGACTAGCAGTTAAGTACGTCCTTGAATCAAGGTAGATAAAATCTGGCTTCGGTCTAGGACCACGTACGGGACTAAATACAGGAAATAAAAAATCACTACTCACTGCTTAAAGTATATTGTGAGGGGAAAACGCCTTCAATTGGAACATAGCAAAATGAACCATTTAAATAATTGCTCCGTATAATCAAATTTAGGCGCTATTTATAAAAATGAGTCTTCATGCGTGACCAGCCTCCCTTAGAGGTGGAACATTTTCTTCAAGATTATATGGGACCACTACTGTCATAAAAATCGGTAGTTAAAAGAACAACAGAGCATGGTGTTTGTGGCGTTGCTATCACACATACTATTTCATGTCTATTGCTTCCATATTGCAGTGTTTCTGAAAACAATAATGTGTTTGTTGCAGACGGGCACAATCCATATGCCGCAAGCGGTGCTGCAGAAGGTGGGCGCGGCGGGCGTGCCGCAGCTGCTTCTCAGTGCCGCGCCACGTCTCGCCAACTCGCTCTCCTCCAACAAACTCTCCATCAAAGTGACCAGCTCGGCCTCCACTGCTTCAGGTATCTAACGTCATTTTGTATATAGGATATAGTATCACAAAACATATGACGATTTTCATGCCTTACGCTCCACATGACCACCAAGCAAATGGTCATTAAAAATATTTATGGCGAGTCACAGGCGGAGAAGCAGGAAAAACTATTTTACTAAATCAAATGGCTTGGGTATTTATTCTGAAATAACGGTCTTACAAAAAAATATACGATACACGTAAGGATATCTTTACTTAATATATATTTTTATACGATAGGATAATAGTTATTTTTGATACAAGTGCGGAAAGTTAGCCATTATTCACGAGTCCCGAGACTAGAGACAAGTGAAAATTACAAATCCGCACGTGTATCAAACGACGTTTTTTTATACATTTGCGACAAAACTACATTGAAAGTAAAATAAAATTCTCTCTCGCGTAATACTCACCTCCGATCATTGTTAATACTCAATCAGCCATCTTTATGGAAAATATTTTGGTATTTTTAAATGTAACCCGTTGTTTTATAAAACACCTATGCAATATAAACAAATAAGTTTTAATGACGAATGACTTACGTCACAAAGCACATAAATATTAAATAAATGTACAACCTCTTTAGTTCTATGTTTAAGACTTGAAACAACAGTAAATTTAAAAAAAATGGAAAAGTAAAAGCACTAGTGCGAAAAATTGACACGATTTGTGGCACGAAACATACCACGTTTTGAGCAACTGCATTAAAAAATACTAATCCCAGATTATTTAATAAATTTCCAGACGCTGTTTACGAAATAAATTGTAGACAATTTAAAATGAAATTGCATGATTTGTTAGTTACCCAATGCTACTACAATATTGATCATTTTTTTTACTTCATAACATGAAATATAAAATGTAACCGTTGCATGTTGTATTTTTGACTTCCGGTTAAATTCCAATTGTTGTTGTTTGTTTATTCCATTGTATTAATTTAACTTTAATGCATTCTACATCATAAATGAAAACAGAATGGTGTAAAACATTCGCATGCCAAGTTTATGGTGAAATGTACGATCTAATATACTATAAGACCTGCAATGTTAACTACATTTTTCGGCGAATAAATATCTTGTATCCAGAAAACAGGATAAAATTTACTTTTTTAGACTTATATATATATTTTTTAGTATAAACGTATTATTTAAGATATTTAGCTTTGTACATAATTTTTTTATGGAGATATTTCTCTTTAAGTATTACAGAGAACCTGCTAAGTTTTGGCTTTCAACTGAAGCCCTATAGTTATTAAATTCCCATTTTTCCAAAATTTGCAAATTGCCCAGCGGTTTAACGGCACGCTTCGCCGCCCTCGACCCCGTCAGACGCCATCGGGCGCTTGTCGACGTCGGATCTGTGTCAAATGTTCTTATTTTATATATAGGCTCGCATTGAAATACCTAGCCTTATAATAAGTAATCATTGCGAATTCCAGGTTTCAACTTGCCGCCAACGCCACCATCCTCCCTCTCGTCATCTGACAGCGAGGGCGCGCTGTCTCCTGCGCGTGGCGAAGAGGCGGCAGCGGCGGCTCCCGCACCCCCCGCGCCCGCTCGCCGCGCCCATCTCTATGTGTCTCACTCACACTCGCGGCAACCTATCAATACGCCTCTCATAAGCAGCCAACCGGTAAGTATTTCTCTTTAACTGTCTGATACAAATGTCACTAAGAATTAGCACGTCTCCTTCTTACTAAATGTATCAGCGAGGATAAGAACGATTTTGCATCGTCGTTTTTTCCAATTTGCAGAAAGGATCAACAGGCACACTGGTGCTAACAGAAGAAGAAAAACGCACACTTTTGGCCGAAGGATACCCTGTGCCGACACGTCTGCCCCTGACCAAGGCCGAAGAAAAGTCCCTCAAAAAGATTAGGAGGAAAATAAAAAACAAGGTAATTAACACTACCTAGTCACAAAAATTTTCTTAGAATCAACTACCGTTCACTATAAACAAGTGTCTGTGTTAAATTGTCTACCTTTCACTAATCGATTGATTATTCTATTTACTTCACGGTAGCCTAATGACTACCACCTCTGAAGCAGAGGCCGTGGCTTCGAATCCTTGTTCGCGCCTCTTGAGTTTCTAGGACTTCATGTGCTAAATTTAACTTGAAATTTACCATGAGCTTTTTGATGAAGGAAAACACCGTAACGAAAAGTGTATGTCGCAAAAAAAGGAGTACAGTCCTAATAATTATTATTGCCTAAATCCTCGCAAGAAAGGAGCCTGGTTGTTGAGTGGATGATGATGATGAATAATCTCGTTACAGATATCAGCACAAGAAAGCAGGCGCAAGAAAAAAGAGTACATGGACCAGCTAGAACGGAAGGTTGAAGTTCTGATATCCGAGAACACCGACTATAGGAAGAGAGTCGAGAGTCTGGAGCAGAAGAACGCGGGGCTGCTGAGTCAGCTGGCGGCGCTGCAGGCCGTGGTGACGCGCGGCGCGCGCAAGTGACCGCCACAGACGCGCCCGCACCACACCCGATCTACGTCTCCCGATACGTTTTAGTGAGTAAGGTAAAGTCGATACCTACTCCAAGCGCTAAAGCTACCAGATCCCTAGCTTACTTACTAACTAAGAAGTATCGTTGAGTCGAATCACAGAATCCAAGGATAGGTAAACTTTTGTAAATAAAAGTATTAAGCCTGTACGGGTCGGTCTGTGGTCTGACTGCCGGATATCCACGAAGGCTGTGAGGAGTAAACGGTGATGATTCTCACAGTTTGCGGACGTCTCCTCTGGTCGCTGACGCTCTGCTCTTTTTGGAGTGCATAACGATGTATATTTTGGATGTATTTACATTGTGGGAGGTGTCCGATGGGGAAATCTGTTGCGTTCGAAGGTTGCTCACTTTTGTTAGTATAGTTGTACGAATGGCGTCGCGGCGGCTACCGACAGTGGTGCGCAGAGGCCGTGCTGTCGAGTGCCACACTAGATATTTATTTTTGCCGCTGCTCCGTTCCCGTCGCAAGGACGCAGACGACTTTGACAGGGATCAGTGTTGGGGTCTTAGATAAGTGACCATAGTTTGTAAGCGTGTTGTTTGAAATCTCGTAATATATTTTAATAGTGCTGTAAAAGCGTTACATAATGTAAGTCTTAATTATGCGTGTTTTTATTAAAATGTGCAAGTAGATTGTAAATGGTTACCGTAAACATACGTTATATTAGTATGTTGCTGTGTCCACGAGCCAGGGGCTCGGACACGCTCTCCTTCATAATAAATATTATGCGTCTCAGGTTATCGAACATATTGGCCTAAATTACCGTAGAATTAACTTCAGATGAGCACTAGACGTGTCATGCAACTACTCAAATTACAATATTCGCAACAGTAACTTCGGTAATGGATACATTTTTAATGGAACTGAGTTCTCTTGGTGCGGTGTGCTGTAATCGGAAAACTAAGTAGCATAATAAGTAAGGCGCCCTCCATGTAACCAGGTCCGTCTTACTAATAATATTAAATTCCATGAATTTGCATTTAATAGCGAAACGTGTGTCGTCTTAGAGATTTTTTTTAAGATAAATATTTATCAAAAGGACCTATGTAATGACCGATTTCTTGACAAACGTTTTCGGTATCTAGTCTCTCGTAGAAGCCGAGCCTCGAGGGAGGCCGAGGGTAGAAAGATAAGCTGTATTTTCAGTTCGTACTGTGCTCTGTAGTGCGTCAAGTACAAACGTTGGCATGCCTTCAACAAAAGTAACGTAACTAACTTAATGCAGGGTTCCACGTTATCAAGACATTGATTTTCATTGATAATTATTATTATAATTATCTGCTAACTATCCAAATATATGTCCAATAATTATTCAATCTGATTCAAAGTTTTGTCAGTTAATTTTTGAATAAGGATGAGGCCGTAACGTAATTTTGTGAGTTGTATACGTTGCATTCGGTGTCACATAAAAATCCTGTTTATGCCACGCGACGACGCAAAATGAGTTGTCTGTCTGACTGAAAGTAGGTCTTACTTCTCACATAATTACGCTTGTCAGGCCTCACCCTTAAACTGACAAACGGTAAAGATTCAACTATATTTACCAAGATAATTATCGTGCCAATTATCAATGATAATTATCACTTCGAACCCTGCTTTAACGCCTTAGCATCTACTAACTTGTAGTTAACATTTTATACTACGTAATCCAGTAACCCAAGACCTATCTAAAGATATATCAATAATTTGAGAATATTTATTGAAATTTTTTGTGGCGAGGAATTCAACACATTGTATACAAATTCATAACGTTCAGATTTTTTTCTATTGTACGTAAATACATTTTTAATGATGTCATCGTAAAGTGGCTGTCAAGGCGTAAAATATACTCCCCATACATTCGAGTCACTTTGCATTTTCAGTGTTAAATGCCCAAAGCTTAACACGTTCTCTGTTTATGCATCATAATGTGGTGCATTTCAAGTTACGAACGATGTGTGATCCATTTGAGGCGCGAACCTTTCTAAACTTAAGGGTTCATCAAAAATTGTAAGTGTGAGTCATATGGCCGAAGGTTTCTAGCCATCGCTAGAAATTTTTCATTTCATTGGCAACAACTTTATGGTTGTACAGACACCTAAAATAAGAAACCTGCCATTGAGTAACGCATTCACAAAGCCTGGCATGATAAAATTATAATAAATGTTAAAAGAAGAAACCTAATTAAATAGGAGCCAAAAACTCGCAATTTTTGTCTCTAAGTAAAAATAAAAACCTAATGACAAAATCGCTTCGCTAAGCATGTGGTACCGGATGACTTTTTAACCAATGTTGCTAGATAATCATAGATTAAAAAAAAAACCATTTATGATTTTCAGTTAACGTGTTTCATTGATCAAAAACTATTATGCAATTTTCAAACTTTATCATAGGTACTAAACGTCATCACCGTCATTGTTGAAAATTAGAATTTGTAAAAACCGACGAAAATTTTTTCGATGTATTCTAGCCCTTTAAGAATAAAAATACAAGGTGGCTCAATTTATGTATCCGAGAGTGTAGATTCGTTTGCATCTGCCAAGTCAATATAACGTGGTCGTAATTATAACCACGATCTATAAATTTTCATGAGATGCCACAAACAAGTAAACCACGAACTGCTGGACAGCTCTATCGTGGACTGCTGGGTTTCAATCCTCACACTAGATATATAATCTACTGTTTATACACATAGATGGAATTTTACATGTTTTATTTTAATTCGTAACCTCCAAAGTAAGGATAAAACTCTCGCATGTCCAAATTGACGTCCAATATTTAATGCTAAGAACTGAAAAGAGGTTAAAATGTAAAGCTGTCTCGATCGCGTTCAATTGAATCAAAATGTTTCGGACAATATCTGCACCCAATGATCCGGGTCACGGGCATCTGATTCGATCATTTTTGTTCGACCCAGTGCGGGTCATGCCCGCAAAATTGGACTTATAATTTTGGAGGTTTTTCAACGATCCACATCATATTCCTTTAAAACTATTCTTGTGTCGTTAGTTCTCACGTGAAGTCCGTGGGTATGGGACTCTGGTTCGCCATCTCGCTCTTTACACTGTTTGTTTGAGTCGAACATTTGCTCTATCGACATTCGTGATCGTGAGCGACAAATGACGCACTAAAGCATCGAACGTAGGATCGAATCATTTACCCGATCACTTTACGCTTGGGTCATGTTCAATCCGGGTTATCAGGATTGATTGATCGACACAGGTCCATTAAAGTTATAGACGTTTCATCGTATGCTAAATTGAATACAAAATGCATAATGGTAAGTTAAAATTTACACTCTACCAGTAATATACAGGGTGACAGGTTGAACAAGATAAATATTTAAAGAGACGAGTAGCTGTAAATATTTTTCTCTAAGGAAAATACTGTCTCTAACATTTCGTAATACTCTGCGCGAGATACCGCGTCAATGGAAACATGTAGCGAGTGCCCTGCAAAGTCACTGGCCTCTGCGCACGCTTTCTCACCCGTTTCGCACACCCGCCCGATTCCCGTTGTCGCCGTCGACAGCGCCGCCGCCGGCCATCCGCTACCGTCCGGTTAGCTCGCTTACTCTCGTGTTGGACGGGACGTCACCGTCGCGTATTTGTTTTGCGTGTTATATATCGGTGTAATTACGTGTGTAACCTGGAAAATTCAGTTGAGTGCAGTGATGTTCATATCGATGCCATATCACTACACAAACGAGGAATATTGGGACACAATTCGGTGCAAATTATGTTGTTAGTCGTGGCAGGGACCTGTACCGAGAAATGTTCCTTAGTCGGTGAGCTCCATCCTACACATTGATGTCAGGACTCAATTTTGTCCGTCCTAAGCTAGGATCAAAGTATGAAGGGAATAATGAATTATTTTTAATAGTATTAATACCCTTTAAGTAAGAAGGATCGGCACGCGCTCGTAGCATGGCAGTTCAATTCCTTACCGCTCTCAGCTGTTTCATAGAGCAGCCCAAATTAAGAGTGTGTCAGTATTTGTAAAAGGGCACGACATTTCGTACATATCGACTGTGAACAGCTTTTGACAACTTTACAGGACGAAGAAAAAAATATGGTAGTGTACATACATACATACATGTGTAATAAAAATATTTAAAAACTACGTATATTTATTTAATAAACCAGATGCTATATAAATGAGGCAAACAATTTGTCCTCTTCACCTGTAAAGTTGTCAAAATTGAGATAGTACCGATTGCCAGTTCACATTCGTTATTCGGATTAGAAATCATCTATTCGCTTCTTTAAATATTTATCTCGTTTAACCTATCACCCTATATATTTGCATGTATAACGTCGAGTTTTAACACCAATAAGTTACCTCTTGCAATTAAGCGTGACGTAATAAAATTCCTGACTACTTAGTACTGAGATCTGCTTAATTTAACACTTTTAGCGAAGAGCTATTCCTTTTTAACTAACATAATATTCTTCCAATACTAAACATTCCATTTACCCTATGTATAGTAATGTGAGTGACTTAAAGTGTGCTCGAGTACTTATTACTCTAATAATGTAAGTGTAACTATTACTTTTGTGTACAAATCATTACTTGGTCGCATCGTAAACTTATCATATTGTAGTAGAGAAATTATTTTATAGCATAATCTACATCTATCTAGATGAAATATTTTATATTTACGACTTGAGTTTTGTATATAAATGTAGCGAGTATATTTTAAAAGAATTATACAACAAATCGCACCATAAAATACAAAGTGGTGTAACTCAAAAAAGTAATTTTTTTGGGAAAGTGACAAAATATAACAAAACGTCTGAACTTCCCGAAAAAATAACTTTTCCTTTGCGTCACTTTATTTATAGTGGTGTGTTATTATATCAGCGTATTGTTTCATATTAGAATTTCTACTCTTGTGTGCAATTAATACGGTCTCTTTTTACATTTATAAAAGTTCTTCCTATTTAGATTTGTAAGGAAATGTTCTATTTATATCTCTGAGAAATATATACATTTATATATCCATATTATATAGTCTTCGTGATCAGGGAGTTTATAGAAGAATTGAGATATATTTTAAGAGATTTTTTTCTAATGGAAATTTAGGAAATATACAATAATATTACAACACTGTTTTACGTGTCTTTATCGCTATACGATATAGTTCTATAGTTAAGTGTTACGTTGTGTGCGCGCGCGCATGTGAGTATAATGTAGTGTTGGAACTGCAGTGTGTGCCTGCCTAACAGCTATTGATTTTACCAATACGGATTAAGTTATAACGAAAATAGTTAAGTGTACGACGTTTCGGAAGTACCCTTTACTGTGTAGATTTCGATTTTTTTTAAAGTGTATAAAACTATTTAATTCCTATAATATGGCATTTACCGTCTACAAAAGAGTGATTTATTTGAAAACGATATATAAATTAACTTAAATAATAGATAATGTTAACTTATGGAATTTATGTGAGGGGGAGGTAGTGAGCGAAATGCCAAACATACTGAAAATGTAAGCACGAACATTACACTTTTTCTTAACAAGCGCCTGTGAACTATCTTAGACAGTGTTACAACATATTAAAATAAGATAAGTATGTATTAGGTAACTCTACCCATAAGCAGGAGCGAGGATTATATGTGTGCACGCCCGCCTTGCACCGTATACGGACGCACACATTCTCATAATAATGAAAAGCGTATGAGACGACCAAGTTCATCGCGTAACTGGATGGTTATAAGCAATAACCAACATGATTAAAGTTTTAAGAAAGTCGAGCCCAAAGATTTTTTTGGTGGTCGTGCCTAATTGATTTGTGTCAACTGTTTTGTAAAATGTAGACGAGACAAGCTACAATTTGGCATTAAGAATCTATACAACCTCAAATGGCTTTGGTTGATTTGGCATAACAGTGAAAGCGTTAAATCAATAATTTTGGAAAAAATATATAGTAAAATTGATGATATACACTGAAAATGGCACTTGGTACTACATACACCAATGTTTTTTTTTAATATGAACTGAACTAAATAGAAATAGTATACGATATACATTTTTCAAATGGGTTTAATTTCGTTTGTATTAAAATTAAATTCTGAAATAAAGTCCCTACCGCTCGACTGCGCAATATAAGTACGTAAAACGTAAAATAGATTCAGTACGGGGAAATTTTAATTCCGACTGAGGTAGTATCGGATCTTAATAGATATTAAGATGGAGATCCATCCAGTTTTTGTGGTGACTACGTTATTGCTTATCAGCATCCAATTATGGGAAACTTACAAACCGCGCTGCTACGTTGGTATGGAGTTACGATACTTATCTTCTATGGTTACAGGGTGTTTGGTGCGTCAATTGTCTATAACATCCGCTTGTTCGAGGGCAGCAATTTTTCTTAGCACTTATATATTGTAAATAAAACTTAAGCCGAGAAATTTAATAAAATTTTAACACGATAGTTTTACTGTAAATAATAGAGGAGCTGCAGCACCAGGACAAGGTTATATTATTGTTATGTCATCGGAATTACATGGCATACTAAAAAAAAAAAAAAAACTAACTTCAAAAGTTCGTGGAAACATCTATTTGCCAAGTTTTATTGAAACCGAAAAGTGCACGAACTCGGATTTATCCACTAGTTTGCCACGCTTAGAGGTGTAATATTTCCTTCAAATTTAAATGGGACCAATGCTGAGGTACCCTCTTTCCAACAAAACAGAATCATCAAAATCGGTCCACAAATGACTAATCACGCAATATATGTACAAAAAAAATGCAGTTCAATTAAGAACCTGCTAATTTTTTTTAAGTCGGTAAATATCAAATAAATATCCATTTTACGACTGATAATACATATTTTTAAGGGTTTCGTGGTTATTCACTAAATGATTACGACAAATTACAAGTTTCTTACCACGGTATTAGTTCTTTTTATTTTCCCATTATTTCGGAACGTTTGACGTCAAGTCAAGAGTAACCGTGTAACCGTAAATATAAAGAACGGTAAATAAAAAAAACTCATACTGTGGTACGAAACCTGCAATTGATGATTTAAAACAAAAACCGCTTTGTGTATCTGTTTGGGAACTACGACGCCACATGAATAACAGAAAAAGTTTTCAAAGTTATGACTATTTTTACGTCAATTGTTAAAAACAATATTTCATACAACATGTTGGGTGCTAAGAAAAGTTCTTGCCACAGTAAACGCCAAACACCGCCTGTATTTTGAACTTTAAATTCCATTTTTGCTGTTAAGAATATAACATAAATAAATCGTTAATGTTTTTATACCTGCTGAGGTATTTGTTTATGTACTTCCAGGTACTTAATATAACGGGTCTGTATTATGTGTCATAACAACGACACGTCCCCACAACAGGACAAGTTCTCATAACCTATGGAAATTATGCGTATTGAAAATTATACCCAAAATTGTTACATAATACTGCATAATGTGGACCCACTTATAACAAGTTGTCTATTAGACAGCACAAATTATTTAATCAGAAGATTAGCTTTTCAAAATATATATTTACTATCATATGTACGTATAGGTAACTACATGAAGTCTTCAAAAAGACATATTTTTTATTTATATAGCGAAAGATCTTTGGTTCGGGCAGAATATAGATAATTTTGCATTCAACTTGATTACAGGCTTCTTTATAGTGAACCCTGCTTCAGGGCCCTGTAGTAACTTGCAAACATTTATTATTCCGTACCTATATGTATAAGTATAGCAAAAATTTAACCTGTTGATTATTTAATCAATCGTTTCTTCTAAGTTCTTGTTTTCGCCAACAGCAATGCGACGTCTCCCAGAATAAACTAGCATGAGTTTTTTTTAATGTTTCTATTGTATAATTCAAAGTTCCATAATTTTTTCACACAAAAAATTATTTTAAATAAGAAATGTGAATAAAGATAACTAAGGAAAACTTAAATTATAAATTAAGTATGAATAAAATATATACATATCTAAAAATATTAAAACTTTATTTACGACACAAAAAAACACTGGTTAATTTTTTCCAAATAAATCCACCTGGTGCGGAGTTATTGAAATTTATACTCTTTTTCTTTCCTATAAAGTTGGTGTTTTACAATAAATACGTTTATTCGATGGGGCCGTAAGGCTTCACACGTTGTTTCAACGGTTGTCAACCTTCTTCGACAGGACTTAAGGTTTACTGTTATTGACACCTGTGACTGTTTAGCAGCGTAAAATATTCTCGATACTATAGAAGTAACATATATTACTGTGGTCCCTTTTCACTAAAGCCACAGATATATTCTCCTGATTATCACCTGACAGCAGCGCCGGCGCTAGCGTATGTAGCGCCCGGGGGCAATCAATACCCTAGCGCCCTCTAGTAGGCACGGGAACATAATTAAATATTAGATAAATGTAGAGTTATATTTTGCCCAGTGATCGGAAATTCGGTGCAAATGGTGCAATTATAAACGATGTTGGGAAGGAAGGCACAGGCTTCTTGTAATGCCTCCGCGGTCGAGGTCCCCTAAGGCGATTATCACAATGTTCCGGACCACGCAGCCGAGTGCGCAGGACGACAGACGATGCGTCCCGCACTCCCGCGCGGAGACGCGTTGTCTGTGTGTTATACGGCGCATGTTTTCTATACAAACTATCCCAGCCGCAAACGCACACCGTTGCGTGAACAGTGTGATAATCGCCGCACGCTGCACCATAGGTAAAGCCGGCACTGCCTAACAGGATATCTGAGGATCTTGACCTGTTGAATGCAAAATGTCAAATATTTCTGCTATTATTTTAACAAAAAATTGGTGTAATAACCCTCTGATGGATCGTTTATAAACAGCCTAATGGGCTGGTGTGTCCATTTTTAAATATTGTTATGAATTCAAAGTGTAATTTTATAAGATAGTTTTGTTAAACAACTAGCTGTTACCTTGAGTCATGATTTGTTGAATAGTTTGTTTTATTATAATTTTCCAATGACATTGCGGATTAACTGTCACCCTTGAGCTTAAATAAAGCGACAAATATTGTATATCGTTGTTTTAATTTTAACTACACCTAGTCAAATGATCTTTATTTCATAGGTAAACAAATTACAATACTTTCTTATTATATCCAGCGACAGGACGGAGAACTCGTCCGTCTAGTGTATAGCGACACACTTATCCATGACAGCCACTCGTCTTTGGTCGGATGGTTTGCAACACCGGTTTTCATGGTGTCGCCAAGAACTGACGGCTTTTAGTAAACTTTTAAACGACTTTTCGGCCATAGCGCCATCTGTGAGAAATCTATTTGTTTTATCAAAACATTAGAAACTTTCTGGTTTTTTCTAAGTCCTTCTGCTATAGCTTTTTTAACTAGCTGTAGGCGTTCCATGGCCAAACAAATAAATAATACGACTCAAAAGAATTTATTTATCAGTCTTTTATTTTTTACAATACACGGGGTCACATATTCAACAGCATTACTTTCTTATTACCAAAAAAACCAAAGTATAATAAAAAATCGAGAAACAAACCATAGTTGCATTGACTTACAAATAAATGGACGACGGGTCTAATACAAAAA
>NW_020653611.1:2392426-2425563 GCF_003589595.1 Hyposmocoma kahamanoa | reverse complement strand
GGGTACCATGGACACACACATAGACAACCGCAAATTACACCCAAACTCACGAGAGAAATAAATAAAGGCCATACCATTGACTTACAAGTATATGGACGTCGGGTCCGCGCTAAAAAGTGTCCGCACTTGTAAGGCGCTAAAATCGTATACAGAGCGCGACACTCCGCTTTAGTCTTCATTTGTTCTACTGACAGCGCGATACTGCGATGACATTACAATTTAAATTTCGAATAGGTTGACTTGGGACATTTTTTTCGTGGTTTTCGTATTAGACCCGTCGTCCATTTATTTGTAAGTCAATGGGCCATACAAATATTTTTCCCGGTTTACAGGCACATGGGACTTGTCTACTTATGTCTCAGGGTGACGGGCTCAGAGTCAGTGTACCTCAGATCTTTGCGATTTAAAGCTCTGAGAGGCACTGCAACTGTTGTGGACAGGCGTGTAGCTTACCATCAGGCGCACGACTTGTTCGTGCCGTCACTAGATATCATAAAAAAAAAATCCGAAAACATGAGTTCATTTTCAATCCACTGTTTTTTTTAATAGTTTATTGGTTCACTTACAGTTATTACAATGTAACATACTATAAATTCAATTTATAATGGTGAAAGAAAAAAATATATTATAGTGTAAATGAAATATATAATATCAACAACTTGTAACACCATGTACACACGCCAATACATTGACGTATCTTGTTCCGTTGCACTGGAGGCGATTTTCGAACAAAAATGTGTAGTCTGAAGTGCCGTTGTCCGTATAAGAAATATTAGTAACCTCGCTTTGCCGCTCGATGGCGTTGGGATCAAAATAAACCGCTCTGTCGAAGTTACCATTTATGTTGTAAAACGAAATTACTTTGTATCGAATCATATGACCTATGAGTGGCACTCCGGTACTTCCACCTGGCTGGGATACTTAGATGAAAGCTCGTAAAATCATCGTTTCCTTACATCGTGTATATAACCAGATATAGAGACGAAATAAGGGCAAAAACCTCGGGCACTTTTAAAGTATCAACTCTCGTATGCACTGAAATTACAAATTAGAAGGCTGAAATAGTACAGCGCCAACAACTGACCTGTGTGTACGTCTCCGTACATTCCAAAAATATTCTGTATTTATTGTAATAAAGATAATAATCTCTAACAATGAAGGGCTGTCCCATTAGGTGGTGTGCAAAACACACATCAGCAAAACATCTAGGTAATCACAAAACAGATGAAAACACATTTCATCGGTAATTAAATATTAAATATGTAATTTTTCAATTTTCGTCCATTGTAGCAAAGCTCAAGTTAACTGGTCGATTTGAAGTGAAACAATTGACAACACACATTGACGACACCCGTCAATTATTTCGAATTCGGACTGGCCAATCGGAGCGCAGTCGTAAAAACACAAAAATTTTCCGAAAAGGATTTATATGACACAGTATAATGTATAAATGATTTATTTGTATGAATGTTTGTAATTATAATGGTATATAGGTACAGATATTATATTAGGGTTAGGGACATGACTTTATAATTTTGATATATTTTTGCATGTACTCTCGTTTATATATTGCATGTCACAAATGGTTAACCGTGTGAAACAGCATTCTGTAAACATTGCCAACAAGTATTATAATTACCACATTTAAACTAATAAATGAATTTAATTAAATTGAACCGGTCACGCTATATGCACGGTATTGTGCACGTTATTATAAAAGTACGTCTTCATTCAAAAAACATAAGAACTTATACATTTAACTACTAACGTCATATCTATATACCTGATACGGAGATGAAAATTGATCCCTCTGAAGTGTACTCAGATAACAAAACCATATCTCTGGATCCATTATGATCAGAACATTGTTGGTTTGGCATCGAGTCAACAAACAATCCGTTTAAATCAATAATAAAAATGAGGTGTATTCAATTATTATGGGCATTAATATCTGTAACTTGCGTATGCAGTATAGAACCAAGAGTAGATCCTCTTGTGATAATTCAACAAGGTTTAATTTTTGGACAAAAATCTAGTGACGGTTCGTACTCTACCTTTTTGGGTATACCGTACGCCAGTGTCAATTTGGATAATCCTTTTGGAGTAAGTTTACAGTGCTAATTTCACTTATAGTTTAAAGTTATTTATTTTTAACCGACTTCAAAAAAGGAGGAGGTTCTCAATTCGACTGTATGTTCTTTTTTTTTGTATGTATGTTACGCGATAACTCCGGTATTTGTGAACCGATTTTCATGATTCTTTTTTTGTTGGAAAGGGGGTATTTCCACAGTGGTCCCATTTCATTTTGAAGAAAATCATCCACCTCAAAGGGTGGCTGTTCACGCATGAAGATTCATTTTTATAAATAGCGCCTAATTTTAATTTAGGAGCAATTACTTTTAGCAATTATTTAGTTGATTTTGCTATTTCTCCAATTCAAGGCGTTTTTCTCTCGATATATTTGAATAGTGTCGTAGTGAGAACCTATTTTTATTATCTCCAGTATCAAGTATTGTATAGTGGCGAACTAGGGGATATTTCAATGAAACTTAGCAAGTAGACGTAATTCCACGTACTTTTGAGGTCGGTTTTTTTAGTACTCTGTACTGAGATTATATTTTTTGTTATTAGGTGACAAGAAGAAACAAGTCTCATGAGTTAAGAGTAAAGTTAACATGTCCCATGTGCCTGTAGTTCTATCACCAGCAACCCTATATTTCCGGTACGCAGTAGTAATATATCTGATGACAGCAATTTCCTGGACAAACTCTTTAAAATGGAGCTATATTGCTCCTATATGTTATTTTATAGTGGTTTAAGCTGTTACTTGTTTTTCAGGCATCAGAACCTGCACCTGCATTCAGCGGCATTTTTAACGCTATAGATGGCTCTATAATATGTCCACAAAGCTATGACTATATTCCAAGAATGATATCACAAATACGTAATGAAACGCTAGACTGCTTACGTTTAAACATTTATGTTCCATCCCAAGCTGGTTCGAGAAATCCCTTGCCCGTACTTGTCTGGATACATGGAGGAAACTTTAGCGGGGGATCAGCAGGGGAATACCAACCAAAGAGTCTCCTCAAACATGACATAATAGTGGTCACTATAAACTATCGCTTAGGGCCCTATGGTTTTCTATGTCTCGACATCCCTGCAGTTCCTGGAAATCAAGGACTCAAAGATCAGCACGAAGCTCTGCGTTGGATAAGAAACAATATCGCAGCTTTCGGTGGTAACCCTTACAAAGTAACTGTAGCCGGTCAAGGCTCTGGATCTATATCAGCCTTATTACATTTGTTCTCATCAAAAACAAAACTATTCGATAAAGTTATAGCTCAAAGTGGCACTCCAAATTCCTACATGTTAAATAAGGATTATGAAATTGCAATAAAACTTGCAAATTACATTGGCAATAATACAACAAACACTGAAGATGCATTAACTTTCTTGGCTAACACTTCATTCGAATTAGTTACTGAGGCTGTTACAGCTACCAAAACGATTTTAGGACCATGCGCAGAAAAATCATACAGTGGTATCGAAAATTTTCTGAGCACTAGTCCTTATATGGCTACAAACGAGAAGAAAATACGAAGTACACCCATTTTACTTGGTCATAATAGTAAAGAAATAGCAGGATTTGATCCATATGAGCCTGATGATTCAACAGACCCGTTTTATAACAAAATAAATAAAAACTTTGATTTCGATGAAAACGAATCTGTGGAAGATGTTGCTAACATTGTAAGACGTTTCTACATAGGAGATGCAAAACTGGATATTAATGTATTGGACGAAGTAGGAAACTTTGAATCGGACTTTAGGTTTAACCATCCAACGCAACGAACGATTGATAGTCTTTTGAAAGCAAATCCTAGTGCGATTTACGAATACGTATTTAGTTATGTTGGCGACAAGACAGCAAAAGATGCGGGACACTCCGATGAAATTCCATATTTGTTCGATGGTGTGGAAAATTTTGCTGATCCAGCCAGTCATCTCGTTTCGCAGAATATAACAAAATTGTGGGCAAATTTTGTAAAACATGGGTAAGTTATTTACATAACCTAAAAATTATGTTAAGTGCATTGACAATTAACTCTTTTTATCGTATCGATGGCTTACACTATAATGCTTGCCACTGTAGTGAAATAATTTGCCAGGGTGCGCCAGACGTACAGCAAAGGTATGGTATACTTCGTTTCAATCCATTTTGAACAAAAAGTAAACAAACAAATCACTGACCCACCATAGACGGTTTAGTGATGGTCAATTGTAACGCCAACTACAAATCGATCAATTAATTGAATTAATCGATTTGCTCAATAGAGTCATACTAGCGATTTTCCTTACATAAGCATATTTAAAATTTCAATCTAAATCCTCCTTCAAATCCTTATACTTAGATACTCGTTCGATTGCGATCGAAATGCTCGATTTAATTAATCGATTAGTAAACTTTAATTGGTTGAACCGAATGTTTTTTTCGAACAGCACTATACCACCATAGGCAACTAATAGAAGTATAGATGAATAATAACCTCACTTTTGGACTACCATTTTTCAAATGCGATTTTACAATGCTATTCAAATGAATATTGTTGCAAAAAGTGATGATATATCAAGTCGAAATCTTCGAAATATACGTGAAAGTGTTAATTATTCGATTTATTGGGTGATTGCTTTAGAATTTTAACTAAACAGGTTTGTTTACTTTTTGTTCAAAATGGATTGGAACGTCGTGCGGAGAGCCTCTTTTCGTGTACCCCCAATTGACTGAAATATAAAATTTTCTTTCCAGAAACCCAACACCATCATCGAGTGACCAAGAACCTCTAAAATGGCCACCAGTTACTTCCGAGTCGAGGCCTTTTGTAGTAATTGATATAGAAATGAGTGTGAATAACAGCAGAATCTTCAACGACCGAATGGCTTTTTGGGACTTGTTCTTTTTGATGTATGGTCAACGACACAATCTCTATCGAAAGTGTAATTAATATGTGTCTCTCTTAACAGAGTCCTGGCAGTATATCAGCGTCATAGCTAACCACAGCATTAAGGTAGTTACCGCACTCATCAACGAGGAATCGCATTAAGCTAGTCAGAAAAAACATTTTTTGTGATCCTCTAGAACACTAAAATTATCTCACCTTATTTCTAATGTTATTCTCATAGCCTCAGCTCATAACGCATCTGCCTGTAAGGGTAGTTTTAAATATATGGCAGCTAAAATATGGAATAATATCCCCCTCCCTTGCACAACCAGTCATCCATTCAATATTTTAGAGTCAAGATAAAACAGCACTATCTAGAGCTCCAACTAAGCGGCTAGGTAACTAACTGAAAAAGTCTAAGAAGTGCAGTATTTCATTTAATAAAAACAATACAATATAAGCAATAATCTCCTATGATTATAGTAATTATTTTCCTACTTATATTTAGTTTAATTTTAAGATATATTTTGACATTTTTTAATGTTAACTAACATTAGTAAATACTTTCGTGCAATCTTCTTCTGTAGCTCCAACTGAAAACCAACGTTACAGCAGTGGAGCTGTGACATAATATGCTGAGTTGTATCCATTTCAGTGTAAATGTTCGTGTTGCAGAATAAATGTTTCTTTCATTCTTTCTTTATAACTATGTAACAAGAACGAAAAAGATGTTGTGCGTTTCGCGTCGGGGTGGTCCGGCGCATAGATTTTTCTTGTGAAGAAGTGTGGTGACGACCTAATGCTGACCTTTACATTGTCATGATATTCAAAATGGCCTTGATCAATTCTTGCCTTTTAATGTTGTTAGTTTTTAAATTTAAATTATTACCGTGTATTAATTTAAATGTTTTTTTGATAGCCTGTTATTATAAAAGTGCATACAATTGTTATAGTCAAATCAATGTCTGAAGTCAAGAAATGGAATACAAAGTAAGGCTTAATTAATCAGAACTAATTCATATAATTACAGTTTTACGTCATACTCTCGTAACATAAGCGTACTTACTGATTACTGAAATAATTTCCACAATTTTAAATCGTAGACAAACGAGCCCCTTGACTTTTCAGAAGGTAATAAACAGTAAAAAATAAACTATAAGTTTCGACTAAAAATAGGAACATACTTTGTTAAAATAAGATATTTATGATATTTTACAGTAATTGTATGTTAGAAATACGATCCGATTACCGAAGTAAATCATGATTGATATGTATAATAACAATAAAGTTTCTTAGAAGCAATATAGTCAGCTTAATGAGAATTACTGGAAAACTCGCAAACATTGCAACAAACGAGAATGTTGTTAACAAAAAATTGTATTTTTTTTTATGAGACCTAGTGAAGGGACGATCAAGTCGTGCGCCTGGTGGCCATTCAAGACACATATGCCTGTAATTTCACTAGCATCCTTACTTTTCAAAACCGGAACGCAGTCATGCTCACATTATGGCTTGGCGGCAGGCCAGGTGGCAGTACTGCCCTGGACGAACTGTTACACAAGGAGCTTCTTCATCTAAATGTTATGTTTATACATTCTTGACAGTCGTTTTTTCTTAAAGTCACAAATTTGTTTAATAAGATTCCGGTTGATATTCAAAATTTGCCATTTACGAGGTTTAAAATTACACTTCGAAAGAAACTTTTCACTAAAGGTAAATAAAATAACCTTGTAATATACTTACATGACAAAAAACAGTGCAGTGACCCATTTATTTGCTTTACAGGTTGTCTCATCTATGATATTTGAAATAAGTGTGTACAATTATTTTTTTTTATAATACTAAGTGTCGGGGCGAACAGTCGTGCGCCTGATGGTAAGCGACACGCCTGTCCATAACAGTTGCAGTGCCACTCAGAGTTTTAAATCGCAAAGATCTTAGGGGCACTGCCACTGGGCCCGTCACCCTGAGACATAAGTTGACAAGTCCCATGTGTCTGTAATTTTCACCAGCACGCTTATAAAAAGTTACCTACTCATTCTTCTCAAGGGAATCTGTCTTACGAATGAGCAATGGAGTTTAATTAATGTAAGGATATCAAGTGTAATTTTCTTATCTATGAAATAAAGGAATGAAACTATTTTTCCGGATTTAAATCGCGTATATTTGTTTTTTCAAACAAACCGACGTTTCGGGCCCTTTACAGGTCCCATGGTCACGGTTGACTGAGGTGGTACAGTCTTCAACCAGTTATGTCTAATATTGATGCAAACCACCCTATTTTTTCACTATAGTTACAATAGTTATTAATTAAATACCTTATTTTTAATTTTACAAAGAAAACATTCCAATTTACGCTACATTAAGTTTTACAAATTATTTTATTGAATGAATTTTTATTAAGTTCAATTTATTATTAATTAATAACGGAAATTAGAATAAATTAAAACATATTAATTAGTACTGCAGTCTTATGTCTGCTTAACTGCGAAACGTCGGTTTGTTTGAAAAAACAAATATACGCGATTTAAATCCGGAAAAATAGTTTCATTCCTATGTGTAACAATCGCGAAAACCTAAGAACTCGATATGAAATAAAGATTATTTGAATTTAAACTGCGACACCAAACATTTGTCCTTATACGCAAGAGTCGTTCATAATGGATCAAGCAATTCACGCAATTGTAGTGATGAAAGAGACTCAGTCGTTATACTAAAAGACTTAAACGACTCGAGTTCTTTGCAATGGACTTATACCTATTTTATGTCTTATTAAACCCGAAGTTTATAAATAAAAATGACGTAGTGTTTAGTAAATAATCACGCTATAATAAAAATTAGGATTCAAAGAGTGGTTTATGCAATAGGTACGACATTTTAAGACCTAAATATGTAATGATTGCATACAATACTTTTTCTGCGAATAAATTAAAAAATTGAAATACAACCAATATTTAAAAGCCTATGGAAATCCAGTTCTAACGTGTTGTTTTTTTTATTTTGTGTAATATAGGTCTGTAACCACTTTTCTTATATCAACTCCTGGTACTTTTGTTTAAACTTCTTTAGAAACCCGTGCACAGCAGTGAGATACAATTTATCTGTAATACATAGAACAAATATTAGGGTAGGCTGAGACTGTGGACCTCAACTTGATACGTTCATAAATAGTATGTTTCATTCATCATTATGGTCATAATAAAGAAACAAATAATTTCCAAATAAACAAATTCTTGAATTGGTCATAATTAACTGACTTCTGTGAACAAAACTACGTTAACGTTATCCATCAATCATAAGATAAATATCTTGTGGGTAGAAATAAAATCATGCCATACGGCTCATGAATGACTCGCGACGCCACGAGGCTATAAGGCGCCAGACGTTTTAGTTCTACAACTCTTCTAAGCTTCCTAGGGTCAAAAGACTTCGACTCGAATTAGTGTTCAATTTTAATCTTACTTGAGGGTAAAAAGTGAGGTGTAAAAAATTAGTCGAGGTTTTTAAAAGGCCTTAAAAGACTGACTCTCTTTCGTCACTACGCAATTGGCTAGATCAGTGGGACGTCGGTGCGTTGGTTACCATCCTTTGCCTAGATGATTACTTAATGATTTTCTTCCTTTTGACACACAATACACAATATTGCTTTTAATTTCCATCAATTGGAAGTCCCCAACCCGCATTGGACCAGAATGGCGGACTATTGCCTAAACCCTCGCCTGAGAGGAGACCCGTGCCCAGCAGTGGGACGTATAAAAGGGTTGATAATGAACCAATTGGAAATGAAACAATTTTTTTTCGGATTTGTTTTTTTCCAATGTATCGCGCCCTTTACGCGTGCCATGGTCACGGCTGTCTGAGATGGTAGTCGTCAACCAGTTCTGCACTTCCCTGGAGGAGCTTTCGTTATTTATGATTATATAATACAATTTATTGAAAACAATACTTGCACGAGTTCTTTTTATTATTAAAAAATAAGTGCGTATTTGACGTCCATCTCACCTAACGGAAAATAACGAAGTGGTCGACACGATAGCGCCTGCACATGTAAATAATGCCTATGCACTTTCGCCTTGAAAAGACCCAAGTTATACCGTTCAGAGAACAAATCCCTGCAGGCAGGGAATTCATGGTCGATCTTTGCACTTCACTAAGCAAAATGAAAATTATTTCGAATATTTTTCATTAATTAGTGCATTATTCGTAACACGTTAACGTTGGATTCCAAATAATCCAATTAGTTTTATTAATGGATTGTAATTACTCCGACACAAGTCACGTCGTGGTCTTACTTTCACTGAATCAACAGCAATTTAATGTCATGGTGCCGAACACTGCTCTGGTATTAGTTACGCCGTATTTTCGCCATTTTCTCTCTTTCTATTACATTTTGCGATTATTACACTATTGTAAAATTAAATCTCTCTTTTTATACTATTACAGCTCTTGTCTTTGCATCTTTCTTGAGTTGTAACACCCGTGTGCAAGTGCCCTAACAAATACTTGTAACCTGTGTTGATGAATCAAAGCCCTTTTGTCACATGAAAGACGACCTATTTGAAACAAAATATGTACTTCTCCGTGTGAAATTGTATGTAAGTCTCGTTATTGAGCATGAAAAGATACCGATTAATGTCTCTCGTAGAATCTTAAATCTTCTCTCCTGATAAGTTGTAATTTTGCAGATGGACTTATTACACCAAGGGTGCAAATTATAACTTAAATTCTCCAAGTCCAGTTATGAAATACTGGCTAAGCCTACACACTCATTAAATATTCAGTACTACTAACACTAGGCCAATAACAATTATAATTGTATATTAACAAATATGGATTGTTTTTGATATGAAATAAAAAATTATTATTTTTTTTATCAAAAGACTGAGGTAGATTTTCATCTCATTCTTTTGCCTTCGAGATAGGGAAGGCTCGTGACGCGCACAAATGTGCAAAGTGTTTGTAGATAAGCAAATTATAGATAGATAGATAAACTCAAACAGCGGAGTTTGTAGCATCTGAACCCAATGTCGGTTTAAAGTTGCAACGAACCCCGAATGAGCCCAAATGCGAGTACCGTGTTATCCCGGGACTGGTTGCTTGTCAAAAATAATTCAATTTGAGTCGCATCCAATTCCGGGTTCAGTTGCGCCTAGAGAGGTGATATTAAATTTGTATTGTCTGAACCCGAACTCATTGCCGATAGATATTGGTACAATTTGTTGCTTTAATAATAATAATAATATTTAATAATAATAATAATATTTATTGTCACAAAATAGATTACAACATATTGATGAAGTCCCTGACTCCTGAGCTAGGTATAACCTGTGTGACAGAAGCCAGTGCCCTCTCCCAAATTTTGACAAGGCTTAAGTCTATTTCATGAGAAAAATATAAATTAAAAATTTAATACAAAAAAATAAAGTGAAAGAATCTATTATTAAAAGTCTCGATAAAAAGTACTCTAAGTAATAATTATATAACAAGTTGGATACATTGTAATATGTAAATTGTGATAAATATATCTATGTAATTTTGTGTACGAATGTGCGTGTGTGTGTGGGTGTATGTGTTTAAGAGGTGATGAGCTTGTTTCCGATCACTATTCCAGACTGGTTTTCTGCCAGTACAATACGGTGAGCGATCGCAACCCAATAAATCATGTCACCAAAGTGCATCACATTTTGGTTTCATGGCTTACTGGTTTGCGACATGGAATCGACATATTGATTAAATTCTACTACTCATTCATAAGGCAGATTGCTCATAGAAGAATGAGCAAGAAACTCTAGAAGATGCTCTTTGTAAATAAATATTTGTACACATTTATCTTTTACAATACTTATTTCCCATATCATCGATCGAGAATTAAGACTCCCTAAACGGGTGACTATCATGGATTTTTGTCTACAAAGTAGATACTGTGTCTGTTGTCTTTAAAGACGTTGGCTATCCTCTTTGGTAATCTCTATATGATACTTATTAGCAAATTATGAACAGTAGATCTTTTTTTTACTTTACAATGATAATGTCAAGGAGGATTACAATCTGGTATAGAACGTTGTAATATCATATTTAATTGTTATCAATGCAACGTAACGTAATAAAAAAAATTGCCTGATGCATGATGGATTGCCACATAGAGATTCTGGATTCGATTCCCAGGCCGGGAGAAATATGTGTATGGCATACATTTATTTTTCTCGTGAATTTGGGTGTAATTTGTTGTGTAATGTGTTGGTTGTCTATGTGTGTCTCCATGGCACCCGCGATACAGGGTTTGCCTAGTGCGGGGCTATGAATGTGTGCGCGTTATTATTATATATTTTAGACTCCCGCCTCTCCCAAGGCCTATTATTATTAATTTTATTGTTATCTGATTTGTTGTCGATATAATAAATAAATAAATGTATACTGCGAGGGTGGCTATTGTAAGATAGTAATATTAATTACCAGAGCAATTTATTACCCAAATTTTAAGCAGATGCCTAAAGAAAACATTTTAAGAACGATAAAGATCATCTGTATCAATTTGAGGACAGCGGCAAGATTGCTTTGTGTGTCAAGGGTCTAGATAAATAGGACAATTGATTAAACGACTCTATCTAGACATTTTAAACAGAGAGTCGAGAACAAAAGTGTCTTCGTTTTTGAAGTGCTTTCTTTAGTAGGTAAGTGGTTTTTATATACATGCCATCACGCCTCTCTCCCACTGACGTAGTACACTCCTGAAAAGGCCTATGACTTTCATGTCATAACAGCACTTTTGATGTACGAATTTGAAATATTGTTTCCTTTTCATCCTTCAGACCTCATTTGGGAAATAGAATAGATAACTTACGCAAATAAATGTTGACAGGTTCCTTGGATGTGTGTACGTGGCATTCTTCACCGGAGACATTGAGTCGGTATACGCCGAACTGTCCCATTTCAGGCCGCATCTGGCATAGCAAACCTCTGGGAACAAATACACGCAATGTACCATGACATTTTGCAACCCCTCCTGGAAGAAATGAATGTCTTTTTAGCCGACTTCAAAACTTATGAACTAATTTGTGTTTTTTTATAAAACCAAGTGATGGGTCGAAAAAGTCGTGCGCCTGTCCATAACAATACCACTCAGAGCTTTAAATCGTGAAGATCTGAGGGGCAGTGACACTGCGCCCATAATCCTGAGACAGAAATTCACAAGCCTTATGTACCTGTAATTTCACCAGTATCTTCAAAACCGGAACGCAGTAATGGTTATATTACTGCTTGGCGGCAGACATAGGTAGGGTGAGAGTACTTCCCTGGACGAACTCTTTCACAAGGAGCTCTACTGCTACTAGGTTGTCTATGTGTGTGTACATGGCACCCGCGATATAGGGTTTCCCTAGTGCGGGGCTATAAGTGTGCGCGTTATTATTATTATCAGTGATCCTCATTTTGCTGGATTACTTACGTGGTATTCCTAGCACTGACGTACAGGTCGTCCTGTGTTGTGTACACTCGCCACGAGGTTCGTCTGGCTGTGTTCACTATCCACGATTCTTCCAAGTCAGGCAGCAGCACCTTTTGCAACTCGTAGGGGCACTGAAAGCAAAACAAGAAGTATAAACATTGACAATGTTACAACACGTTATAGTAAAAAATACTGAACCGTTCAGAACGAATAGATTTGTAACGAAATTGTACATAGCATAATGAACTGTCAATTGTATAACTTACATAGGTACTAGTCACGATCAATTCCCGAAAATGAGTCAGTATTCTTTTTATATCTAATTTGTACTTTACACGATGAGGTAGTTCGATGGCCGGTTTTGTAATTTAGGAAATAAACTTTTTGATTGGTTCTAAAGTAAACTAATAGTAACAAGTAGGATTAGAGTTCCTTTTAAAATCGTTCGCCCTATTTCTGATCTTGAAGGGTGCTGGTGAAATTACGGGTTTGTTATTGTTACACATATTCTAACGTTGTATTGAAATTGCGGAGTAAATGTCATTTACTTTACAATTCGTAATTAATTTCTTTATAGTTGCAATACAGCAAATAAACAACAACAATAATCAATAACATTAAATGCGTCCATAATAGTTTAATAGTAGTAAACATAGATAGAGTGACATTGCATTTTACAGATATTAGCAACTTCTTTATCAAACCCACTTTAAACAATCACTCTTTTGCGTGATCAAAGCAAACGTCCGCGATTACCTGTTTGGATTTTTTTAAGCTAACATCCCTTCGTTAACGATTGCCTTTGTTCGTTTTTGTAACAACGGAAGGAGCGTTCCTGTAAAGGCTAATAGCGCAGGATAGACCGCGTGAAACTGGCGCGTGTTGTAGTCCGCGATGGCGCGCGTCTTTTCCTTTTCCCTCCAACGTCTTTACACGCGCGCTCAATCGCGCACGATTGTTGTATCACGCGCGATAGAGTCTCTGTGTAAAGCCCGCTATTATGACCGAGTACATACGGCAACTTTTTATACAAACGCGCGTTTGTATAAAAGTTTCATAACTTGCGCTTGCATCACAAGACTAGTTTTATAGGCGGTTGCACTGATGTAGTCGCTTATGTTGAATCATTAAAAAAGTGCAATTAGGAAGTGAAAGTATTTTTCGGGATTTAAATCGCGCATATTTGTTTTTTCAAACAAACCAACGCTTCGTGCCCTTTACTGGTCCCATGGTCGCGGTTGACTGAGGTGGTATAGTCATCCACCAGTTATGTCTAATATTAATGCAAACCACCCTATTTTTTCACTATAGTTGCAAAAGTTATTAATGAAATGCGCTATTTTTAATTTTACAAAGAAACATTCCAATTTACGCTACATTGTTTTACAAATTATTTTATTGTAACAATATGAATTTTTATTAAGTTATATTTATTATTAATTTATAATGGAAATGAAAATAAATTGGAACATATTAATTTGCATCGCGGTTGTATTAAGTAGCGCGTGTGTATAAAAGTAGATAATTAGAGACTGAATCGCTATAAACGTCCTGCTAAAATCGCCATGTGTAACCGGTCTATATGCCAATGCGACATACTATATTTCATCACGATATTATCCTTCGCCGTTAGCAAGTAATGTTGGTACTAAACGTAGATAAATGTACATAATTTAGTTTCTAACTAAAGGTCATATCTCTCCACAGGTACTCTAACCATTGAACTATCAATTAACCGTTTTCCCATTGGGGACTCCACTGATTCCGTTATTATAGTTGTTACAAAAGATTAAGTTCTAAAATCTGACAAGTTTGTTACTGAATTTTAAATAACTAATTGTTCTTACTGACTACACGTATGCACACACTTTTATAACAAATTTCTTCTTTCTCCCTATTTTATATAATTGTTTCCAAAGACTTATAAATTGCTGATCAGATATTCTGGAGGTGGAGGACCGGATGACGGCCTAATTTAGACACCAGCCTTTACAAATTATCCTGTATAAACTACTTTTATGTCATCTTAAATTATTGCAAAATAATTTCAATAGCCAACCAACTAACGCTAGAACACAAAACCAAACTTAAAAACAATACCCAAAAAAATAGCACACTGCGCTTGCACTGTGTAATTTAAACCATATTATACCGGCATAGGATTGAATTCAAGGCTGACGTACACCGTTATACGTACCATGCAAAAACAAAATAGTACCTTACTCAAGCGGAAAATAGAACTTTAAGACCGAGTGCCCGTTAATCACGCGAAAAACATGCACGTGTAGGTGTAACGGGCTTTGTGTGCTAATGAAGATATAATTCTGCTTAATCGCTACAGCGACATTAAACAACAAACGTTCTCCTGACATACATGTATATCAAATGCTATTGTAAGATCTTCCACTAAACACATATAATTTCCTACCACGCGGACCGTGTTCCCCAGGAAGCACTCCTTGGGCCACACAAAAAAAATCAATCAAGTGGATTTTAGTTTAATTGGCGAATTTTTAAATGAATCAATCACAACATGATTCAATTCATTTATTGAAATTGTTGCTGTAATCATTGTTCTTGTCGCTGCAATAATTGTAGGTTCTTCATAGTCTCAGATGGAAACAACATTGTGATCTAACAACATCTTGTTCATTTTAATTTTTTTTTTTTTTTCAGTGTAGTTTACCAAACTAGCCTACGTTTGCAGACTTGGACTTTTAAAGAAGAAGTTCTCGATTCCATCATATTTTTTTAAATATAACTCACTTCATAACCCCGTCAAGTTTGGTAACAATTTTCATGATTCTTCTTTTATTGCATATGTCGTTAACTACTTATCATGGTATTCCATATAACAATGTAAACTAAGTCATTCGATTTTAAAATTTCGACCTTTAAGTACAACCTTACTTCAATTATTATATGGCGTATAGTTTTCAAAGCCCTTTGTGATCTCACTTTGATTATGTTTCGTAACTTATCAAGGCTTTGAAGTACTTAAACTGAAATTTAGATACGATTTCACTGGAAAGTGAAATCATAGCATGAATGCTCAAGTTATTTTACTCACCACCGTTAATTAAAGTGAGTTTTATGAACCTATTAGCAATTTATCTTAATATAATATATTAATCTGCTTGAAACGATTTATTTAAAGAAAATTTTGGAAAGGATTACAGCTTACTCAAATGCTTTTGATAGAACAGGGTACAAAATTATTTTATCGTATAATTTAAAGAATTTTGGCATAATTATTCTCCCTTAAAGAACGCTTCCAAAATCTACAAAAATACGTGTCTCGCTAAACTTTTCTATTTGAACACTTCTAGTAAAATGTAAGCCTTGTTTTATAGCTTATAAAATTACTTTCTGGACTACAGTATTCAGTAGCGAATCATGTATTGAAATAATAAGTAGTGGTATTAATACCACTCCTTGTGTAACACAACAATATTGGGTAGTAAAGTAAGGCGTCAGGCGTTCTCCCTTCACTTTTTAAAGCTTTTTTACTTGGGTTAAGCAGTATTGTGATTAAATTTCTAAGTAAATAAAATATATGTACATATATATGTATAACTGAAAAAATCTCTACGCGGAAATCTAAATAAGATGTAGTGGAACAGTAACACACATTTTAGGTATGTGCCAATGCATATCTCGGACACGGGCAATCGGCTCTGTACAATCGACACCAGAAGTCGTTGAAAACAGGTTTAACGTTATATTATTATCGCGTACTATTTTATCTTTTTATTTTAACTTAAATATATTTAACAATTCGCACCATTGGTGTTAAAAGGCCACATAGAAAAAATGAAAACTGCAGAGATGTAAAGATTCGAGTAACGAAATTAGTTGATAACTTTTTTAAATAGGAGAGGTGTAGAATTTCCCATATACGTTACAATTAATTATGAAGTTTGTATTATTTTTATGACTTTCATGTGATGAAAGTACTTTTGACGTAACTGCCTCAGTGGCCGAACGGTTACCATGCAGAGGTCCCGGTTTCGATTCCCGGACAGGGAGAAATATTTGTATGGCCTACATTTATTTCTCTCCTGAGTTTGGGTGTAATTTGTGTTTGTCTATATGTGTGTGTCCCGTGATACAGGGTTTCCCTAGTGCGGGGCTAGTGTGTGCCTTATTATTATTTGTTATGTTGTTATTACATATGATCACTTGTGGCTTTATTATACCAAGGATTCGCATTCTTCTGATCGTCATTTGTGTCAGTATTAATTATTGCGAAGCGTCTAAATTGACTAACACTAGATGCATGCGCGCATGTTCATGGTATATAGCGATGGTAGCCCAGTGGGAGAATGATTGTTTCTCAATTGCAAGGTTGACGATTCAAATCACTGTGGGGACATGACATGACTTTGATTTCAAAATTATATACATTTGTGAATATTTAGTAGCAACACTCTCGCTAAGAACGTTTGCATACTACGTCCGATTCATATTAGTTCCGAATCTGAGAAATGACGGTCCGAAATGTCACAGGGATCATTTTATCTCTAGGTGTATAAGTGATACTCGTATGTTCTCAGATTAAATCGGACTTAGTACACAAGCGACATCCGAAGTGGAAAACGCGGACCGTTTTCTAGATTTGTATAGTCTCCGTTTCAGAAGAAATACGAATCGGATGCTGTGCACGAACGCGCTAACGGTGAATAAAAACATTGTGATGATACCTGCATGACAGAAAGTTTACAACTCTTGGAAAAAATGTGATGTCCTAACCCGCATTGAACGGGTGACTATCATGGATTTTGTCTACAAAGTAGATACTGTGTCTGGTGTCTAAAGACGGTGGCTATCCTCTTTGGTAGTCTCTATATGATACTTATTAGCAAATTATGAACGGTAGATCTTTCTTTTTACTTTACAATGATAATGTCAAGGAGGATTACAATCTGGTAGAACGTTGTAATATCATATTTAATTGTTATCAATGCAACGTAACGTAATAAAAAAACTGCCTGATGCATGATGGATTGCCACATAGAGATTCTGGATTCGATTCCCAGCCCGGGAGAAATATGTGTATGGCATACATTTATTTCTCCCGGGCTGGGAGAATGGTTGGGTGTAATTTGTGGTTGTCTATGTTTGTTTCCATGGCACCCGCTATACAGGGTTTCCCTAGTGCGGGGCTATGAATGTGTGCGCGTTATTATTATATATATTTTAGACTCCCGCCTCTCCCAAGGCCTATTATTGTTAATTTTATTGTTATCTGATTTGTTATCGATATAATAAATAAATGTATACTGCGAGGGTGGCTATTGTAAGATAGTAATATTAATTATCAGGGCAATTTCTTATCCACATTTTAAGCAGATGCCTAAAGAAAACATTTTAAGAACGATAAAGATCATCTGTATCAATTTGAGGATAGCGGCAAGATTGCTTTGTGTTTTTTTCTTTGTTTGTTTGTTTTTTTTTGTTTCTTTGTGTTGTTTGTGATCGCTTTGGGCCAACGTGGCGTCATTATATTCTAAGAATTCGCACGAAGCTTTTCGCTTCCACATTTATATGGCGAATGGCTATGGAGTGGAATTCCCTGCCTCCGGACTTATTCCCTAATCGCCATAACTTGAGCTTTTCAAGGTGAGAATATTCATTTTTCTATTCAGGTATTATTTAGATGTGCATGCTCCATTGTTGACCTCATCGTCATTTTCCATCAGGTGAGATGAAGTCAAATGCGCACTTATTGTTTATAAAAACATAATAATAATGGTTTGACCGCGTTATTATTTTTTTTCTCCTAAGTAAATCTAAATGGACTGGATAAGAATGGGCGAATACTCCTCATATTTGCAATTCGCAGATGACATAATCCTAACGGCGGAGTTACTGGAGGAGTTACAACAGATGCTGGGCAGCCTAGCACCCGCCTCCCAACGGATTGGTCTCTGCATGAACTGAGATGAAACCAAAACCAACAATCACATTGTCCCGAAACCAATCGTAGTAAGTGGCCACCTTCTTGAAGCCATTTCCAAATACACATTTCTTGGGCAGATTCTGCGATTAGGTTGAAACAACTTCGAGAAGGAAGTTAACAGGAGGATTCAGCTTTGCTGGGCAGCGTTTGGAAAACTACGTCGAGACTTCTCGTCACTCATATAGCTAAGTTTGAAAACAAAGGTTTTCAATCAGTGCGTTCTACCCGTTATAAATCGGAGACGTAGATATTCAGGATACGGCTAGTTCAACAGTTAACAGTAAGCTCAGCGAGCTATGGAACGAGCAATGCTCGGAATTTCTCTGCAGGACAAGATAGGGAATGAAGTTATCCGACAGAGAACCAAGGTCGTTGACATAGCAAAGCATCGACAAAGGATTATATTACACAAATATTCCATAAGAATAAATATGTATACAAACCTAAGCTAAAATATTTAATTATTCATTTTATAAAACACGATAGTAGCAATAATAACAATAGATATGACTACAAAATACAAAGATTAAAAAACTCCATATATGTATTTAACACCAACCACTCCACAATGCGTAATAAAAATAATAGAAAACATGAAAAATGCGAATAGTGTAGTATATGATATGGATATAACGTTATCTCAAGTAATCAAATTCTGCTCAAAAGAATTAGCGAGTCCTTTATGCTACATATTTAATTTATTCAATGCATTTTTCCTGCTAAACTGAAAACTACTGTCATTAAGCCTCGTTAAAAAAAAGAATAAGGAAATATATGAAAAGTACCGTCCCACTGCTTTACTACCAGTGTTATCCAAACTATTGGAGCGAATAATGTATAACATTATTTATGGATTGCTAGAAAAATATTAAAACCAAAACAGTATGGTTTCCAGAAATATAAATCTACGAATCACGATACTTATTTACAACTTTATTTAGACTTATTAACAACTGTATCGGAAAATATCAATAATACGAAAGCAGTATCTACAATCTTCATGGTTATGATGAAGGCATTTGATTTTGTGTCACAAACTACTATTAGACAAAATATACGAGTACGGATTGAGAAGACCCGCATATGATCTAATAAAATCATATCTACAGAATCGCCAACAAGAGACACATATTACATACATGGATAAAAACACTGAAAAAATAACCAAATCAAATATAAGAATTGTAGAGCGCGGTGTACTGCAGGGCAGTATTTTAGGGCCACTTTTATTTATACTCTGTATTAACGACTTGCGAGATTACGTTCAACACAAGATGGTATGATCAATCAATCAATCAATCAATACTTTATTGCATTTTCTACAATATTTTACAGGGTGGTAGGTTTAATATTTGACGGATCATTGTACCCTGACCCTGGATAGGGCACAGCAAACTGGATGAGGAGGTAATCTTTCAAAGCATTAATATGGATAAATTCTGAAACAGCATAGTAACATTTTTCGATTAGCAGTCTCTACTTTTTTTATAAATATTATGTCGCTTTTCTCATCTACTAACGACCTTGCTAATTTATTATAAATTTTGATCGACATGAGGCGTGGACTAGAAGAGCCCATTTTAAGTCGGGTGCTTAGTGTTATCAATTTATGTTATGTATATCTAACGAGTAGCAATATCTCTTCGCCTAGTGAAATATTCTGAATTCTGAATTTGCATGCCTCTAAAATGTAAATACACGGAATATACAATGATGATGATAGCTCTTTGCTGACGATTCCTCTGTGGTAGTTAGATGTACTAATTTAACGATTATGAATTAACTTTGAATGAAGCACTAAGTGACACTATAAAATGGCTAGAATTAAATAATCTCGTAGCAAATTTAGATAAGACTAGTTTTATGCAATTCTACATGCCACAAACACGACGTGTTTTGGAACGTCATCAGTAGTAGAGGGAGACTTTCGTTGTAGTCTCCCATGGTGATGCCAGAGACGGCGTATTCACGGTAGTGTGCAGTTGCGTTCCCGCGTTCCCACAGAAAAGCGACGCAGTGAAACACCGACGGGTTTTAGTCGGTATAAGTCCGACATAACCCTGGGCGGTATCCGTGAGGATTTCCTGACGCAAAAAAGAGGTACGAGTCCGGCTTCAAACCCAAACCCACGACCATCTGCTATAGAGACGGAAGGTCAAACCTATCACCTAGGCTATCACGGCTTCTGACATATGGTTTACTATCTTACTTATACCTAAAAAGCTTGAGTCGTTGAATGTACATGACGGTAATTTCTCTCAGGCAATCGCGTGCTGTGCAAGCCCATCAGATGCAATACACGGCGGAAGTGTTTCAGCACACGGTAGCTTATTGGACCGTCGCTCTATCACTCTATTAATAGAATAATGGTCTACTTCGCGTGTTAATAACTCTTCGTTGTTTCGAAAAAATTACAGTTTTTGGATTCTATATCATATTTCATTTTATTGTGTTTATTGATAACCTCAGTTTGTATTGCTCTGGTACTTAATACTTATTTTATATGACTGCACGAACAAGTCGTGTGGCGGGTGGTAAGCAACACCTGTCCTTAGCTGTTGCAGTGCCCGGCAGAGCTTTAAATCACAAAAGATTTTAGAGGCACTGCCACTGCGCCCGACACCCTGAGACATAAGTTGTCAAGTCCCATGTGCTTGCACCAATGTATACAAATAAAATACGAGAAATAATTATCTACTTACTTATCTTATAATGCAATCCGTAGGTTACTTCCTCCTTTTTCCTAAATACATTTGTTTTGTTAAGTATTAAACTGAAATTATGCATATGCAAGGGAAAACTAAAGGGCTGTTGTTTTTTACCACAATTGCACGTGAGCATTTGTGCATTAACAGTAATTGCACCATTTACACGCATGTTCCATAGAGAATGCAATAATAAGTGTGCTAGGGAGAAATAAATTGTACGTTAATAGATTGCTGGGGAAATCCAGAACACGTCAATCCTGAACAATCATTAGAAAGGGGTCACTTAGATTTACCCCTTTTTAAAACAATGTAGAACGTATACTTGTCCACGAAACGAAGCAAAGGAATAACGTTCATAATGTTCATAGTTTCGTATTTATTTTCAATTCAGATATTGAAATTCTGTTTTTGCACACACATATTCTTTTTCTCTTAAATAACATTTATTTATCGAGTTCTTAGGTTTTCGCGATTGTAACACATAGGAAATGAAACTATTTTTCCGGATTTAAATCGCGTATATTTGTTTTTTCAAACAAACCGACGTTTCGGGCCCTTTACAGGTCCCATAGTCACGTATTTCACGTATTTAATTAATAACTATTGTAACTATAGTGAAAAAATAGGGTGGTTTGCATCAATATTAGACATAACTGGTTGAAGACTGTACCACCTCAGTCAACCGTGACCATGGAACCTGTAAAGGGCCCGAAACGTCGGTTTGTTTAAAAAAACAACTATACGCGATTTAAACCCGGAAAAATAGTTTCACAACATTTATTTAATTAAAATTATTTGGGATCTGAAGAATATCTGAATTACTGATTATTCTTAACGCCCTTTTCCCAACAAGGCTGGGACCGCAGCCTTCCACACATACTTAATCTTGTTTTATTATTTGTGGCATCTAGTAACGGGAAGAACAAGTCGTGTGCCTGGGTTGTAAGCGACGCACCTACCTGATACAGTTGCAATGCCACTCAGAGCTTTAATTCGCAAAGATCTGAGGGCACAGCCACTGCGCCCGTCATCCTGAGACGTAAAGTTGACAAGTACCATGTGCCTGTAATTTCATCAGCACCGTTATCGTTCAAAACCGGAACGCAGTTATCCTCACATTACTGCTTGACGGCAGACATGCTTAGACGAACTATTTAACATGGATCCGTGAATAATCAATTTCCTTATTTTACTTTTATGACAAATATTCGTATTCTTTTAATGCAATTGCAAATTATTATGAACAAATTCGTTTTGGAAGAATCCGAAAAGCCGGACTTTTACTTCGCACTATTCGGTTATAAAGTACCAAAAATGATTGACAACAAGCACTTGCAATACCGAGAACAGCGTCGAATTAACGTTTGCACAAAAAGTCATTCTCGAGTGAATGACGTGCTCTTTCTTTGTGTTCGTTCGTCGTGTAGCAAAAAAAATGTAACAACGTTCTCTCTTGTTTTTTCGGTACAATTAGTATGTTTATAAAATAACGTTTACAAGAAACTTGGTAGATATTATGTACTTACGAGCACATCTGTTAGGATGCAGGTAATGATCGTTTACAATAGAATTATAAGGTACTCGTAAATCTTAGCGCCAAATGAATTCATCTGCATCAAGCACCTGATTGCAACCACGTCACTCAAAACCGACTTTAACTTGTATTTTAATATAGTTTATATATCGTGTTTTTAGATTTTCGCGATTGTTACACATAGGGAATGAAACTATTTTTCCGGATTTAAATCGCGTAAATTTGGTTTTTTAAACAAACCGACGTTTCGGGCTCTTTACAGGTCCCATGGTCACGGTTGACTGAGGTGGTACAGTCTTCAACCAGATATGTCTAATATTAATGCAAACCACCCTATTTTTTCACTTTAGTTACAATAGTTATTAATTAAATACCTTATTTTTAATTTTACAAAGAAAACATTCCAATTTACGCTACATTAAGTTTTACAAATTATTTTATTGAATGATATTTTATTAAGTTTAATTTATTATTAATTATTAATAGAAATTAGAATAAACTAAAACATATTAATTAGTACTGCAGTCTTATGTCTTGTTTATGATTTTTCGACGTGTTTGGGATTTTTCATTAGAGGAAATACTGGATCCCAAACTGGTGGCACGGAAAGTGGCCCTGTAAAGGGCCCGAAACGTCGGTTTGTTTGAAAAAACAAATATACACGATTTAAATCCGGACGATTTAAAGTTTCATTTCTTATATAGTTTATATTTTCGATAAGTCAGTCTCGACTGTATGCCTGAAGTTTGTATAATTAATTGCGCGTGCGGGATATTGAAATGGGCAGCAATCTTCGCACCTATCAGGCTGTCGTCTTTGGAAATCAGTTCATATATCCATAATGTACGTAGACCCGTTTATTCAATCAACGTGTCCTGCCCACTATGACTTGCGGAACCAAGACATGGACGCTTACACAGAAGGCTGAGTACAGAATGAGAGTTGCGCAGAGATTCGAAGACATTGGATATCGAAATGGTTATCACTAAGTAATTACAGGTTTCTTACTACGGTATGAGTTCGTTTGATTTTACCGATATTTCCAAACCACCCGAAACCACTGAGATCACAAATTACCAAACGTTTAACCGTGAAGATGGATTTAAACTATCAAGTGCGTGGAATCCGGTGCTTAGTGCTTGCAATAATAAAAACAATAAATGCTTCGACTTCAGTTTCGCGTGTGAATAAAGTGAGTGTGGTTTGTCGGCAAAATTAATGACAATGGTAACGCCATGTTAATCGAGGTGAAGGTAGTTCACAACAACGAAAGAGGGTACATAGATATATCTGCTTTTAAAGCTATCATTTACTGCTGTCCAGTCAACCCGTGACCATGGAGCGTGTAACCGTTCCTAAATATCAGGAAAATAAAAAGAAGTCATACCGTGGTAAGAAGCCTGAAATTAGTGATAATCATTTACGTAGTAAATAACGACGAAAACCTTAAAATCTAAATTCGATAACGAAATTAAAATGGAGCTATTTAGGACGTAATGCGAGGCGTGTTGGTGACAAATAGTGTAAAGCAACATCCGATGAACGTCATGCAGCAAGATGGCAGACGACATCGTCGAAGTGAATCATCATTGCACAAACTTTTTTAATTCTATGTTTTATATCAAGTGACTAAGGAATCGTGCGCCTGATGGTAAGCTCATGTCCATAACAGTTGCAGTGCCACTCAGAGCTATAAATCGCAAAGATATGAGGGGCACTGCGCCTGTCACCCTGAGACATAAGTTCACAAGTCCCATGTGCCTGTAATTTTACCAGTACCCTTACCCTTCAAACCCGGAACGCAGTAATGCTCAGATTACTGCTTGGCGGCAGAAATAGGTGAGGTGGCAGTACTTCACTGGATGAACTCTTTTTCAAAAAGCTCTACTACCGGGAACCCACGATAATAATAGATAGGTGCAACGCAAAAGTGATGACAATAATAAAAATTATTTATTTAGGCATTAATCCCATTACATTACACAATTCATATATACTAGATTAAAATTTCAATAAGTGAAATTGAAATTAAAATACTATTAAATTGATATTGGGGACATTTAAACAATTTGGAGTTCTCGCAACTTTAAATGCGCAGACGCAACATGGCGCGCAAACGCGTTGTTATTCGTAACGTGTTGAACGATCGCTTGGTACTATCTACTATACCACAACTAACTCTCATAAAACGCCTGACAGTATGCCCAAAAACAGAGTAATTTTCGCCTTATCTGAGCAGTGTGAAAACCGCCGCGCCAGCATTATGCTTTTTCCTGTGATGGCTCGATACTGCCTCTCAAGCCGCCTCATCATCCTTTAGCTTGTCCGTGTTAGTATAAAATATCTGTTTCACCGTAGTATTAATCCTCGTGGCCGGCAAAAGTTGAATATCAACCGGAATATTATCATAGAAACGTATTATAATATTGCATTTAAATGAATTCGTGACATTGTGCAGACGACTGTCAAGAATAGCTAGTTTATTTTTAACCGACTTGAAAAAAGGAGGAGGTTCTCAATTCGACTGTATGGGTTTTTTTATTTGTATGTATGTTACGCGATAACTCCGGTATTTGTGATCCGATTTTCATGATTCTTTTTTTGTTGGAAATAGGGTACCTCCACAGTGGTCCCATTTAATTTGAAGAATACCATCCACCTCTAAGGGTGGATGGATTAATTTTTATAAATAGCGCCTAAATTTTATTACAAGGAGCAATTATTTTAATGGTGGATTTTGCTATTCTCCAATTCAAGGCGTTTTTCTCTCTCAATATACTTTGAGTAGTGAGAACCGATATTTATTATCTCCTGTGCCAAGTCCCGTATAGTGGCGAACTAGGGGATGAATCCGGGTTTGCGCATTTTCTGGTAACCGATTTCAATGAAACTTGGTAATTATATGTAATTCCGGGTACTTTTGTGGTTGGTTTTTTTTAGTACTCTGTACTGAAATTATGTAATTAGATGTTTTGCTGTTCTTCCCCACACCACCGAATAGAACAGCCATTGTTAGAGATATTATCTTTATTACAATAAATACAGAATATTTTTGGAATATACGGAGACGTACACACAGGTCAGTAGTTGGTCTGTCTTTATTTCAGTGCAAACGAGAGTTGATATTTATAAGTGATGTATCACTGATTAGTTACCAGGCATGTATGGCCCTTATTTCGTCTCTATTTCTGGTTGTATACTCGGTGGGGTCAAGTTATCGAGTTGTTGAAATTCTCCTGTTTTTGTTAAAGATCTTTGTATTTCGTGACAGTGACATCTAGTGAAAGATTTTAGAACCTTCTTCACCGCTTATTCATCATATAAATCATAAGAAAAAGACTATTCGGGGTATTTCCCAAAAATCTCAATAATAAATACTACATAATTTCCTAAAAAAGTTTGTTCCACTAGTTTGTTCCACGTATTGACTAGAAAGGTGTTTATTATCCATCAATCACTCCCCACTTGCGAATGGCGTTATCTTTTATTTACGTTAGATTGACTCAGTTGAAGGTTTATTTTTTACCTTGACACTGTTTATGACAATTCATTCAATCATTTGGCACATTAAAACATGAATCAGGTTGTCTAAACGCACATAGTACTCTCTTTTAGTAACAACAACAAGTACTGCCACCTTACCTATGTCTGCCGCCAAGCACTAATGCTTAACTGTTTACATTGTAGGCACTGGATGTGCAGGCTTTGAGTTCGAACCCAGATAGGACCAATTTGGAAAATGAACTTTCCTAAATTGGTTCTGGTGTGGGCATTCTAGTGCCCCAGAGTTCCATTGAGACCAGGCAATTGGTGTGGCTGTCTGGCACATATTATGGGACTTGTCAACTTATGTCTCAGGGTGACAGGCGCACTGGCAGTGCCGCTCAGATCTTTGCGATTTAAAGCAACGGGTGGCTTTGCAACTGTTATGTATATGCGTGTCGCTTGCCACCAGGCGCACGTCTTTTTTGTCCCGTTACTTGGTCTCATAAAAAACTGGTGAGTAGCGTACTCTGAAAAACCGCTTAACAATAAAAAGCGCATTTAGCCTCTTAAATGTTGTCTTTGAATCCTGATTGCAGGATTCAAACACATTTCAGTGCTTTGTCGCAAAGATATGATTGATATATCGTAATTAAATACAATGTTTGATATACTCGACAAAACTATAACATTTTTATAAAAATAAACCGATCTCAAAGTTTGTGAGTCTCATATATTACCCAAGTTTTATTATAATCGGTTACCGGAATTTATTAGAGGTGGATTATTTTCAAATTGAAATGGGACCAAGACTGAGGTGCCCTCTTTCTAACAAAAAACATCGCGTAACATATACAAAAAATTGAGAACCTCCTCCTTTTTCGAAGTCGGTTAAAAATATGCAAAAATAAATTGCTCAAAATACCAAAAGTGTCTTTGTCTGCGGCCCGGGGTTGTTTCAAACATTCCGCTTCTAAAATTTGGAATGACCTATCTGCTGCAAACACTGCCAACTTTTAAACACAAATGTTTTCTGTGACTGTTTGAAAGCTATCTCGGGACGCAGGCTTTAAGAAGTAGCTTATGTTCGTATATCAGTTCTGTGTTAGTCTGGTATTATGCTATTGAAATAACTTTTTATTACTAAAATAGATTTTTTTCTTTGTCTAATTTTTGCTTATGTCAAATTTTAGTCACTTATTTATTATTTTTGTTTTGTACGTAGCATGTAACATATGTATTGTTATTTGTATATTGTTTTTGTGTTATTATTGTATAATTGTGGTGTTCCATATTATGACGGGCCAAGACAGAATGACAGCGAGGGTTATGTAAACAGCATAGTCCTCAGAGGCTGAGTCATGGACCCTTTTGACATGCTTTTATTTTTTTTATTTTTTTTTGTATGCTTCTTTTTTAGTTTTTTTAATTTATTTTTATAATTGTTTTGTTTGAAATTTATGCATGTCAAATAAAGCCTATTTTAATTTATTTTTTTATTATAAATATTAGTAACTTGTCAGCCGTGTCATTTCAGCTTAAGATTCCCTAAAGCCTTTATAGTTAAATGTATTCGTAGCGTCTTTTTCACAAACCGCATCCCATAAATTATTCCTCAACAGGATGCAGTAAAGAATTACTTAAGAGCATCAAGCAACGCAGTCGTTATAAAACCGCCTTGCGAAACCTGTTCCAGCGGAAGAATTCAACCAGTGTCTTCCATAAAAGTATCGGGCCAGTATAAGACACTGTGGTATCCTGTTTTGTGTTATTTTTAAAATTAATTTTATGCAACTTCGTGGGAAATTACTTCAAAACAGGAATGTATTTTAGATATGCTGTTGCTACTTGTTTATCTATTTCTGCCGCCAAGCAGTAATGTGAGCATTACTGCGTTCCGGTTTAAAAGGGTAAGAGTGCTGGTGAAATTACAGGCACACGGGACTTGTCAACTTATGTCTCAGGGTGACGGACACAGTGGCAGTGCCCTTAAGATCTTTGTGATTAAAAGCTCTAAGTGACACTGCAACTGTTATAGATAGGCGTGTCTCTTACCACCAGGTGCACGACTTGTTCGTCCCGTCACTTGGTATTATAAAATAATCTAAGTACAATCAGTAGTTGGCCCATCTACATTTCAGTGCAAACGAGAGTTGATATTTATAAGAGCTGTATCGCTAATGTGTTACCAGGAATATATGGCCCTTATTTCGTCTCTATTTCTGGTTATATACTCGATGGTACCAAAGCTCTAATTTAAGCGTGTCCACCTGTTACATTGTAACTTTTGGGAATGTAACAAAGTTATAATTATTAATACAAAGATCGAACACTCAGAAAAAACACTCAGAAAAAATTCCTTCGATCCGATCGGATTCGAACCGACGTCTTCTTGCATACCGTGCCAGACGCTATACCAACTAAGCCACGGAACGAACCAACGGACCTCACGAATTTTTCTATGTGCTTGCGTCGTGTCTTTGTACTTGGTCTTTCAACAACTTTTTTGTCGTTTTAGGAGTAATTTCACAAAAAATTATTGAATATCAATTCAATAAAAATTTCATTAATACAAACAGAATACTAAAATACCGACCTCAAAAGTCATTCGTCCCCTAGTTTGCCACCCTTGGCGGTGGAATATTTCTTGACATTTAAATGGAATTACTACTAAGGTACTGGTTCCAACAAAAAAAGAATCATCAAAATCGGTATACAAATGCCGGTGTCACCGCGCAACATACACGTATAAAAAAACATACAGCCGAATTAAGAACCTGCTCCTTTTTTGAAGCCGGTTAAAAAATTTAAATACTAAAATGTACTAAACTCAAGTTTGGGAAATAAAATGCGCACAAATGACAAGTTTCTTACATTGATGACGACTTCTTTGGCCCGATAGTTTGCACTGTGGGCATCGGATGAGTAGGTCCCGTGTTCGTTTCCCAGTAGAACCAATTTAGGAAATGAACTTTTCTAAATTAGTTCTGGTCTAGGTGTTCTGTGAATTGCCCCAGAGTGAATTCCGTTAGTGTGGTAGTCATAAAGGGAATTGCTTAATTTGAGACCCGGTGTGGTAGAAATAGTATACTTATGATCCTATAAAAGTAAATTAGATGCAAAGTGTACGTACAAAAAGCTACAAATTGCTCGCCAATTCATATGGAATGACACTTGGTAGGTATTTATACTATTTTTCTAATAGGTACAGGACACGCCTATCCATAGCAGTTGCACTGTTTCTCAGAGCTTTAAATTGCAAACATCTTTGGGACTCTGTCCCTACGCCCATCACTCTGAGACATAAGTTAACAAGTCCCATGTGCCTGTAATTTCACCAGCACGCTTACCCTTCCAAATCGGAACGCAGTAATATTAACATTACTGTTTGGCGGCAGAAATAGGTAAGGTGGCAGTACTACCTTGGACGAACGCTTTCACAAGGAGCTCTACTACTACTAAATATGTATATAAGCCCTTTTGGGGTAAGTGGATGTTTTAAATAGTGGACATTAATCTATTATCTGAATCACGTATATTTGTTTTTTTTCAAACACTTCGGACTCTTTACAAACACCTTGCCAGCTGTGACCACGAGACCTGTAAAGAGTGGAAACTTACTCGAAAACAGTCATCGGAGACACTGTAGACGCCAACGTGCCTGTCGGATAATCCAGTCATATAAGCCTGGTCCATCTTCAGAGCTGTCAGATTCAACCCGTTATGCTCCTCCATTCCAGGGTCTTCCAGCCACGTTCGCACCACATCCTTATACCACTGCCAAGTATCATTACGGGCGTCAGTGTCGTTGACATCAACGACATCATTAATAAACACTGTTGATTCATTCATGATTATGAAAACAATCACTGCACCACAAAAAAACTATCGTGTTCGTCGTTCGAAATCTGTACTCGATAAAAAATTAACTAATATTGCGCTCGAACATTTTAAAGTGTCTTGTTTATTTATACGCTTAACATTGGCGACGCGTGCGTGCTATCGGGTGTCTCAGAGTGTTACTGCCTTGGCGGCAAAGCTGGCCTCGCGCGGATCCATCGTCGCTGAGACAAGTAAATAATTGGCTTTCTATCTGGAAAAATGTTGACAATCAGAAGAAAGTCTGTTGTTAATTTTCCCGCATAGTTGTCAGGCATTTACGCGGTTGGTTTGATGAAATAAGTGAAAGTACAATCAAGACACACTGACCGTCTATTTTGATCAGAATTCTGTAATAAATTGCGATATACCTTTCCATGACCCTGAGTTTATTCTTGAACTTTTCTAAGAATACTTGTGTGACACTAGTCAATGAACATCGCGGTTGTAGAATACCAAAATATGATTATTATAAAAAAAAATATATAAATTTAAGAAAGTAATATACATAATAATATGGTGGACACTACCGCCCTTAGAGATCCCGGAGTGTTTGTTCTATACTTTTGTTGTTAAACTACTCCACTAGTTTATTATAATTATTAATACTAAGATCAAATGACTAATTTTCCGTCTTTATTAACCGACTACAAAAAAGTAGTAAGTTCTCAATTCGACGGCATTTGTTATATGTATGTTACGCGATAACGCCGGCCGTTTGTTAACCGATTTTCATGATTCTTTTTTTGTTGAAAAGAGGGTACCTCAGTATTGGTCCCATTTAAATTTGAAGAAAATATTCCACCTTTAAGTGTGGCAAACTAGGGGATGAATCCGGTTTCGCGCACTTTCCGGTAATCGATTCCAATAAAACTTGGCACATAGATGTCATTCCACGAACTTTTGAGATCGGGTTTTTTTTGAAATTACGTTATTAACATACGATCTGGGACCAGCGAAACGAGGTCAACAGCCCCCTCTAATCGCTTTTTTATATCTTATTTAGTTTCAGATTTATTGGGAAGCAAAATCAGCTTCATTTTTCAAAGAACAATTACTAGAAAGCCAATATCTAGAAAGGTACCAAAATGCAAACGCGTTTTCTATGACAAGGGCCCTAAAATTTATGTAACTAGTAAATTACATTACTACACTAGTGTATTTAGAAGAAAAGATTTGTAATTTTGAAAGAAAATACATTTATTTGTTTACCACAATGACACCACAAAAGACAAAAGACAAAAAAAGAGAAATCGGAACAAAACAGAACTAAAACAAAACACGATCAAAACATTCAACGTAAAACAAATATATAATTACGAAACAAAAACACAAACAAACACAAAATAAAAATGTATATACAAAAATTAGATAAAATTAAAACATGAACTATTCACACAAATAATAAAAAGAAGACTAAATATTGAGATACCTTGTGTGGTGCCAGCCGCGGTAACAAAAGGTGACCCTTTTGTTACTTTGAAACTCAGTATTTGCTGGAAAACGCAACGCGTTTATATTTATATATCACACTGGGAATACAAAATGTGTTAACTCAAAAAGTGTATTTCTTTAGAATCGATGAAAAACGAATTAATTTATAATAATAATTCCCGTGAAAGAGTATTGAAATTTATGTAAAGTGTAAGGTTTATTAGAGACTACTAAACAATATCCTACTTGCCAATTATATTTAAAAACAGAATATAAAGCATAGATTCTTATTTTTTAGTAAAGACTGGTTTGTCCTAGGTCTTTTTTCTTTATTTTTTTGCGGCAGAAATAGGTAAGGTGGCAATATTTCCCTGGACGAACTCTTTCAAAAAGATCTAGCTCTACTGGTACTAAATATAAGTTAAGTAGTCATCTTTTAATTGTTTCTTACAATATTTTAACAACGATTTTATTGACGTGTAGAAAATCAAAGTTTACGTTCTGAAATGGTATAATCTTGAATTTCACGAATTTTGAGTTACAACACTATTGTAATAGCAGCGCGATATATGTATAATTTTAATAATAATAATGTGTTCGACTGCCATACCAATTAAGTGGTCTAAAACTGGGTGCTCCTTGTATTACCAGTACCGTTGCAACGAAACTCTCTCCGGGTCACTACCCAAAAAATTCCGACTAGACACAGTGTAGAAAAGTTCATTTTTAACGTCCACAGGGCAAACAGTTGATCCACAAAGTCCGTCAGTCAAAAATAAATGTTTATAATTTTTCAGTTTATTGAATGTCACAATGTTTGACCACCAAGATATTCAATTATTTTTGTGAAATTACTCCACTAGTTTAAAATGCGAACCAAAGTCTTCTAGCAAACCGTGCCAGACGCTACACCAACTAAGCCGTGGAACGGACAAGCGGACTTACGAATTTTTCCATAGTGTATGTGAGAAATTTATGAAAGCTTTTCTTCACTCACCTAGGTACGTTTACAGCTACCAGCAGTTGCCTAAATATAATTTAAAAAATAAATATTAAATTTAATTATTATTTTCTTAATTTATTATTATCATTCAGTGATTGCATTGGGAGGTTTTATCTAATTTATATATTTTTTATTTATTTTTATATATGTACTTTTCCATGACATTTCCTATCTCAAATCTCTGTCAAGGTGGTATACAAATCGTTTCCATGTAAGTCATAAAGACAGATAACAGGAAAAATAGTAGACGCTATCGAAGCTCTTATGTGATAAAGTATTACATATCCATATTACATTGATCGTGGGCCAAATGAATTCAGTTTCTTTTCTTGGACCAATATCGACAGTACTGCATACGGGCCTCTAAGTAGAGTGTTCTAGGCCATAGCCCGCTACTCTGAAACTATACGGGTTAAATGCCTATCTTCAACGTTTTTTTTCGTAATTACTTAACATTTTATTGTAACACAAAAATATATGATAGGTATTAAAATATTCGTATACAAAGACGAGCTTATGAGATCATAAAGGGCTTTCTTCCAACTAATCTTTGACTAAGTGGGAGGAAAGTTGACAATAAAAATAAATTAATAAAAAAATGAATAGGAAATGAAACCATTTTTCAGGATTTAAATCGCGTAAATTTGTTTTTTCAAACAAACCGACTTTTCAGTAGGTATTTCCTCTAATGAAAAATCCCAAGCAGACATAAGACTGCAGTACTAATTAATATGTTTTAATTTATTC
>NW_020653611.1:2383017-2387426 GCF_003589595.1 Hyposmocoma kahamanoa | reverse complement strand
TCATGCGGTTTCCACTAATACACAGAATGATTCATAAGGAAGGTTTAGGGTGTAAATTGGTTTTGTGTAAATTGGCTGAAATATGACGATAAAAGTTGAAGACGTCGGCAAAAATCATGCCGGCTGGGCGTTTTATGGCGTACACTAACAGAGATATATCAAATCAATGTTCTAGAAAATTGTAGGTCTTAAAAAGGCCCACATAAAAGTCTGCGACGTAAATTCATTATGTAGTCTACCAGTATATGATAAGTGCTGAGAAAGGGGCGGCTGCTGACTACATGGCCTAGGGCCTAGGGCGGCCAAGAGTGCAAATTCGCCACTGGCCACCAGTCCATTACATACTCTGCGAGACAATGGAACGTATACTTAAACAACCGTCTCCTGTCGTACCTTGAAGACTTAGCAAACTAAACTAATTGATGACAATCTCTATTATTATATAAAAGCTGTATTCTCTGCATTTTAATTCTTTTTTAAATTTATTTTGATTAAGCAATTATAACGCATGTTAAGCAACACGGATACCTTGTACTAAATAGTATTTATGTTAAATATTAATTATTTAATTTGCAATTCAAACATCTGATTACCATTTGTAATATTATACCAACAGCACGAATGTAATATAGGAGAATAAACTATTTTTTTCAGATCAAAATCCCGTGTATTTGTTTTTACAAACAAACCCACGTTTTGGGTTCTTTACACGTCGTCCTATGGTCATGAAACACCTACCCATACATAACAATTATGAACTATTATATTATTTAATGTATTTGTTTTCTTTTTTATTTTTATGACACCAAGTGATGGGACGGCCAGGTCCTGCGCCTGGTGGTAAGCGACACGCCTGTCCGTAACAGTTGCAAAGCCACTCAGAGCTTTAAATCGCAAAGATCTGAAGGACACTCCCACTGCGCCCGTCACTCTGATACATAAGTTGACAAGTCCCATGTGCTTGCGATTTCACCAGCACTCTTACCATTTAAAACCGGAACGCAGCAACTCTCACATTACTGCTTGGCGGCAGAAATAGAGAAAGTGGCAGTATTTCTCTCGACAACGACGACGAACTCTTTCACAAGGAGCTGTATTGCTACATTTGTAAACCGATTTTAATCTTTTTTTGGTGGCCTCAAATTTTAAAGAAAATATTACACCTCTAAGAGTAGCAAACTAAGGGATGGATCCGGTTTCGCGCACTTTCCGGTAACCGATTTCAATAAAACTTGGCAAATTTATGGTAATTCCATGACCTTTTGAGATCGTTTTTTTAGTTTACTCTGTAACGCGGCTAAGTGACAAATGGTCAAGTATCCGTTCTAATTAGAAAAAAATAAAGCACTAAATTATCTTTTAAAAACAGTTAAAACTACGAAATGAAACTATTTTTCCGGATTTAAATCGCGTATATTTGTTTTTTCAAACAAACCGACGTTTCGGGCCCTTTACAGGTCCCATGTTCACGATTGACTGAGGTGGTACAGTCTTCAACCAGTTATTACTGTGTAACAATCGCGAAAACCTAAGAACTCGATACAGTTAAAACTAGTTAACGTGTTCAACTACGGTAATGCACTCTTTGGCTATAACTTTGTAACGGATGGGACGTCCTTTATCGTCATCTTACTTCTCAGGCTCCTGGCCACATTCGTTTGAAATTCCGAATCGTTCCTTTTCCTCATTTTTCTTACTTTGATTCATTCTGTCATCACTCCCATTAAATTCTTAAAGCGAGAGAACGTGCTCATGAAGAAGCCTCATTTGAAACCTTAACTTCACGTGAAGTTTTATTGAATGTCAGTATGTTTCAATACTATGGTATTCAATTATTTTTTGTGAAATTATTCCAATAGTTTGTTATAATTCTTAAACAATGATCGAACACTTAGAAAACCGGTTGGATTTGAACCAACGTCTTCCTGCAAACCGTATCAGACAATATGGCAACTAAGCCACGGAACGAACTAACGGACCTCACTAATTTTTCCACGTGTTTGTTGCAGGCCTTTGTTTTGGTTTTTAACGTCTTTTTTTTATAATATTTTTTGTATAATATTAAGTGACGGGATGATCAGGTCGTGCGCCTGATGGTAAGCGATACGCCTGTCCATAACAGATGAAGTGACACTCAGTGCTTTAAATCGCAAAGACCTGGGAGGCGCTCCCACTGCGCCCGTTACCCTGAGACATAAGTTGACAAGTACCATGTGCCTGTAATTTTACCAGCACCTTACCCTTCAAAACCAGAACACAGTAATGCTGACATTACTGCTTGGCGGCAGAAATAGGTAAGGTAGCAGTACTACCCTAGACGACCTCTTTCACAAGCTCTACTTCTACTAAATATGTATATAGGCCTTTTTGAGTTAATAGTGGACTGTTCATAAGACAAGGAGTGTTTTATACTGTTGTACTTTTATAAATAATTGTATTTTTGTTACATCTAATAAATTCATGTAGATCGAGCCCTTATTTTACTTTAACTAAGGCTAGGCCACAACTTTTGTCTTTTCAAGGTGAATAGGCATTATTTATAGGTGTGCAATGTGCATGTTCCAACATCGACCTTATCGTCAGTTTCCAACAAGATGGAGGTCAAATACACACTAAAAAAAAGAGTATAAAGTAGACAATTCAATATTTACTTAATAACAAACGTAAACATTACGTACAATTAAGGCTCATATCCGAACAACATAAGATGCGTATTGCAAAACATATCTTATACTCTGTGTATTGGTACCTTGACCGACAGCGAGTCGAAGTTCCATATTAAATATAAACGAAAAGCAACTTGTATAACTCTTGACAGACTCGAATAAATGTAGTCATGTACAGTCGTGTATAGAGTTGCCGTTGCGAGGTCAAATCGGATTATCCTAGAGTTTATTAATTCTGGCCTTCGCAGGCGCAGGATACGTGCTGAATAAGTCATTAGTGTTATTATAAATCTGGTGGTCAGTCGAACTAACTAGTTACATACTTTGTGTTGCGTTTTGTGCGTAGGTACGCGATGAAATTTGAAATGCTGATCAAGTTTTTACTCGCTTGTGGAGTGATTGAAGTGATACTGGCAGTCCAGGATACTGGATATCCTGCAGGATTTATGGCTGACTGTAAGTTATTTATCTATTCAAATAAAAAAGCCTAGTAGAGTAAAATGACATTTGTAGGGTTGCCAATTTTCATAAAATTTTAAATAGTTATGTAGTTGTCGTCGATAGTTTTATCGATAGATTGTGAAAGAAGATAAAATTTTGTCAAAAAGGACTGAATTGTGAGTGTTACGATTTTCTAATGATTACTGATTGCGTTATTGTCTTCTTTATTTTTATTTTGACAGTTGGCCTACTAGTATCGAGATCAATTTTTATTCATATATGTATATTTTAACAAGAATAACCGGTTTTGATTATCTAAATTGAATTATAAAGAAAAACTTTAAAATATGTCTCCTCTTTGTATTTTTCATAAACTTAGTTCTAAATACAGTGTAGGATGTATGCAGGAACTTACAAGAATTGACAATTCAAATGAACTTGTGCTCAGTAATTGGAGGAATAATTGGATGGATGGTCGAGGATGATTCAAATGAAATAAGGTCGGTTGAAAAAACCAAATACAAAGACCACGACAACAAACGCATAGAAAAATTCGTGAGGTCCACTGGTTCGTTCCGTGGCTTAGTTGGTATAGCGTCTGCCACGGTATGCTAGAAGACGTCGGTTCGAATCCGGCCGGATCGAAGGAATTTTTTCTGAGTGTTCGATCTTTGTATTAATAATCATATTTATAAGCTACGCGCAATTTTGGCAAAATTTTCATTTACAGGCACAAAAACTAAGAAAAACCCTATCAGAAGTAATACACAAGTGAGGCTTGCCTTACCCAATTGTTAAAATCAAAACGGTTATAACCAACTTATCTACAAGATACCCTCTTTAATTTATGAATTATCAACTACCCTAAAACAAGAACTGAACCGCCAAAATATTAAAAACAAACTAAAATAATATTTCCTTGAAAGAATAAACTAAAAGTAATTTGAAATTATTTTTGAGATAATTATATGTAGGTATGCAAATATAATATGTGTATTAATTATATTATATATTGATACATTAAGTATATATGAATTTAATTTATATATATATATATATATATATATATTTAAACTAACCTAGCAGAAAAAGAACATTCTATTTAATTTATTAACCAGTTTCATTCACACAGTCACATCCACATACAAACAAACAATAAAATTGTCCTCTCATTCGCCATCCTCTGTTAACACGACCGAGCCAGTTACACACACGCGCACGCGCACGTACGCACGCACGCACGCACGCGCGCGCGCACACACACACACACACACACACACACACACACACACACACACACAC
>NW_020653611.1:2346103-2383007 GCF_003589595.1 Hyposmocoma kahamanoa | reverse complement strand
ACACACACACACACACACACACACACACACACACACACACACACACAAACACACACACACACACACGCGCAATTAACTGTCATTTTCATTTTAGTCCGTCTTCAAAAACGGTCTACTCCCGCTCTCGTTCTCCGTCCGAAACATTTACTGTCTAATGAGTAACACTCCACCATAATAAAAGACGCATGATGCTAATGAAGCTTCATACTTGACATTAAATATAGAGGGTTTGATCTTTGACCTTGGCATTATGCTCAAAACTAGAGATCTTTGAGATGTGGCTATATAGACGTATGACCTACATTGCCATATTTTGGGTCCAAAGGGTCACCAATGTTGAGGTCCTGTGTCGAACAGAGAAGCTGGAAATAGTCACAGTTATAAAGGAACATTCTTTTGAACTCCTTATGAGGGGCAATAGATACCGGATTCTTCAACTTAATCGCGTAGGTAAATTTGATTTTTTTCAAACAAACATTTTAATACGAGGTATTTCAAGATGAGCCTACATGTTAGGAGGTAAGGCGTCCCGCAACTCTCGCGATAAATATTAATATAAATAAAATAAGAACATGCGGAGAAAATTTGACACAGACCCGACGTTGACAAGCGCCCGATGGCGACTGACGGGGCAGCGGGCGGCGCGAGGTGTGTCGTTTCACCGCTGGGCAATTTTCAAACTTTGTGATAAATGTGAATTTAAACACTATAGGGCTTCAATCGAAAATCAAAATCAAGTAAGTTCTCTGTAATACTTATAAAAAAATTATGTGCATAGATTTAATCGGGTAAGTACGACCTATCGTGTAAGAAATTAGTACATTCTTAGCACAATATCCTTATGTGCATCGTAAATTTTTTTATTAGATGGTTATTTATTAGTAAATACCTTAAGAGGGAGCAGAGGAAAAATTCCTAATCTTCGATTTGATTTTAGAGGGGTATATCCACTTTAAAGTTAAAAATAATATATTGTATGAGTAACTACACGATATATTCAAGCATAGACATTAATCAGAAACATAAAACAATAAAGTTTCCTCGATAGATAAAATTCACGAAATGACCTCTAATTTTACATTTTTTCGTTTCATCATCGAAATGCTACAGGTTATTAAGACAAAAATTAGATAATTAATTATATTTATGCATGATCGAGAACTGTCACCACGGATTTTTTTTTTAATCCCTTTAGTTTTATAGTTATTTTGCTAAAACGAATTTGGTACTTTTAATGCGCAAAATTCAACATCTCCTGTCGCATGTCGCGCGAACTTCAGGCGTATATTTGTCTCACAAATGTGGGCGAAGCCAACGTCAAAACTTTTTTGGCATGCTCCCTCTTAACCACTTGATCTAGTAAAACAGTTTTTCCCGATGACTCGCCGTAAACGAGTGCGACGTCCTCTATGTTCAGCAACTGTTTATCCTATAAATAATTTCGAAAAAAACACTCTATTACTCGCGAGAGCATGAAATCTCTATGCGAGAATAGCAGTATCTCGCGCTTTAGCTTTGCTTTTTTGTCGTGCTAGCCCTACTGATGCCGTCGCCTTCTAGTACTTAACAGTATGCGACTTGATCCGCGACATAATTTTATACAAACTGGATTTTCTGCTTTAAATATCACTTTGTTTACAAAGCCATTTAAAAAAAGAAATATGTAAGTGCAGGAAAAATGTGAAAGTGTTGCCAACCACAAAAACAGTTTTAGTGCAATTTTATAGAAACATCGTTTGTACTGTTTTATTGCAGTAATATTTGCTATTATATATTAAATAAGTAAAAGTCAAATCATGTTTATTTCATAGGTAAGTAAATTACCCTTGAAATCGTTATATTGATAAAACTCTACTGCTCATTCTTAAGACAGATTCTCGTATTGCAGAGAATGAGCAAGAAATTCTAAGGGGTTGCTGTTTGTAAATATGCATTTGAATACATTTATAATTTACAATATTAGATCGAGAATAAAAAGCGGAACGGGTCACAGCCATGGATTTTTGTTATTCAAGTTTTTGTTTCACTGTACCTAGTTTTAAATTCCTTAAATGGTAAATTTTGAATATAACCTGGAATCTTTTTATAGAAGCGTATACATTGATTGTCCCTTAAATGAGTTTGCGGTTTTGTGAAGACAACTATTAAGAACAGCTAGTTTATTTGTTATTCCACGTGTTAATATTATGTCTGTCACCATTGACTTACAATTATCTGGACGTCGGGTCCGCGCTAAAAAGTGTCCGAACTTATAGGTCGTTAAAATCGTATACAGAGCGTCATTCACGCTTTAGTCTTCGTTTGTTCGACTGACAGCGAAGCAAGCAAAATTAGACAGTACTGCGATGACATTACAATTTAAATTCAACGTTTTAGCTTTTTTTTTGTTTTATCTTTGTATTAATAATTATAATAAACTACATTTTCACATAAATGCACTGTGTGGCTAGTGTAAGAATGTTAATCTCTTTAAACTTATCTCTCAAAGACATTGGGGCCCAGATTATAAATTGCCCTAACCGCAAGTTTCGACAGGACAAAGGTGCTATTATTATCGACGGCAGTACCCCAAACTAAAATGCCGTACCTATGTCATTAAACTGTAAAAGTAGCTCGACTAAATCAATGAAGCGGTTTCGACGCCTGAAAATTTCCGTGTTTTTTTAAATCGCGTACACTGCAGAGCTGAGCCGTTTTGATAACTTACTTATATAGCATGTATGTAAATAGCTACTGGATCGTAATGGAAAGCACAATATATTTCCATGTGTTTGATTGTTACTTTTTATGCCATGTTTAAGAATCTACTTACCTATTTCTGTCGCCAAGCAGTGATGTGAACATTACTGCGTTTCGGTTTTGAAGGGTAAGGGTGCTGGTAAAATTACAGGCACATGGGACTGGCAACTTATGCTTCAGGGTGTCATGTGCAGTGGCAATGCCCCACAGATGGGTAGGAGTTGTCCAGCCACTTTACATCATAAAAGAAGCGTATCACAACATATTTAAACTCATTATTTACAAATTATGATTAAAATGATTGAATAGAGCCATAGGTATTGCTTAGTTTACATTAACATTTATTTTATTGAATTTCATTATGTTTTTTTGCGAAACTACTCCACTAATTAGTTATTATTATTCAATACAAAGATAGAACAACATAAAGAAAATTTCCTAAGATCTAATTAGAACCAGCACAGGGGGTCTCTGCGCCAGAGCTGCAAACCTTCGGGTCTACTCCCCCTGTTTCAGACGGATGACGGGCAGACAACGGGAGTAGATTCCCAGGTTTGTAGCTCAGTTGGTAAGAGCTGTGGCGCCGGTTGCCTTTGTTTAATTTGTACATATATTTCTACGACAATTGTATCATCGATATTACTTCATGATATGAACCTTTAGGTACGAAAAAGCATACACAGATATTGTACATAAAATTATCACTGCAAATTAAACTTAATATATTAGTTTAATGCAATGGGGTGCATTGCAAGCATTATAGTGTGTGCCATCGATACGACAAGAAGAAGTTTTACACTTCATTAATTACACTTCAGTGTGTGCTGTGACCTGTCAATTGTTATTACCGTTCTGGTTGCCCATATTCCAGGTCCTGGGATGAACCGCAGCACAACGTTCTCGGAAAGAACAAAAAAATCTCTTTCCGTGGTAGTGATGTGGCCGTCGAAGTCGCTGTTTAGCAGCAGTGAGAGGAGGTGCAAACTCAGCGTCGAGGGCGCTGCCTGTGCTGCTGAATACTTGGATTTCAAGAGACGGAAAACTCAGGTACAAAATTTAACCTTACGTCTTCTCATATCGCCTACAATAACGTAAGTAGTTAGTTTGTACAGCTCAGTTAACGGAATAATATTATTCCGTTAAAATAAATGTGCATCTGTTCAAAAACATTTCTTATTATCAATGTAAATATAATAGGTCAACCGGTGTCATGGTCTAACCGGCTCGAAGGATAACTTTTATACATTTTCTTTTTACTAAAAGTTCTGTATGTTACCCAATAACACACGGCACCGCTTGTCCACGTGACAGACAAAGTGACACAATGTAACAATTGCCACCACAACACAAACAATAATTAAAAGTTTTTTTTCATATTGGTGTACATGTTTGACATATAATTGTACGATATTTTTTAAATTGTCTATACTTATTGAAAAAATACTTTCGATAAGTATCGATAAATACATTTAAAACAGCACTTTATCGAAAGATTTCGAACGAAAATGGTAAGCTTAGACGTTTAACACAAGCAGACATCACGTTCTAGCGCCAACTTATTAAACTAATTTAATGATAGGTAACAAAAACCCAGTAATTATCACTATAATTGTTTCCCTTAGGTGATGATTAGCGGATACATGGATGCGTCGTTCTCGCCACTCATGCGCATGATGTCCAGGACGTACGTGACGCTCGGTCGGAATGTCATCATGGTCGAGATTTTTCCCATTCTCGTGCGCACTTATCCAGTGTAAGAACTTTCAAATACTCTTTATCGAAACTTTTTATGCTTTCAAGATTAAGAATTGGGTTTGTTTGGTGCAAAGTCAAATAATCATTTATTCCATAGCTAAAATTTTTAAACAATCATGACACCAGTCCCTTAAACTTTTCTACTGTGTGTCTGTGCTGTAATGAGGGGGCGATGTTACACACTGCCACCTGAGAAATCTATTCTAATCAGTAACCTCGGTGGCCCAACGATTTCTTCTGTGGGCGCACGATTAGGAGGTCCCGGATTCAATTCCTGGTAGGACGAATTTGGGAAAAATATTTTATTATATTATTAAATAGGTTCTGGTTTGGGTGTTCCTGGCAGTACCCTGTAGTGAATTCCGTTGCTCTTAATTCTTTAGACCAGGTGTTAGGATTGGTATGGTGTCCTGGCACTATTCACTTACCAACAGTTATTCAAATTCAAATTCAAAATTTCATTTATTAAGACTACATGGGTCCATGGTGTTAGTTACATTTACAACAAATGCTTAGAAACTATGTTAGTAATAATTTAGTACACAATCACAAAATAATAAATACAATAAAAATTATAATGAATCAAAAAACCAAATATAAATACAAAATAAAAACTAATTAATTAAATATCCATGTCCAGGATTTATAAAAGCCGATACCCAATGCCTCTGTAAGGCACTATCCGGTCTATCGGCTAATGTCCTAAGTATGCTGTTGGGGCTCCCCAGCATTCTGCGTTTCACTGAAACTATTTTTTTGCGTATTACAGCATAAAAACAGTCAGTGTGTGCATCGGCAAACATACCAGATGCACTGCAGTACCTGGGCAACCCCAACAGCATCCTAAACATGTCGTTATAAAGGACGAGTTATATATCTGGCACATTATTATTATTATATACGAATAGACTATCGTACTATGATACTACTGTAAAACATTTGCAGTGGGTGTACCAAGGATTTAGAGCCATGGTTTAATTGCCAAGTTACCGAAGACGGGTTTGCTGTTGTGCTTAGAAAGAGAGGTTCTTCTTTTACTCAGAGAGCGCTAGACAGTGCTAACAGCATTAAAACTGCCATAGCTCTCAGTCGCGACTCGTCCGTAGTACATTGGATCTCAGTCATTAAGTAGTATACTGTACGAAAGAAGCACGCACGATGTACACGTACCTTTCTGTACGTCTGGCTCGCTCTGGGCAACGATCGGCGAGTATGTTACGCGGATTGACAAATCCTTTAAAGACGGTGCCAAGCACTATATTTTATGCCATCAATAGTATAAGAAGTCTATGCCGTGGACAGGACAAGAAAAAGTAATATACTGGATGTTATATTACGTAATTTGTTAATATGATAATTAAATTTTAAGGTCTAAATTTTGTCATGGTATGGATTTGTTATGTTCCAAATAAACATTTATTATTATCTCCATTATCATCAGCTTACCCGCATCCGTTGCTGGTCATAATTCTCCCCTTGAGCATGCCAAATCTCTCGGGTCCGAAACAATTCCTTGAGCCCCAAAAAAAGAATTGACGTATTGTATATGTTCCATCTATATTAGATGATCTGCGGATAAATTATAAATGAACTGCATTCAAGGTAACACCATCATTATGTTCAAGCATACTAAATTAATATCTGGTATTCTAAAATAATATCGGATCCTCTTTTTTATCTGATTATATGTTGATATAATGATCGTTAAAACGATTGATGACATTAATAACCAGCATATCTTTTGATATCGATCTCCTAATAAAAAAGCAGTTAGCTTCCCAGAACCAGAAACCAATTTGCGTATTTGAAGATGTTTTCAGGTCAAATTATATTAAAATGAATATAATAATAGTATACAAATCTAATCAACATTTACTTAGTTTTCAAAATAAGTGTCTAACTTTAATTTTTAATCATATTTGTCTTAGTTTTGAGGCCCATCACAAATCTATCAAAATTAATTTATTTAGATCAAATATTTTTTGCGTAGCTCAAAACAGGTTAAAATATAGATCGATTTAATTTATTTTATATCTTAGACAAAACGGATCAATCATTAAAAAAGATGACCGCTTAGTTCTTTTTAACCAACTTCTGTGTATTTTTTCTGTATATTTATTTATTCTATATTTATTTATTCTGTATACAATTCGTCTGAGAAGACGTCGGTTCGAATCCAACCGGACCGAAGGAATTTTTTCTGAGTGTTCGATCTTTGTATTAATAATTATAACAAACTAGTGGAGTAATTTCCCAAAAAATAATTGAATATCAATTCAATAAAAATTTTAAATGTAGCTTTTTCACAAACGGCATTATATTGTGCCCAGATCTTAATTAACGTCACGTAAGAAACATCTTTTATAAATCGCCTGACTATTAAACATTATGTCTAGTGTACTTAGGCAATAGATCATAATATGTTTCGACATAAAGTATTTCGCAATCTCTGAAGGTCATATGTCATCATATTTCGAATCGACAACTCCTCTCCCCCTTTGCAGTTAGTTATAGTCGTAAGGGGTACCCCTAAGGGGTTATTCTTTTTTGTACCGATATAATTATTCTGATCTTGAAGATTCCTTTTCGAGTTCGTAGGAATTTCTTTTGTTTATGTCGCAATTGGAGAAAACTTTACTCGTATGTTAAAAATAATTTCAAATCTGATTTTATTTGAATTTAATTTAGTTAAAGTAAAATCAAGCGCAAATAATGTAATTTAGATGTTATAAATCCTCCAGAATCCACACAAATTTGATTCAAAGTGTATTCCATAGCATTTAAATTTATTTGAAAAGAGCAATCCCTAGAGTTTCTTGCTCGTTCTTCTCAGGGACGTCGGTACAATGAACGAGCAGTAGCTTAAATGTGACGTTTTCAAGTGTAAATTTATTTTACCTATGGAATAAATAGTCTTTGACTTTGACTTTGATAAACGTAAATGAAACTTATGTATAATATAACTTTTTTTCGGTTCTAGATCGCAAATGTTTTCTTCAAATTTTCAAGCGATTTCAAGTATCAATTTGTAAAGAAAAAAATCATATGGTTCCTGAACGTTTTACGGACGTTAAATGAAAATTTAAAAAAGGAATGATTGACATTCTAGCGATTTTGGCGTGTTGACATTATTGTCATAGTGTTAATAAGACGAATATAGTAACTCCATACAAACATAGCAGCACGGCTTGTGTATGTGCCCGCACACACATTCGCATAAACGCGCGGTGTACTCGCGTTGCATAGCGGGTCGTCATACGCGCCATTGACTATAGAATTGAGTCGATCACATGGTTTTTAAAAAGAACATCAAATAGTAGACATATTTATTGTTGTGCTTGTGGTAGTTTGAACAAGAATCCTCAATTCACAATTGTTCAGTATTTCATTTCTTTTCGATAATTATACTCCATAATCAAGATACCAATCCACAATACTGATATAAAATGCTTATGGTTATTTCAATATAGTATAAGAATAACTGTGATAAACACCTTAATTTCCGAATTATGTTCACAACCTGTAGGTACAACTAAAATGTGACAACCCTACGTTCCGAGTGAAGTGTAGGCATTTACGCACTGAAGAAGCGGGAGTTGCCCTGCTTGCTCTTATTATCTATGATATTGTCCAGCGAATATATTATTTGAAAAGTTTAAAAGTCGAGTTTTATTGCAGTAAACTTTTACTAGTTTGAGACCAGGTAAATGATGTGATTACCTGGCGTTTTATTATTGTTATTTTGAATATTTTACTCGCCTCTATAATAAATTAAAACTTGAAAATGTCACTTTTAAGCTACTGCTCGTTCATTACGCTGACTTCCCTGAGAAGAATGAGCAAGAAACTCTAGGGATTGCTCTTTTCAAATTAACTTAAATGCTATGCTAACACTTTCAATCAAATTTGTGTGGAATCTAGAGCCATGTCGTCTTTCCATACATCTTTATCTACCACGTAGTCTTCAATTTTGTAATATGACTTTTCAATTAAAACGTTTTTAATGTACTTTTTAAACTTTCGAAATGATAATCTTAATATATGCTCCGGAATCTTATTGTAAAAACGTATACGTTCCCCATAATAGAGTCGTTTAACTTGGTTAAACGAAATCATGGTACCATAAATTTGGACTTAGCTCTAAGGTCAAAACTAATGGATATATTATTTCTTAATGAAATTATGTATATTTTTACGGGCATATAGAACATTTGAGCAAATGTACTGTGATGCCACAGTCATGATACCAGTCACCTTAAACTTTTCTCTGAGAGAGACCCGAGAACTTAAACGGTACACAGAACGAATCACTCGTTTTTGCAATATAAATAGGGTTTGTATGTCTACCGCTTTCTTTCGTTGCACCCTTTGTATCTCCTAATTTTCTATCTAAAGGTTGCCTGACAGAAATATGTAGAGATACTTTGCTAAGACCTCACTGCTTAAGGTCTTCTATTATACATTAACATATTTCGATAAACTGTGCTCATTATTGTTCTGCGTTGGTGTTGTGTTTTTTTAATGTGCAATACAGGTGATTTCATTCGTTCATCTACAATAGGCTTAATTATTTCTTGTAACTAGTTTTTTCTTATACAACTCACAAATTGCTCTGCAATACAAAAACTATAACGAAGTCGTAATCAAGGTGAAATAACTGTGCATTATTTATTGTCGATGTCGTCATCGTCTTCCGTACTACACTAGTATTGCTGTTACATATAATAACAGACAGGTCAAAAACCCTTTCACACAGAAGCGTAAACAATACTTGAAAAGCGAATTTTTAGGGCATTATAAGAGTGGAAACTGGCCAAAACGATGCAAGTGTTAATACAAAATTTGGGGAAATAAGACTTCGGAAAAAGTAAATGGAAATTTCAGCTACGAACTTATATTTTTTTCGGATGTAATAGGCGAATTTGAATAATTATTGGAACTTATAAAATTTCAGAAAAGCGTAATTGGATTTTGCTTGCGATTTTGTTCGATTTTTGTATTACTAATTAAAAGAATAACTTGTTAATATGTCAAAATAGTGAAACATTAAAGGGTAATGAAGAAAACCGTAACGTGTTTTCGGACAAATGAAGCAAAATCTATTCAATAAAAGTCTAAAGGTTTTCGGAGAAACAAAAGTCTGTTAGTCATGTTTCTAGCTTGTGATAGGTAACCAGTTACACGTATGTGCCTGCAAAAACGGGTGCTTTTGTTACCCACTGGACAAGGGTTCATATGTTGGTTGGCGTGTCAAGTATCCCGGCATACCAGGCGGGGCCGTGGATCGTAAACCACGTGGCCATAGCCCCGTCTGATGCGGGGTGTGGGAATACCCAGGGGTTTTTAGTGAGTAGGAACCTCATATTTTTCCTGCGGAAAAAAGTTACACTTGTACCTAGCGTAACTTTATTACGGTAATGTAATAATACACTTAGGAAATGAAACTATTTTCAACCGCCTTTAAAAAAAATTTTTTTGTATGTACATTTATGTTACGCGATAACTTGTGAAATTTTTAATTTTTTTTTATTTTTTACGCCATTTGTTACCCGATATTGATGATTATTTTTTGTTGGAAAGAGGGTACCTCAGAAGTGGTCCCATTTAAATTTGAAGAAAATATTTCACTATTTTTTAATTTTCACTTCATTATTTTTAAGGGTGGTAAACTAGGGGATGAATGACTTTTGAGGTCGGTTTTTTTAACGGAGGTTAGGTTATTCCGGACCTGAATATATTTGTTTTTTTCAAACAAACCAACGTTTCAGGCTCTTTGCATTATCATGGCGTATTAAAGTTGAGTCAGAGGCCCTAGGTAGTCTCGAAGCACGAAATCCTTTTTCACGACCGTTTAAACTCTTTGAGAACCCTCATTATGCAACGATTGCATAATATAGTATTTTATGCAATTTTTTAAGACCTCCTTCAGATTTTTGTCATTTCCTGTGCCCTTACAGGGTCCATAACGATCTTAATTTATGCTACCTACCACCTTGTATATAACATTATGGTATGCAATAAAGTATTGAGTATTGAAACTCCAGTGTGTACACCGTAACGGATTCCATGCTTCGAGTGTAGGGTCCCGGCCGGTAGCGACAAAATACTGTCATTTCTAAAGATAACTTATTGTGTAACAAATGTACTTTATAGACGGCCTTAAGCAAGATTGTTCACTTTTAGTTCTCTAAGAATCCGCTAGATGGCATTGACCCATTTGGCGTTATTTCTGAATCGCGGTGTTAAGATTTTCCCTCGAACAACTACTCGAACACAAAATTGTGTTCGAAAGGTGAAGAGAAACCTGAGAATACAGAGAGCTCAGTAAGGCAACCAGGAGTTGAGTCCCTTCTTGGTAACTGCCCTGCTACCCGGATCTTCTGATATTTCGTACGCTCATATAGGGTGAAAGATTATTGCCCATCATATAGGGTGAATAAACCTCATCTCGCGGAACGGTTTCTAGGAGTGAGTCCCTTCTTGGGAACTGCTACCCGGTTCTTCTAATATTTCGTACGCTCATATATGGTGAATGAACCTCATCTCGCGGAACGGTTTCCAGGAATGAGTCCCTTCTTGTAACAACTGCCCGGTCCTTCCGCATATAGGGTGAAATTGTATTGGCGACATACAAGGTGAAAATAAAAATCTTCTGAACCACTTGGAGTTTTACTTGGCTTGTTTTGGTAACCTCATCCAACGGAAGAAAGAAACTCCCTCCTTTACAATTGTGAATTTTCTCTCTTATTACTATTCAAATTATTTAGCTCTTATTATGGTTTTTGTGTATTTGTCCTGTGTGCTAGAAATATATTACTTATAGTTATTGCGCTGTACCTACCTTTTGCATTGCATTGATACACAAGTGTAATGACACACATTTTTTTTTCGTAATATTTTTAGATAGTTTTGTTTACTTTGTTATGCGTTAATATGTGCGGAAATATATTGTTTCAGATAGTAAAAAAATTACAAATACACATAAATAAATAAGCTATTTCTAACATAATATTGTGCGCGTTCCACAGCGCAGCGCGCATCACGAAGCCTCTAGGTCACATTATAGGAGAGTTCCTGGCAGAGCTGACTCGTCTGGGTCTATCGCCAAATCGAATTGAGATGGTCGGAGGTAGTCTTGGTGCGCACATCGCCTCTTTCGCTTCTATCAAGTACCGAGAGCTCACTGGAAAGCGACCTGAAAGACTTACGGGTATGAAAACCATAATATATAGGTATATGTACACTTGTGTGAGTTGCGAATCCGAGAAATGACGGTGCGAGGTAGTCGTAGTAGTATTTACAGTGCTCAGTCATTCGCTCAAGGTTACGCGATAAGTGCCTACCACTGAGCGTACCGACGTCGGCACAAGCGCTCATACAAATCTTTAATTTATGAGCATTCGTCTCCGCACGATTGCACACGGCCGGCAATATATATAATAATATAATATATTCTCACCTCTCTGAGCGCGAGCTTAGGTTTTTTTTAATCCTAGTGGGTGTCTGGTGTCATTAATCAGATTTAGTAAGCTATTACAGTGTAGACATTTTCGATTTTGTTTGAGAGTGAAGTATGTGTTACGTAGTAACTGTTAGTAATCTGTGCTATTTATATGAGGTATTGCGCACCAATCAATCCGAATTATGAAGTCGAGAATACCTTTATTTCGGATAATTGTTTTCGTGGATCAAAGTACTCGTACGTGATGGCTGCATGAAGGGATGAAGGGAAACAGCATGTATCCATACATTTTTGTTTTATATAATATATAAAACAAAATTGACAGTAGACACGCTCATTCAATAATACCTAACTGTGAATAAATTTCTTGCTCTCTTGTTAAGTTCATCTTAATTATTAAAAATGTTTCTCTGTAAGGTCCGTTCAACAGAAGGTGTACCCAAAACCCAACGCCTCTTCATAGTTATGTACTAACAAGGCCAAAGGTTCACAGAGATTGAAAGGACAAATAGTAAGTAGGAGTATGTAGGTGTACAAGCGATATTCGATATTCTCGGATTCATATCGGACTTAGTGCACAAGCATCATACGGAGTTGGTTCGAGTTTTCTGGATCTGTATATTCTCGGATTCAGGACGGATACGAAAAGTATGCAAACGCTCTAATTCTGCCGCCCGCCAAATAAAACGCCACAAAAAAACCAGAACCCAGTTTCGGAATATTGTATTAGGGGAGCATGGGGGAATGGGAGCCTACTAAGGAAAACAGACAATAAAAGCCATAATTTATACAATTAAAATTTTTAATAGTTATGAACGTACGCTTCCCATATCTGGTTACTAGATAATCACAGAGAAAATATGAAACTAAAATAAAATAATTGGTTGAAAAAGAAAATACTTAAACATGTCATTCGCTCTCATTGCCCCACAGAACGGGAAATGGGAGTCGGTGAAATCCCGTATGTCAAATGGGAGCCATTATAGATGTCTGAAAAAAAAAAGTATAAATTAAATTTTTATTGAATTGATATTCAATTATTTTTTGTGAAATTACTCCACTAGTTTGTTATAATTATTAATACAAAGATCGAACACTCTGAAAAAATTCCTTCGTTCCGGTCGGATTCGAACCGAAGTCTTCTTGCATACCGTGCCAGACGCTATATGCCGCATAGAAAAATTCGTGAGGTCCGTTGGTTCGTTCCGTGGCTTAGTTGGTATAGCGTCTGGCACGGCATGAAGACGTCGGTTCGAATCCGACCGGATCGAAGGAATTTTTTCTGAGTGTTCGATCTTTGTATTAATAATGTACCTTAAATAAAGTACCGTATGGAAATAAACAAGGTGTTAACGGAATATCCAGTGAATATTGCAATGGGATAAGGAGAGCCAAATAGCTCTCATTATCCGCGTAACATCGAATTGAAAAAGGAATTAAAACACTAAAAACATTTCTATTGTTATTGTGATTTCAAGTATACCTTCTAAAATTTGATAGATATGGTGACATAGCTAGTGTAAATACAATGTAGTATCTATGCATTTTATTGCTTGGGATGATGAAATTTGGCAAAGTTTATAAACGTAGAGTGAAAAACACACAACCATCTCATACGACTAAACTTGGGGTTCTACAGGGGCGCGGGACTCGAACCTCGTCGAACGTTAACGAAGAAGACATAGGGACATACGAGCATTGGGAAAGTCCAGTTTAACACCGCTCTCATTACCCGCGGGCTCCCAATACCCCACGTTCCCCTACATGTTATTTTGTAAATATTTTAGACTTTGAATTGCCTCCGTGGCCAATTAGTTACAATGCTGATCTCCAACGCAGAGGTCCCGGGCTCGATTCCTGGGCTGGGAGAAATATTTACGTACGACCTACATTTATTTGTATACATAACATTGCACCCGCGATACAGGGTTTCCCTAGTGCGGGGCTGTGAGTGTGTGCGATTAAAATAATAATAATAATGAACACCCTGAGCTTGATGACATTAGATCGAACAGCTAACTCGTCAAAAAAATAAATATAATCATCAACACACTAACAAAATGTGTTTCATTGTATTCTACTTATTCATCACTTACATACTCTACCAACGTAATCATCGATGGATATCGATTATTACTTAACAGCTGTGAAGAGAATGTTTATACGCATAAATTAAGTTAAATTTAAGTTAATTAATACGTGTAAACCAGTCTATTCGCCGGTTAATAATAGTCCAGCAGACCGGCACCGATGTAAAAAAGGTCAACACGTACAATTTAAAGTATAACACAGCCGTTCAACTTTGCGGTAAGGTTGTTAGAGGACTAGTTTTCGTGACCCAGCAGACTAGTACAATCAAAGCCACGCAAAAAGCTGTAGAAATTGAAAGTGGTCGTTATAGCGGTACCATAGATTACCGTAAGGATTTTAAACTTCATTGCACGCTTGCTAGGCCGTTTAGGTTTGTTTAGCTATGGTACAATGACCGTTAAGTATAAAAAATGACTCAGGATTGTTATCAAATTGGTTTGAGTCTTCCGTTTTCGTCGTACGTTGTATATATATATATATAGGCGAGACGTACCAAATATTGGATACGTGCACAATACTGGATACCCCGCTATAATGAAAACTAAACAACACCATCTTCATTTAAAAATTAGGACTTCTTCGTCAATGTAAGTTACCAATATTTTGCTAGTTGTCTACGCCATTTTTGCCTTCGGTTAGTTGTCAACATTCATAAGTGATATTATATTTTGTGTACTAGCTAGGCGCATAGTTAGAATACAAAACTTAATGCATTTTAGCGATAATTGTGCAGGTAGAAATTTTCTTAACCGATTATTGTACGTACAAGTAGGTAGTTACCTGAATATTGGATACCTAAGTATCCACAATACTAGATATCCGATATTGGGGTACCTACATCACTGGTTGGGTCTTTCACATTCAAATGTTTAATTATTTGTTTAATTGGGGGATCATTAAAAAAGATGACCGTTGAGATTTTTGCCTACCTACTGCTTTTGGAAATTTCAAAGGATCATTTAAATAGAGTGTACCCTATACTGGATATCCAGTATTGAATAGTATACCATATACTGGATATCCATTATTAGGGTAGGACAAGTGAAAACATCGTTGATTTTTGTAATTAAAACCAAATACTTATATAAAAAATAAATGAACATAGATATAAGTTTAATTCATTTTCTAATGTAAAGCCTTTAGATAGACAATGACTATGACTGCAATAAATATAATTTTTTAATATTATATTAGTTCTTAGGTTTTCGCGATTGTTACACATAGGAAATAAAACTATTTTTCCGGATTTAAATCGCATATATTTGTTTTTTCAAACAAACCGACGTTTCGGGCCCTTTACAGGTCTCATGGTCACGGTTGACTGAGGTGGTAGTCTTCAACCAGTTAAGTCTAATATTGATGCAAACCACTCTATTTTTTCACTATAGTTACAATAGTTATTAATTAAATACCTGATTTTTTATTTTACAAAGAAAACATTCCAATTTACGCTACATTAAGTTTTACAAATAATTTTATTGAATGAATTTTTATTAAGTTCAATTTATTATTAATTAATAATAGAAATTAGAATAAACTAATACATATTAATTAGTACTGCAGTCTTATGTCTGTTTCGGATTTTTCATTAGAGGAAATACTGGATCCCAAACTTGTGGTACGGAGAAACCATCTTCCCTGTTGAAATTAGGATGTTTTCTAATTTCAATGACCTCTCGCAGCATCCTGGTTTGTTTGAAAAAACAAATATACGCGATTTAAACCCGGAAAAATAGTTTCATTTCCTATATTATATTAGTGTTTTTTTCGAATGTTCAAAAAGTATCCGATATTTGGTACGTCTTCCTTATTATAAGACATTAATAATAATAATAACGCACACACTCAACATAGCCCCGCACTAGGGAAACCCTGTGTCGCGGGTGCCATGGACACACACATAGACGACCACAAATTACACCCAAACTCACGAGAGAAATAAATGTAGGTCATACAAATATTTCTCCCGGCCCGGGAATCGAACCTGGGACCTCTGCGTGGCAGTCCGGCATGGTAACCGTTCGGCCACGGAGGCAGTTAATTGTTGAAACCTTAGAATAATAACGCAGTTGAAACGATAAATATTATTGAAGTTAAGAGTCTATACTAACTCAGCTTGAATTAAATTTTTTCCCGCATTAATACGGTTCATTTTGGTTTAATCGATTGGCAGGACACTGGCTTTATTTCCGAATTAATTTTTTTACAAATTATATTAAAGTCATTTGAAAAATGAGTATCGTATAGTATACGTACTCTATTTAGTTTAGTTGATATAAAAAAAAATTACACAGTCTTTTTATGATACAAAATAATGCGACGAACAAGGCGTATGAGTGGTTGTAAGCGACACGCCTGTCCATAACAGTTGCAGTGCCACTCAGAGCTTTAAATCGCAAAGATCTGAGGGCGCGCCCGTCACCTTGAGACATAAATTGAGAAGTACCGTGTGCCCGTAATTTCACTATCAACAATTATTTTCATTAAAATTGACTAATTTAATCATTGACTTACAATTATATGGACGTCGGGTCCGCGCTAAAAAGTGTCCGAACTTATAGGGCGTTAAAATCGTATACAGAGCGTCATTCACGCTCTAGTCTTCGTTTGTTCGACTGACAGCGAAGCAAGCCAAATTAGACAGTACTGCGATGACATTACAATTTAAATTCAACGTTTTAGCTTTTTCATATTCCTTTACATGTCACTACGTTTAAATAGGTTGACTTGGGACATTGTTTTCGTGGTTTTTGTATTAGACCCGTCGTCCATTTATTTGTAAGTCAATGAATTTAATAAATACATGCGTTAAAAAAACATGTTACTCCTAGTTTGATATAATTATTAATACAAAGATCGATCACTCAGTAAGTAATCCCTTCGAGCAGGCCAGATTTGAACCGACGACGTCTTCTAGCATACCGTGCCAGATCCTATACCAACTAAGCCACGGAACGAACCAGCGGACCTCACGAATTTTTCTGTTTGTTTTCGTGTCCTTGTATTTGGTTTTTTCAACGACTTTTTAGCCGTAGCGCCATCTATCAGAAATCTTAAGTATTTCGTCACCCAGTTATATATACGATATACCTTTGCAGCTACCAGCCCTGCCTAGACCCTTCAAAACCGGAACGCAGTGTGTTGTATTTGTTGCCCAGCAGTTGACGACGACGATCAATAACATTTTTAATTTAAATTCATCGCACATTAGTACAGTAAAATAAAATTAGACAATAAGCCCACTCCAAAGTAAATCAGCTTCGCTAAAAAAGCTTTGAATTTTTTTCAGCTTTGGATCCGGCTGGACCCTGTTTCCGCAACTTGCCAGAAACAGAGAGGTTCCAGGCTGACGCGGCCATTCACACAGATGCTTTGCATACCAACATTGACGGCTTTGGCATCGCTGATGCCATTGCACATGTAGACTTTTATGCTAATGGAGGTAAGTTCGAACAAGCAATTCCGTGGTGCAGGATCACGTAGTACTCGTTTAACATCTTGGGAGAGATCCTTCTCCATCTGTGTAGTGCTTTATACCAGTTGAATGAAAATTAATTAACGGCAGTTACCTATTTCTACCGCCAAGCATGTGCAAGCAATGCTTACATTACTACGTTCTTTAGGGGTGGTGTAGAAATTACAGGCACATGGGACTTGTCAACTTGTCTCAGGGTGACATCTCGTGGTCGTATCTGACATTTTTGTCGTAACTACGTGAGACGTAGGCAAGATCTTCAATCGTCTTTAAACATAATATTAATAACGAACATTCTCGACGTTTTTATATTTAATTATAATACTACACGCAAAATAGGCGCCTTGACGTCAAGTTGCGGACACCAGCCCGTTACACCAAGTACCAAGTTATAAAACTTTTAAAAAACCGATACAAAGCAACACACTTCAAAAAAGCCACTACACCACCACATTCAATATGGCCAGTTTAAATACGCCAGTCTTACCGTAAGTAGAGCTGGGTCGACTGTCCTGGCAGCATCACATCAAGGTCATAATATTGTAAGATCATCAGAATTCCATACTATAGCAATTTCAAGTCAATCGGTTGTCCGATGTCCACTTGTGTGGAAGTAAAATAACTATTCTCTATGACCGAAAACTAACATACTCAGGGCAGAATTTAAAGTTTTGGCGCTGTTAGGGTCAAATGCTTTTTTAACCGACTTAAAAAAGGGGCTTCTCAATTCGCTTAAACTATTTATTTAAATTTCAATAGGTACTACTACATGTTCTCTACATTCCCTTGTTATGAACTCTATGTTAATAGAAACAAGAATCTAAAAAACTTGTCTGTTAATTTTAGGGACTTGTACATAATTTCACGGAACGACTTTCCAGATACATTTAATTTAATTTTAATAGCAAAGAGTTTGTTTACTTAAATTATGAAATAAAAATTCAGGGACCCGATAAATGTATTTTTTTGTATGTATGTTAACGTGATAATTTTTTAAGGCATTTGTGGACCGATTTTGATGATGCTTTTGTTGGAAAGAGGGTACCGTTGTATTGATCTCATCCCAGAAAACTGAAGGAAATATTCCACCCCTAAGAGTGGGAAAGTAGGGGATGAATCCGGTTTCGCGCACTTTAAAGTAACCGATTTCAATAAACCTTGGCAAATATATGTAATATCACGAATTTTTGGGGTCGTTTTTTTTTTTATAAAAAAGTTACAATTATAAATATTTTATTTTCACCTCAGCAGCTCGAACAAGGCTATTTTGCTGTGTGAAATCAGTGAGCAAAATCTTATTTTGCTCACTCCGTGAGAAAAAGTAGCTTTTTGCTTTTTAAGTGGAGACTTGTCATTTAATGCGAAGGGGTCTAATACAAATTCGACATATTTCAAAATCAGTCGCTCCGTCCCTTTCACTTCATTACAAGAAAAAGGAAAAAGAAAATTATGGTTTATTCGTACTTCGATATTTAAGCTACATAGTAGACCCCCACAAAATGGCTGAACGAGTGCACGTTCGGAAACTCGTCAATTCATCTAAAAGATAAATTATGTGAGAAATACAAATACGATTTTATACTATGATAATTTAGTTTTTACAATTTTCATTAAAAATAAAGCAAGTGTTGCAATAAAAATATGCTAAATTTATAACGTCAATTAAAGATAACAATATTTACAATGTGTGATTTCAATGAATACAAGCGAGAACGTTCCGGAACGCAATAAATAAAAGCGCGCTTTCTTTTTTTTTAATTCAAAATTTCTTATTTGCTTGCGATAGGTACTTCTTTGATAGTTAATTGGATACCTACCTACGTAATAAAATAGAAAATATGAGCGATTCCAGTGAAGACGACAATTTTTTAACTCCTCCAGAGTTAGTTGAAACTGTTAAAAATGCTGAACTAAGTTTCTTGCCTAGTAAATCTCGTGAAAAGTACCTGAAAGTCTACGAACATTTTGACAAATGGAGGCACGAAAAGGGCGCAGGAAACACTATGTCGGAAACTGTGCTTCTGTCTTATTTCATTGAAATGTCGCATACAAAACAGCCGTCAACGATGTGGAGTATATATTCGATGTTGAAAGCTACATTACAAACTAAAAATAACGTCCATATAAACACTTACGCAAAGCTGATTGCGTTTTTGAAAAGATCGGCCGTCGGCCACAAATCAAAAAAATCGAAAGTTTTCACGGCTGCTAATATTGAAAAATTTCTTAATGAAGCTCCAGATTGCACTTTCCTAGCCGCAAAAGTAAGTATTGAATATTATTACTGTTGTCGTAGCGTTATATTTTAATTGTTAATACAATTTGGACTTTGGTAGTTATGTTATCAATTTCTATCAACATAATTATACTTACCTACTTAAATGTGTTGTTTTGGCGACTTGTATTGGAACTTTATGGTTAAAAATAACGCTACATATTATGAGAAATCCACGTTTAAGACTGCTCTAAAAGACACAATACTTATTGACGTTTTATTTATGTTTCAGGTCATCCTTATCATTGGAATAAACGGAGCATGCCGCTCCAACGAGTTATTGAATCTAACTCCTAATGCCATTGAACAACATTCCAGCGACCTTCTTTTGATTAACCTGCCAAATACGAAAACAAATATAGACAGGTCGTTCGTCGTCCGTGAGGAATACGCACACGTTGTCCAGAAATATAAAGCATTGCGCCCTCCCAATACGATCACAGACCGCTTTTTCATACAATATCGTAATGGAAAATGTACGCGGCAACCGATGGGTATTAATAAAATAGGAGCGACTGCACGAGAAATCGCAACATTTTTAGATTTGAAAGAGCCGCAGCTATACACTGGCCACTGCTTCAGGCGAACATCAGCCACTCTTTTGGCAGATGGAGGAGCTGACCTCACAACGTTGAAGCGCCATGGCGGTTGGAGATCAAATACAGTGGCTGAAGGATATATCGAAGATTCAATAGAAAATAAATCAAAAATCTGTAAGCGTATTATAGATTCGATAAACCTAAAACAGACTTCGCATTCTTGGGCACAACCTAGCACCTCCAGTGATGCGAATCATACCCAAACCCGCCCAGAATCACCAACTTTTACGGTGCGGGAAGGGTCACAATCCAGCTCAACTCATAATGAAACCTCGACCACTACTCAAGTAGCAAACACTACGACGATTACTGTTCCAAATAAAACAGTAACTTTTAATCTACAGAATTGTACAAACTTCACGTTCCACTTTTAATTTTTTGTAAATTCTGTATTTTTGTAAATATACAATGATGCATTTGTTTTCATGACGTGTTTTTATTACTTGTCCCTTTAGTATATATATATGTTCTCGCTGCTGAGGTGAAAAGTTGTATGTATCACGCGAGAGCAAAGTTATTTTGCAGCTCGTATTTTTGAGTCCCTCGCTTCGCTCAAGATTCTAATTCTGAATCACTCGCTACGCTCGTGATTCAACTATAGAATCTTTCGCTTGCTCAGGACTCAAAAACAGCACTCGCACCAAAAAACGACTTTGCTCTCTTGTTGAACAAATAACTATTGGTGTGAACCCTGACATTTTGCAAATATGGCACCGTGGTAAATCGCTCCTGAACATACTATCCAATAAAATTAATTATCTCTTATATTCCGAGTACTTTGTTACGATTTTGGAAACCACTAAACATTAAGTTATAAATTACTATTCTTAGATATCTTCCCTCTTAAAACTAACTTTCTCTAGTTACATAATTGTACTTTACTATGAAATTTAACTGCCGAAAGGTTTATAATTACTTATAAATGGTAATCAGACGTTTGAATTGCAAATTTAACAGTATTTAGTCAGCACGTGGCATCCATGTTATTTAACATGCGCTATAAAATTAATTTAAAAACGGAGAAAAGCGTAGTGTAGCAGTTTCTATAGTTATCAGTGGTGGTCCGCATAACAAGATTTTCATCGACTTGTGTTAGACATTGGTTTATCTAATCTAGAAATGAACGAGACTAGATAATATTTTTTTAAATCTAACTATAAGTACCGTAAGCATACTATAATGGTAAATAAAAGCTCTTCAATGTTATATTTTGAAACCTTGTAACTATCATTAGCCACTTTACTATTAAAATGAAAAAGAATGTCCAATTTCAACAAGCAACCCGAGCCTATCTTCTTGTGAGTATAATGCATAGACATAATTATTAATTCTAAACTGACGTTGGCGACGACCGCCATAAATTTATATTATTTTTACAAAACTGATATTGGCGTAATCTTAAAAAATGCACTGGCAATACAAAAAATAATCATAAATTGAATTTCTTTTGTACCGAAAAAAATAACACCAGTTCTTCAAGTCTTTTTGATTCATATTTAAGTTGGTCCATCTGATGTAAACTGAAAACTCGACATATTAGAACCTTGTATTATGTAAGCACTGAAATTTTACCAAATCGGAGGGACTGTAGCAGGAGGAAGTCATCATCATTATTTTAAACAATTTTAAAGGATTTTGGTCGTTACTTTTCATTAACTAAAGCGTAATTTTTAATCTTTCCAGGTGAATACCAACCATCAATGACCGGCAACTTCATCCTACCATGTTTCCTAGTCTGCAGCCACGTACGAGCCGCTTTCTACTGGAATTTAGCATACAAGAACACTGATAAATTCGTCGGAGTTCGCTGCGACTCTGTAGCGAGCGTCCGCCACGGCCGATGCTACGACGGCATAATTGAAACGAACTATTTAGGTCCCAAAACAAATTTTAGTAAACCTGGAATATATTACTTACCTACCACAGAATTCGTGCCATATTTCGTTGAAGATGGCACGAAGTCACGAGATTACGGCGTTAATAATTATTTATTGAAAACTGCACCTGACGAAGATCTCATAGTATGACATGAAATAAAAGTACTTAATATTATGATAGCATTTTTTATTCATAAGTCCGTTAAAATAAGCAATAAACAACAACTACTTATTATGATTTTGTTAGGCCGAAATACGGTTCGTATAAAAAACTACCTAATGTATGTATATATACAGAGCACATTACAAACGTCAGTCGATTTGAAAGCTCTGGACGGGGCGAGCCCTGTGATATTTTGAGCTGTACTGGAAGCCTATTAGACATTCCACTTTACCCTACATTTCGTTAGAATCAGGCGCGTACGGCGAATTAAACTGTCACAAGACTATCTTTATTTTGTTCTAATTGTTTTCTATAGTCAGATTTCTAATTTGATTTCTTATTTTTAATTATAATAAAAAGAACTCAATAAGGGTCGCCTCAAATGGCCATCACCAGGCGACGCGATGCAGCGATGCGTTAAAATGAGCAATATACCACAACTCTATGAGAAGTTTACTTTTCGTTAAACAAACAATTAAAAAGAAGATAATGTAATATTCTTTACAAAATAAAGTTACACATTTTTTGAATAGAGTAGAGACTAAATGTAAATGATATTTGGCAAATTAACATTTAGAAATCTTTAATTTTATTTTTTATTCTTTGTTTTGTGAGAGAACAACACAAGAGTTTGACCTCCATCTCACCTGATGGAAAGTGACGATGAGGAGCGTGCACACCTAAATAATGCCTATTCACTCTCGCTTTTGAAAAAGCCCAAGTTACAGGTTCTGTTGAACCAAACAGATTACTATACAATAAACTTCGCAACGTTTTTTTTATCTCTAATAAAAAATCCAACTATAGCTACGGTATTTCAAAGTTTTACTATCGCACCGTACGCGAATAATGGAAGTGTCGTTTCCCTGTCACGTAAATTCTGCTCAGTATTTCTGTAGTAGTAGTCTTACTTGCACCTGCTATAAGCATTCAATTTAGGCTTTTACTGTTACAGATGTAGCTCGAAAACGAGATTCCGTCGGCGAGAAATACTGTTAGTTCTGGCACTACAGGTACACTATAGATACCTGGAGCAAAAGTCACATTCCAGGAAAATGCCACATATACGTGCGGTCAATTACTGCGTTGTCACCCGGCCTGAGGCCAAACGCCTGTTTAGGACCGCGCCTATATGTGAGACACTGTATGGATTTTTAATATATTATAAAAAGATAGTATACTTCATTATAATTAGCAAAACAAAAAAAATTCATTATTAATTGCCAATAAATAACTACATGCAACGTACTACAAAATCATATTCATCACGACGATATCATTAGTATAATTTTTTTATAAATTAACGAAAATAATTGTGTCATTACACAAGTGTCTTTTAAATAAAATTTCGAACGTAACGAAGCGTAATATTACAGGGACACTACAGGGTTGACAACTTACATATGGACCCTTGATATACTGCTAGTTTCACATAATTAACTTCTTCAACGATTTTGGCCAAAATATTCATGTTGGTGACAATTTAAGTTCTAAAGAAACATGTTATGTTGTAATTATTTTATAGTAAATAAAAATATTGATACCAACGATAATAAGCTCATGTAACAAATTTATACCGCACAAATATACATACAGGGTGTAAAAAGAAATCGATTTCATAATCAATAATGTCTCAACCAAACAACGACACCGATTTCTCGATCTCAAACTAACTAGGGAATTATGAGTCAACTTCGGGACACTGCCCAGCAGTGGCGAGGCGTTCATAAAACTCGATTCCCACCGGCTTGTCTAAAATTTTCCGCGTACCTATTACCATTGGCAGCGCGCATACCCTACCACTTAAAAAAAAATTATTCAAAATATTCGCTATCAGCGCAAGATAAGCCGGCGGATCGGCGAGTTCTATTTCATTCATGAAATCTATAATCGCGCTCCCCTCAAAATATACGAAATGCCGGCTGAAAAGCCGCAATAATTCGAGTTATTGTCGAATAGCGTTCACTTAAATTTAAACCTTATGCCAACACATTATAGTTTAATTTTTTTTAACGTCAGAATCGTTGCCAGATGTAAAGTTTCTTAAAATAATGTAGCAAAATTATTATAATTGCAAATTGATACAAAAATGGTTAATTTCTATTTTGTAAATCTTTACGATAAATAATGTTACATATGTATCTATATTTAATTGGGTGTGTCTTTCTAATAGGACTACGTAACGAATGTATGTAGAAGGTCATGGTAATTCATAGGTAATTAAAATAGCAACACGTAGCATTTATGTGTTTGTCTACATACTTTCGTGTCGCGACGGGCAGCTTAAAATGTAAAATTACTTTAAAAGCTATGATTATTTTATGTATAGAATAAGTTATCCTGTGAAATGAAGTAAACTTAGTATATTGTGTCCTAATAAGTGTTGTGCTTAAATGTCGCCACGCGCCTTTTTAACGGGAAAAGAAATTTTGTTTAAAGTAAGTGTTCTTTGTTTTAAAAAAAAAGTTAAAGCTTCGGCTTTAACGAGGACAAGACGCCTCGCCACTGCTGTCCAGAGCACAAATTTAATATAATTCATTTTCCAAGTTGGTTCTACCGGGAATCGAACCCGATACCTTATCCAGCGGCCACAACTGGGCACCCAGGATCGTCAACTCCATGACTATTTTACAAAATATAGGGACTTAGTGATATTAAGGGAATGGAAAATTTCTGCCTAACTAAAATTTCATGCATGTTTTCATATTTATTACAGGTTTAAATGTTTCTTACATTCAGCATTTTAAAATATAAATATAAAAAGAAACAATAATGTGCATTTATATTTGTGTATAAGTGAAAATATGATTCATACGCTGGCCTAAAAAAAGCACCATACATTGATAAAACATTATTCCATAAAGTAATATAAAAAATAGAATATGATGTATTTTATTTGGGAATGTGATTTCTTAATGTACGACTAAACCGATATGATATAACATACTTATATTTGCAAATTTTGTCTATTGATATGTAATTTAATTAATTCTCAAAAGGGCGTCAGCATTATTAAACGATGAAGAGTTCAACGCAGTTCAGCTTATCCAACAAAACGAAGCTACAACCAACAAAACCGGACCTTCTAGTTACCACACACAGTAGAAGCCAGAGTCGATCAAATTAAAATGGTAATTGACTTGAGAGTATTGTAAACTAATATACGTTGAATCTTGCAAAACAAAGCCCTCTCTACACACAAGGTTTTCAAGAAAAAGAAAGTATGTCCTTTATGACTTTACATAAAGGACATACACTACCATATTTGACAGGACGCTACGGAAAGCTGCAGCACAAAACTGGGCATCCACACGAACCCTAAGTGCTGGCAAGTGAGGACGCCATCTTACTCGTTACATAGTGCAGAGCGCAGTTAAAATTAAAAAATAATGTAGTTCCATCTGCTTCTTGAAACAACGTTGGTAAAATGGGATCAAAGTATAAATTTGAAACTAATTAACTTGCGTTACTAACATTGAAGTATTAAGTAGCAATATTAATATTATGCTTTGAAATTTATTCACTTTATCTAGAATGTTAAATGATAAATCTTAATAAATTTGTATCAAAATATCGTTGAAAAGCGATTTCTTTTTGGCATTAGCTGCCTTTTTATGAGGGGTCTTTCATTAGCCTTTTCCTCAGAAGAAACCCGCGTGTAATCATTGGACATAGGGTTAAATAGGAATCTCTATTGAACACCATATCAATTTGTTCTTTAAAACGAAGTAAACGATTTGATTTATAAAAATTAACAATTTTAGGAGGCCATTGAACAAAACGAGCGCATACAGAGTGCTAATAAATTAGATACGAATGTTTCTAATCAGTTTGAAGTAAAGATAGCAACAATAAGTTATTTTTTTTTTTCGAAAAATTTAAGGACAATATAATTACTAAAGCTATTCAAATATTTTCAATGTCATCTTTTGGCACGTTTTAACTATTACTGGCCCCTTCACTACTAAAATAAAAAATAAATAAAAATTATATTTGGACAGAAATATAAATTAGGTTTTCTGTAAAGTTTTGAACTAAAATTTCAAAACGGGAATAAACGCGATTGAACAATTTAATAGGTAAGCCGACAACTTACCAATTAAATAAAAAAAATTATTCTCGCTGAGTCAGCCTACCCATTAATTTGACCGCCGTTAGTGCAACCTGGCCGAAACATCGAGGTAATAGATAGGTGTGCAAATATCTATTAAATTGTTTGACAACGTTTATTCCCATTTTCAAATGTTAGTATAATGCAAAGGCAACAAATTTGTAATTGATCCTTCTGTGGTGAATTGACGGCCCTAAAATTATACGTAACAATTTATTAGCACCTTATATAAATGAACCCCTATCCCTTAGTAGCAATGTATCAATCAATTTTAATATATGTAACGGGCCTACCTACACACCTATTTACATTATACTACATTTTGTGTGGTTAATAATTCTCCTATATTATTCTCCTTACTTACTAAATCTTTTTCACATAGTAAGGTAACGTTTGATAAATTCCATTTGACGTGGCAATAATTCAAAAAAACAATAGCGAAACCATATTTAAAAGAATTCTCTAGCGTCTTCTAATGTCATAATTACAAGTTTGAATAAAAATAAATTCATTAGCTTTTTTAAATTATTCTAAAGGTCTGTCTAAGTCTGGAAATAAAAATCATATATAAAAGAAACTCAAATGACTAATTAGTATGTAATCGGACTGACATCTACAATTGTTAGTTTCTTAATGTTGAGCGAAATCTAGCCGCAAAAAAAACATATTTTCAGTACCTGCGTATAGATAGGAACTACTTTATTATAAAAAATAAAGCTGATAATTTCTTCTCCAACCATACCATGCGAGAAAGTGATAAAACCGACAAAAAAGTTCCCGATATCAGGGATAGATGGCACGTATCACAAAAAATAATTTGTGTGCGAGTAGACATTAAACTCGCTTTCTGATGGCTTAACGTCATGCCTTTTGACCATATCATTATATAATTTCCTCTGTTTAAGGCTTTTCTGCAGTTTATTTTGATATAATAATACACCTAATATTTTGTATTCAATTATGTAAAATATAACCTCCAAAACTTCAAACTGGGAACATCTTTAATTTCAAACTTCTCAGAACAGTAAACCCAAAACCAAATTTGTTCACGAGTTTTAACATATATAAAATTTAATTATATGTATTTTTGTTTATGTATAACTGTCCCTCAATGTAACAAAATAATAACTGATAGCATGAAATCGAAATGAAAATGTTTTGTACAAAAACGTTTGTTCCAAATTACTGAAAAAATATTCAGTCCGAATTTGTTTAATTAAATCGATAATTGTAGTGATACATCTCTAGAATAGTCAACGTCGGCTAGGTGCTACGTGAAAAAGATTATAATTGAAGTGTGTGGAGAAAAAAATAGAGAGAGGTATAGCATAATGTAAATGCGGTTGAATCGCTTATTCTGACAATACCAAAATTGACCTACAAATCACGGGATATTAGTGCTCCACAAGGCGGAGCGTGCTAGCAATAGCTACCGGGGTATATATTCCAGGGGATACCACGCCACAGTTTCTTCACGTAACGGCAAATTGGCGAGTGGTATCATGACACCGCCGAGGAATTGATTTTCTTGCAAGGAGTCGTAATGCCATACTGTCGCCTGGAGGCTTCGGTGCCTGATGACGTCGATAGGTAGTCTGTATTCTAGCATCTCCATGAATGAAGGATGTGAATTCCGCTTCAGGACGCGGGTCTTGCGCTTCGTTTCTTTGGTTGGATCTGGTAATAGATACACCTGGAAGTAAAAGATGGCATATACTAACAGTTAAACATTGTAATAATAATAATAACGCACACACTCAACATAGCCCCGCACTAGAGAAACCCTGTGTCGTGGGTGCCATGGACACACCCATAGACAACCACAAATTACACCCAAACTCACGAGAGGAATAAATGTAGGCCATAGAAATATTTCTCCCGGCCCGGGAATCGAACCTGGGACCTCTGCGCGGCAGTCCGGAATGCAGTTTTAAACAAGAGATGTTGATAACCAAACGGTTTGCGCTGTGGGCGCTGGATAAATTAGTTCTTCCCTATTTTAATTATTTAGTAGTAGACCTACCAACAAATGGACGTCGGGTCTAATACAAAAATCACGAAAAAATGTCCGAAGTTAACCTATACAAACGGAGTGACATGTAACGAAATGTAAAAAACTAAAACATTTAATTTAAATTGTAACATCATTGCAGTACTGCCTAATTTTGCTTGCAACAATTTAAGTGCCCAAAAACACCATATTCAGCTTCTACTGGAAATTTAACAAAATCCACCATTTTGCTTCGACTGACCATTACTTGATATTAATTAATTTTTATACATATTATTATGTCCAATTTTGTACAAATCACTTAAAGAACTAATAAAGAGTTGGGCAGATACAAACATACAAATATTACTACAAATGTGAAAATAAGCGTGTACTATAATAAATGTACCGATATTCCCACTAAACGTAAACTCAAATATCCGTAATTCCGTAAACCGATTTATAATAAAACCGTTACGCTTTCATGTAATTTTAATGCTTTTCAAAAAGACAAAATTAGTTTTTATTTTGTAATCTTCCTAAAAAATACATTTGACATGAAAATTCGAGCTAACCTTATTTCGGGCAAATGCATTTTCTGACTTCTAATAGGTAATCCCAAGCCGTAAAACGAGTACAACAATATTTTGTTAGTTATTGCTAACGTTTAATTAAAAATCATTTTAAAAATAAGATTAAAATCAAAGCGACTCTATAGTTTCTTTGTTCTAAATATTTCAATCGCTTGTGGTTCGAACAATTGAAAATGACCAAGAAGTTTATATAAGCTTCTTGAAATTGACGTTATTTATATATATAATATATATTCGTAAATAACGTATTAGTATATTCCATCCTTTGCGCATGCAATGTGTAGAAAAAGGACAGTTAGCTATTTGATTATTTTGTGTGCTTTTGTAATTTATATTTACGCTTCATTTATATATAAATTAAATACTATAAAACTGTACAAAATAACATTTTTAAATGAGAACTATGCTAACACAATATATTTGTTTAGTGAAAATATGATACAAAACCCTGTTTTTACACTTTACTGCAGTAATTTTTACCACTTATTATTATATGATACTGCATGATTGACAACCGCGCTGACAGTCGAACAAACGAAGACTGTTGCGCGATTGACGCTCTGTATGTCATTTTAACGCCCTATAGATGCGGACACTTTTAAACGCGAACCCGATGTCCATTTATTGGTAGGTCAATGGTAACAGTAAAGCTTTTTGTGAAAGAGTTCGTCCAGGGAAGTACTGATAGCCGTGGTGAATGTGCACCGACCCCACGGCGCCGACTCAACCGGCGAGAGGTAAACCCGAGGGGGTTTTAGTGGGGTAGGCCCTCCAGTATGGAGGGAGAGTCCCCACATAACCCCTGAGTCTCCCTGAGCTCAGGGGTATCTATAAAGGGGTATCTAGCACACGCCTGGGGTAAAAAACGTAACGTGTTAATGTTATATAATGAAAATTGGATTTATGTATAATTATAAAGAGTAGTTGAATAATTAATTTTCATATATCTTTGAATCTGTATAGATTGCTGTGTTAGCCAGTAAGTATGGTGTATACGTTTACCTTTAAACTTTGTAACGTATTGTACATTTGCCATTGTTGTATATGCATCACGTTGGCTCTCCTATATAATAAATAAATAATCAGAAATATTAATTAAACAAAAGCTGAATAGTATGTTGCTAGTTTGACTGCGCTATATTAAAATGAAATATGTGATTGCGTACCTTGACGTAGGGGTTGGGCGGCAGACCCTGTGGTGTGAGCGCCAGCGACTGCGCGTGCAGGATAAGCACGGCTAGCACGCCTCCCGCGTACTGCACCGACAACTTCAGCGACCCCGAGCCCGTCGATTCCGGCTCCGCTGGCTCTGCGACAACGTAATACAAAACGAATCACCCTAACGCGTAATTCTCTATCTTGACAGTCAGTCAAAATGCCGAAAGATCTTTAACAAAAACAGGAGAATTTCGACAACTCGATAAATCAGTTGGTAAGAGCAATAAATACTACGGTGCACTATGGTCGTGGGTTCAAGTCCCATCGATTTGAAAAAGTTTGTCTATGAGTTCGATCTTTGTATTAAATAATTATAATAAAAACTAATGGAGTTACTTTACAATAAAATCTCAATAATACATAAGCCAGTAAAGGTTCAGTGAGAAATATCATGTAGTATACATGTCAAAGTCTATTGCTATGTTTTCTTTTTTCATACATCGAGGGGTTCGACGCAAAACCTATCTAACTCATTACAGTGTATTTTATGCACTTTTCAATGGTAAAGAAAACTGGCCCAATCCAAAATAATTCCTTTCTTGACTTATTACTGAGATTTGTTCTGGAAAAGACAAATTTTATTGTGAATGGGACACCGAGCTTTTCATTGGTTAAAATAATTACATAACAATATGTAGATGGTCTACGATATGTCAATTTTGTACGCGGTAGATACGTCTAAAGGTGTTTTAACCCACCTTCCTAGTGAATTAAGATGCTTTTGAGATATCGCACTATTCTAGAAAGCCTTCGATACAGGGTTTGTAGAGTTTCTGTGCTACATTGCTGGACTGCCACGCTGAGGTCCCGGGTTTCGATTTCCGGGCCGGGAGATATATTTGTATGGCCTATATTTATTTCTCTCGTGAGTTTGCGTGTCATTTGTAGTTTTCTATGTGTGGCCATGGAACCCGCGATACAGGGTTTCCCTAGTGCGGGGCTGTAGTAGTGTCTATGAGTGTATGCGTTATTATTATATTATTTATAAATCTGATCCTTACACTCCACTATACAAAAGAGAATGAAAATTATACTATTGCATGGTCTCATCACATATACAAACTAACATGCACTTAGGTATAATTCTGTGAACACGGCGATCCAGTTAAGCCATCTGCTGCACTTTGCTTTAAATAACTCCACCGAGACACTACTCAGGGGAAGATTTGCCACCTTATACATTTAATATATACTTTTTTATATATACTTTTAACTTATAGAAAGTCTTTCTCTGCGTGCTACACTACTGTTTCAACTACACTACATCTGCCGCAAATGTACTGAGCTACTGGTCTATACAACTATAATTAATTAGATACCCAAAATGTACTTAATGTATGCTTCACTTTTTCTTGCTGTTTATTATAGCAAGGGATGTCTTTTGTTTCTAAAACAAAGGTCACGTGGGGTAAGAGGCGGAGGAAGGCGAAGGAGAAGGAGAGAAGGAGAGAAGGAGAGAAGGAGGAAGGAGGTCACTCTTTTCCGGGTGTTCACGGGACTTGAAGCCTTAATTCTTAATCTGAAGAGTTTAGCATTATATTAGTCGATAAAACAGACAAACAAATTAGTTCCAACGATTTTAAAGAGATGTCAATACGATGCTCAAAATACATATGGAAGAAAAACAAATTTGGCAGTTGGCAAATCTTGAGAACAAGGTATACATTATCTTTATAAGTAATACAATGACTGTTCCCCTTATCCCATATTTTGGGAGAAGTGGAACGTCAGCACAATTTGCAAGTTATCGCGCAAATACTTCGTAAGTATTGACTTCAGTCTAATGATTGTTAAAACGTGTGAAGCTGGATAAACAAAGGCAAGGTTAGTGTACTTCGTATCTGTCTAAAGTTTATATAAGACTTTATCTGTTCAACAATAGACTCAAAATAAAGTTTATTTTTTATTATATCAAATGACGGGACGAACAAGTCGTGCGCCTGATGGTAAGCTACACGCCTGTCCATAACAGTTGCAGTGCCACTCAGAGCTTTAAATCGCAAATCTCTGAGGGGCACTGCCACTACGCCCGCCCGTCACCCTGAGACATGAGTTGACGAGTCCCATGTGCCTGTAATGTCACCAGCACCCTTACCCATCAAAACCGAAACGCAGTTATGCTAACATACTGCTCGGTAGGTAAAGTATGTTCCTATTACCCCACCTATCGTATATTTACATTAATTTTACTAAGCCACACTGGTATTACTTTATTCACCCCGGGAGACCACATGAGCCCGCTTTCCGTGATTCTCTGCGTTTGAATTTTTCGAATTCTATATTTGGCATTTGGCGAGGTGAATTTCACACTGGTTTCACGTGAAACTGTTAGCGTCATCAATCATCATCAACAACAACTCATTTATACATCCCACTGCTGGGAACGGGTCTCCTCTTAGGCGAGGGCTTAGGCCATAGTCCGCGACGCCTAATACGGGTTGGAGACTTCACAAGTCTTCCAAAGGTAGTGAACCTAGAAGGTTCACCGTTGAACGTCGAATTGCCGATTTCATCACGATATTTTCCTTCAACGAAAAGCTAACGGTAAATTTCGAAAACTTCGATAGGCGAGCCAGAATTCGACCGACCGTTAGGCACGTTTAGGTTGTCGGTCTTATATTAGATAATCCTACTATTGTAATATGTACTTATCTCGCTTTGTCAAACTTTTATCGAATAAAAAGCATTCCATAGTTGACGGTATTTTCCCTTTAGCGATAAGAAAATTCCGACATTTGTTTACGAATGAATCATAGAAAATGGCTGCAAAACATAAAAAAGTACATACAATAAGTAGTAACGTTGAGTCATACACTTCCTGAAGTGATTTATCAGTGAGAAATTAGATCTGTCATTCATACTGGAGCTTGATTGTGTACATTCCGCTGATAAAAACGTTGAGAAAAACGACTACTCGTATTTCTGATAAGTCACAACTTACAACGAGATAAACGTTAGCAGAGTGTATAGATAGCCAATGAACGCCACGTGCGTAATTTTCTTTTTCATAACAAATTTCGTTATTTTATGATCAAATTATTTATTCATATATATATTGCGTCACATTGGTAATAATAGGGGTTAAAGTATGAAATTGCCGATTTGTACTGAAAATCTAATTGTTTATTTTTTAAATTTTTAACAAATTTATTTAATCAAAATAGTTGCCATTATTATCTATACATTGCTGCCATCTAATGGGAAGGTTATTAATGCCTTTGCGATAGAACTCCGACGATCTAGACTGCACAAACTGTGTGAAAGCATTTTGTACTGCCTCCTGGGAAGAAAACTTCTTGTCACGTAGATAATTGTCCAAACCACGAAAAAAATGGTAGTTCGTTGGAGCAAGGTCTGGTGAATACGGAGGATGACGAATGGTTTCTAACTGCAGTTCCTGAAGGGTCAAAATGGTTTCTCGTGCTGTGTGAGGTCTCGCGTTGTCGTGGAGCAATAATGGTGAAGATCGATTCATGAGTCGGGGCTGTCTTACTGCTAGTTTTGTCAACATGGTTCGGAGTTCGGCACAATAGACATCTGCCGTTATTGCTTGACCAGATCGGAGAAAACTATAGTGAATAACACCATGCTGAGACCACCAAACAGTTACCATTACCTTTTTATTGGTAAGTTTTGCTTTAGGACACTGTTGTGGCATTTGACCTGGGGTCAGCCATTGCATTTTTCTTTTCCGGTTATCATAAAGAATCCACTTTTCATCACATGTTACAATTCGATCCAATATTCCTTCATTTCTGTACCGGTTCAACAAGGCAACACAAGTTTCAACATGCGTTTCTTTCTGCAGATCAGTCAAATCATGAGGCACCCATTTTTCGTATTTTTTTATTTTATTGATTTGACGCAAGTGAGTCAATATTGTGGGTAAGGTAACGTTAAACCATGCCGCTAATTCCTGGGTAGTTTGACTAGGATCGGCTTCCACTATCTCTCTTAATTCATCGTTATTCACCTGTGTGGGCGGTCTTCCTCGAGGCTCGTTCTTTAAGTCGAAATTTCCATCACGAAAGCGTTTAAACCAAAATCGCACGGTGCGTTCATTAGTAGACCCCTCTCCAAACGCAGCATTGATATTGCGGGCTGTTTCTGCCGCGTTAGTTCCGCGTCGGAACTCGTATTCAAAAATCACTCGAATTTTCGCAGTATCCATCTTTCTTGTCTAAATTGAATAACAAAAACAATTGAAAGTCGATACTCAAATGTTTCAAATTTAAATAAAAAAAAAATCACAGAAACCATTTGAAAAAAGTTTCATTCGAAAACCTCAAACCATGAAAATTCTATGAAAATTCAAAGAACCTATTGCAATAAAACGGCAATTTCATACTTTAACCCCTAATATAAAGATTGTAAAAGTAATATAAAGTACAGCCATGTAACCCTGCAGGGCATTGCAATGTATGTTTAACTTAAATTAAATTTATTTTTATTTTTTATTTTATTTTTATTTTTTTTTATAAAAAAATAAAAATAAAATAAAAAAAAATAAATTAAAAAAATATACGCAATACCAAATAAATGTAAAATTAAGTTAAAGACCCATAATAGTATCACAGATTAAAACATACATTCGTCTATCGATTACTATAACAGATTTTAAATATCATATAATAAAATATATTTATCATATATAATCTTATTTATTAACATTACATCACATCTCGTCTTTGTTCTCGAAAAATTCTTGATATGTATAAAAAAACATTTTTGAAAAATTACTTCCAAAGTATAATATTAAAGATTCTATCGTTAAGCTCATTTATATTGCTTTTGAGAACATTATTATAAATTCTTGTAATCTGTCTTTTTTGAAGATGGAGTAAAATGACATTCGCAGGGTTGTCAGTTTTCGTAAAATTTTAAGTAATCATATAATTATGTAGTTGTTGTCGACAGTTTTATCGATAGATTGTGAAAGTACTAGTGAATGTTGTTAAAACGTTCTAATGATTACTAATTGCGTTATTGTATTCTTTATTCTTATTTTGACAGTTGTTCTATACTATCAAAAAAATTTTTAGTCATACAGATTTTAAATTTTTATTGAATTGATATTCAATTAAAAATAATTGAATATCAATTCAATAAAAATTTAAAATACAGTGAATAGCGACATCTCTCGCCAGGACTGGCAACTGTAAACATATCTAACTGGGTGATAAAACTTTCATAGATGTCTTATAGGTGGCGCTACGACTAAAAAGTCGTTGAAAAAACCAAATACAAAGATACGACCCATGCACTTAGAAAAATTCGTGAGGTCCGCTGGTTCGTTCCGTAGCTTAGTTGGTATAGCGTCTGGCACGGTAAGCTAGAAGACGTCGGTTCGAATCCGGCCGGATAGAAGGAATTTTTTCTGAGTGTTCGATCTTTGTATTAATAAATATAATATACAGATTTTAAAAATAATTGAATATCAATTCAATAAAAATTTCAAATACAGTGAATAGCGACATCTCTCGCCAGGACTGGCAACTGTAAAGATATCAAACTGGGTGATAAAGCTTTCATAGATTTCTCATAGGTGGCGCTACGACTAAAAAGTCGTTGAAAAAACCAAATACAAAGATACGACCCATGCACTTAGAAAAATTCGTGAGGTCCGCTGGTTCATTCCGTAGCTTAGTTGGTATAGCGTCTGGCACGGTAAGCTAGAAGACGTCGGTTCGAATCCGGCCGGATAGAAGGAATTTTTTCTGAGTGTTCGATCTTTGTATTAATAAATATAATATACAGATTTTAATAATGACAGGTGGATTTGATTACGTTGTATATTAAATTCAAATGAAAAACTTTAAAATATGTCTCCTATTTGTATTTTTATACACATACTTCTAAATTTAGTGTATGTATTCGGAAAAAGCTGTCTGTATTTTCTTAAAAAAATACTCCTTTCTAGGATGTAAATCGAAGGCAACGCGTGTATGTTATTTTGGAAACTATCCTACACGGAATTGCATTAAGCTTGTCAAAATTTTGTCCGCGTAACAAGTTACCTAATTATGCCGCCAAATCGTAATGTTAAAATTACTACGTTCCGGTTTCGAAGGGTGCTAGTGAAATCACAGGTACATGGGACTTGTCAACTTATCTCGCAGGGTGACGGGCGCAGTGGCGGGTCTTAGTGATTTAAAGCTCTGAGTGGCACGCAACAAACAAGGAGTGTCGCTTATCAAAAAGCCTACAACTTATTCGCCCCGTCACTTGGTGTTATTAAAGAATCTCAACCCGATTATGCATTAATAAATGTGGTGCCCACCTAATGCAGAATATAAGCGCTATTTAATTTTCTACCTGCGTTTTAACATCACTTTTGTTATTGATAAAGTACCGTATTCTAATATTGTTCCGAGATAACGAAGTATAGTCAGTTGAATAAAATGATTTCATCGTTAAATAATGATAATATAACAAAGATAAGATTATACAAAACGATAAGTAAGATATTAATAGAAATATGCATTGACTGGCAATTCTATGGACGTCGAGTCCGCACTAAAAAGTGTCCGAACTTATAGGGCGTTAAAATCGTATA
>NW_020653611.1:2256029-2345703 GCF_003589595.1 Hyposmocoma kahamanoa | reverse complement strand
TTGTATTAGACCCGTCGTCCATTTATTTGTAAGTCAATGGAAATATGTTATAAAAACAAACTTTGAGTGTTTAAAATCTATGCAACTGCATAACTTGTGTAATCATCATTCCGTCAACTCGTTATACGTTCCACTGCTATAGCCATTGATAGTGTCAATGGCAGGACTTTGTACGTTTGGTATTCGTGTAAAAGTTGAGAGCAGTAGCTTGTCAGCTACTATGCGACTGCCTTTGCAATTTTTGGTATCCTGCTCTTCAATGGCGTATATATTACATTAGAAAATAAAATTGCTGATTAAACGAGATAAAAAGTAAGATATGCATAGTAATTTCCATGGTAGGTTTAGTAATGCAACATCGATCACTAGTGACTGAAAGAATGAATGCCATCACTGCCATTTCACTGACACTCTATTGAGGCTCAACTGCCATTGGAACTAGATTTTAGCAGAATGTCAGTGGAATGGATGAAGACCAGTGACTTCAAGAAAATCAGCAGAATTGGGGCCCTGGTGTGGATGTTCGGAATATTTTGCTACTAAACATTTACAAACATAACTTGGAAATTGAAGTCAAAGATACCTTCATAGATAGGTTGTCTTAGAGTTTCGAGACGTTGACCTCTCATTTGAAAAGCAACCATTTTCCCAGAGCTCCTATTATACAGTGTGTTGATTAGCATTCTCGCCATATTTAAGAAATTAATAATAGAAATAATGCTAAATCATCTCAAAATATCAAAAAAATATTCTGTTCAATATTCTGGCTAATTGTATCTCGTAAAGTTTTGCAAAATTGTCTCAAGCTGTATGCACCACGCAAGGGCAGTGACCTCGCCGCCCGCTTCACCGAGCGATACGTAATCTTTCTCCATCGCTTATTTACTTATTTTTCAAATTATAGTTATGTATTAGTATTGTTATAATTTACTATTTATTTAGATTAATTAGAAAAGTAGACTGAAAAAGATTTATTGTAACTCCGTACCGGAGCCACCACCAAGCTATGCAGAGATTCGCACGTGAGTTTCGTTTTAACATTAGACTCCACAACTTTGAAAGCAGAAACTTCGACACACGTATCCTCCGCGTAAACTAAACGTTTCACATCATGCCATTAGACAAGCACTTATGCTTGATGGATTACCATGCAGGTTCTGGTGAACCTGGTAGCGGTTCTTTTGTGCACTACTAACTTTTATTTACATACCAACCACGTGGCATTTCGTGACAGACTAGAATAGAATGTATGTGGGATGTCAGCGTAATGTAGACGCAGTACGGGAAGCAAGGTCGATTGATCTACCAATCGCCCGCTCGATACGACACTCCCCCGCCGTCGCTACCCGCACCCCACCACCAAATAGATCTAAGATGCGTTTCTTTTTGCGCATTTAAGGTCACTGTTCAAAATGTTTGCAAGTGCCGTGCAATTCAATGATATATCGGATATAGAATGACCTCTGTAAATATGGCGAGAATGCAAATCAACGCATTGTATACAGTTTTAATAATAAGCCGTGGTAGTTTGACCTATCGCCTCTCAGAAAGGCCGTGGATTCAAGTCCTCGCACTTCTGAGTTTCTCGGAATTTATGAGCGAAATTTAATTTGAAATTTACCACGAGCTTTTCGTTGAAGGAATGCAACCTGATGAAACCTACACGTTGAAGAAGGTTCACAACCGTTGGAAAAAAGTCCCGCATTAGGCTAACGTGGCAGAAATATGGCCTAAATTCTCGTCTAAGAGGAGACCCGTCCCCAGCAGCGGGCCGTATAAACGAGTTGATAATGATGATGGTGATGTCTAAAATTAACTACGCGGCGGTTGTGAAATTGATTCAGGGTTCGAAATTTTATCGATTATTCTGCCTTCACTTACCTGGATTCTTCATACGCTGCGGTTCCACGTCCTGCTGGTCCCTCAACAGCGGATGGAAGAAGGTGTACACGAGGTCGGAGTGCGCGATCTCGTCGGCCAGGTTGAACAGAGACGTGAGGAATGCCTGCACGTCGCCGAACCTCCGTTCGGCCACTTGCCGGATATTCGATCGACCCACATGAAGGCCCGAAGGTAAGCTAGAAAAAAGCAATAGGTTTGTTTTAGGAATACTACCGGTATACAGTTGCTACAAAAACTTATATAATACCGATAATATACACGTATAATTTTATTTGTACTAGTCGTATCTCAAGTACCGATATCGTAGTAAGGTCAATGGTACCGGTTTCTAAAAATAACGATATTCCAAGACCTGGTAAAGTGCATTTATTTACATTGCATTGCAAATACGTTTATCATTACAATATTTAATTTAAACATCTTAGATCGAGACTACCTGCAAGAGCTAAAAGGGTCACTACCAAGGATTTTTGTCATCCAAGTACGCAGAAGCTTTATAATAAACTTTATAAACTTTATAAAAAAATTAGTATAAAGTTTTTGTTTCACAATAGTTTTAAAGCTCGCAAATGGTAAATTTTGAATATCAATCGGAATCTTGTTATAGAAGAGTATCGACTCATCCGAAGAACAGAGTTCGATGTGATTATACAACGAAAAGAGGATAAGTACATAACTTCGTTATTCAAAATAAAGCCTATCTATAGGTGTTTTCAGAATTTTATGTATTATTTCGTTTGGGAAATATAAAATCGATCAACAGTCGATCTTATATCCACAGCTAAGAACAGCGAACGAAATGTACAATGTCCTGAGAATAAGCAGTCTTTGTTCTACGGATGACTCGTTATATATTGCCCCTTAAATGAATATGAGATTTTATGAAGACGATTGTCAAGAACAGCTAGTATATTTTTATTCCTCGGTAGCAAAAAAGATATATTCCAGGAGATGTGCAAAAGTGACTTATGGCATTTGAATGAGCTTGACAGCGCGGTTTATAATAAACCATAGTCTTCTTATTTAAGAGAGCCAGACTGTTGTCAGTTATCTTTCTTACAATCTAGCGCTTCGTAATCCGTTAATATAGCTAAAAACTTATTAATCCGCCTGCCAGACGTAGCGGTAAAAGATAATTTATTTTTAAATAGGCCTATATCGATAAATATACTAAAGGAACATATAAACAACGTCATATATATTTAATACACAATAGTGTTGTGTATATATGTTTAACGTACTATATGTATATATACATAATATTTTTTTTATAAAAAATAAGTGCGCATTTGACCTCTATCTCACCTGATGGAAAGTGAAGATGAGGTCGAGGATGTAGCACGCACACCTAAATATTATTAATATGTATGTGCGTATTAATTATATGTGAATGTTTTTTCTCGTATTGTTTTTCTTTTAACACAGAAAAAATTAATCTAACTCGAGTATATATTTTTTTAAACAACCAACGTCTCAGGCCCAAGGCAACCATGTACAGGTCCCATAGTTACGGCTGCCTTGATTTAATTGTAACAACAAATATACACTATTTAGCTCCGAAAAATAGTTTCATTTTCTATGTGTAACAATCGCGAAAACCTATGATATTTTTAGCACTTTGAAATTAACAAACCACTCCACTCAATAATTATTTTAGTGGATAACTGTAATTGGCCTATCCAAAATGTGCTAAAAGTATTTTAAGGTTTAAATTGCTTTTTTTTATATAATACATTGGTATTATAAAAAAATGACAGGACGAAAAAGTCTGCGCCTGGTGTTAAGCGACACGCCTGTCCAAAAACTTGAGGGCACTACCACTGCGTCCGTCACCTGAGACATAAGTTGAGAAGTCCTATGGGCCTGTAATTTCACCAGCTTATGTCACCAGTATTATGGCTGTTGTATCCCAAATAAAATAAATAATTGAAGGGGATAACGTTGAAAGCCTCCTGGGCATGAAGCTCCAAGGCGAGACCCTCAATATAATTTTCTACTTTTACTATAAGCGTAGTAATTCTTTCTCTTTTTATTCTAAAATCAGCATGCAGCAGCCATCAAACATGTATGTCAAATCTACATTCGATATTCCGATTCGTCATAGTTCGAGCTAAGTAATCATAATATAAAATAATGTAAGGGTGCTTTTCCACCCGTGCGGCTAGACGAGAATAGAAATCTCGCCGGCCTATTTCCACTAAAAATTGCCATTTGTAGCTATTGCGAGCACGCGATTGGTATCAATAGCTATCGCGAGCTTTCGCGAGCAATGTCGTTGTGGATAATGAAGATTCAGCTGTCCAGTTCGTCTTGCTATAAACACGCGTCTGAAGTAACATGTCCCGTAAATTATTTTTATTAAATATGCCAACGGAAGAAGAATCAGATGAAGACATTATTATAAATGTGAAATCGTTCGTACCTCAAAATAGTGTTTTCGTTGCAAAATTAATAAATACTCTATGATGGCAGCAAGACGGTTTAATATTACAGCAACAAATATTTTAATTCTCGCCCTCGCACATCCTCGTCAATCTAGACCATTTCCACCGAAGTTTGGAGATTTGCTAGGAGAGAATTGATATTTTGCCATACAAACTTCAAGCCTCGCCTCGCGTCGCAGATGGAAAAGGACCCTAATGCTCTGGCCGCCTCTGTGTGGCCTGAGCGTAAGAGAGCACAAAGCCATCACCACATTTAAGCTTTTTTTGACCCTATAATATAAGTACGTAACAAATAAGTTTCCTAAAAACCAGTCTCTATCGACCAACGACTCAATCATTTTTACCTTCATTCGACTATAGTAGTGTGGTGATTTACCCATTATGATAAAGAGCATATTTAATACATCGTTTAACGTAATGTATTTATTCCAATTCTTTCGTGATGTAAGTCGTCATTTGAACAGTGAATTTTATAACTTCCAACTAAAGAATACGAAGGAAGACAACAAAGAAACATCAGCGACATCGGATAAACACGTCAAAAAGAAACAAAGCTCGGGCAAATCGGTAATCGCAAATTATCGTAATAATGGATTAGTACATTTCTCGCGATAGTTATGTTAGTTAGCATACGTAATTTGGTACTTGATAAGATTGTCACAGAACATGGTCGGGTGTTCGCTATCTAATCACGTTGCACGACTATAGAATTCAGTAATGGACAGGCCAGTATTGTCAACACTGCTTCATTGTAATTATTTACATACGTGTTATGAATTAATGGCCATTATTAAATGGCAGTGTTAAGGGGGCCAAATATCGGTAAGCAAATTGTTTTACTTTTTTGTTCGGTAAATCATTGCGTGTATTCTGAGTGTTTCCATTTCGACAACTTTGGCCGAGCAAGGTGGGCACTAGATAAGGATGTCCCGGGTTTGATTCCTTGTACAAAAGTGTTATATTCATAAGATTACTTAGTTCTTGAAAAGCTCAGTAGTTAATTTTATTAGCAGTAGAGCTTATTGTGAAAGAGTTCGTCCACGGAAGTACTGCCACCCTGCGTTGAGCATTGAAGGGTGCTGGTGAAATTACAGGCATATGAGACTTGTCAACTTATGTCTCAGGGTGACGGGTGTAGTGGCAGTGGCTCAAATTGTTGTGAGCACCACTACAACCGTTCGTCTTCTTGTCGCGTCAATGACAAAAACCAATAAAATACCAAACCTGTGTTAATCTCTTTGCCGTAAGCAGCCACAATGCTAACTGCGACTGTGTATCACTTATCATAAAAAAGAAATAAAAAATACTCCAGTACTCATAGCACAGGGAATTGCCCAATGTGAGACCAGATAATTCATTCATTACTCCATAGTGCATGACTAAATGAGTCATGTTTACGAGTATGTCCTTTTGTTTCACGGTGTCTTATCGCCGCGGACACTTATTCGCGATGCAGATTTCTGTCAAGGTAAAGAAATTAAATGGGGTCAGGGTGGTGTGACCATCGCCTCGACTTATAATCTTTAAAGGACACCGACATTGACGATGAAAGAACTTTGAAAAACAAACTAGATTAGATGTTTCCATTTGTTGCAGATGATAGTATACAAAACTATATAGCGACTATTGGATTTTTCTGCGTAATCTCCTGCACCGTACTAATGCTCCGGTTTCTAGGATTCAAGGCGTCTTTAGACATCTTGAACACGAACAAAACTAGCTCGGAACACGACAATGTCCCAACAATATCTGTCAATGGCGCTTATAGGGTTAACAGAGGAGAATTCTTTGGTAAGTAGCTATCGAAATTAACATAATATTATCAAACTGCCTCTGTGGTTGAACGGTTACCATGCCAGACTGCAACGCAGAGGTTCCAGGGTCGATTCCAGGGCCGGGAGAAATATTTGTATGGCCTACATTTATTTATCTCGTGAGTTTGGGTGTAATGTGTGGTTGTCTATGTGTGTCCATGGCACCCGCGACACAGGGTTTTCCCTAGTGCGGGGCTATGTTGAGTGTGTGCGTTATGCGCGTTATTTAAATGCAAGTTTTTAAAACTTATCTATCAGTGGCTGTGTGATATTAATTATCGATTAATCGATCTGCACAATCTGTGTTACACATTACTGTGATTGGTTTTGGTGGCTGTATGCACAGGAGTTTATGCTACGACTGCGACAAAGTACAGTCAGCATGAAAAACTAGCAATTAGAGACAAGTTTTAATCATAGAAAAGTAAAATATTTTTTCTTTTTTTACGCAAAGGAATAATGATTATATTTACAATTTATATTTGTTGGTATATACCATTCTTCTCCTCACTAACTGTCGTATACGACATATATATCGTAACTGAGTATGACGTAAGATAAGATCACACTCGGCTTTCAAAAGCAAACGTTCTCCATCGCCGAATGTTTACATTTTATCCGAACATAACGACTTTGAAACGAGCATTAGCTAGACAATAGAGCTCAACCAACAATACGTTGCCCTAATGCGACTACGTACTGAAAACGATGTCTTCACAAAGACTTAAAATATTACATGTGGACTATAATACTACAATGTTTGCAATTTTCAGATAGCGGAAGTTTACAAGATCCACCAAGGAAAGTATTGCCTGCGGTGAAACCCCCATCTGCTTCAAAACCTGCCTCAACAGAACGACAATCAAAAAGCACCAGTGATTTGAGGCAAGTTCAGAATCCACCTTCGAACCTACATAAAAGTACACCTGATATTTCTCAAGACCCACGTGGAACCGAAGGTAACAAAGAGTCCGCTGATCCAAGAAAATTGAATAAAAAAGATGCACAAAAACAGCAAAATGAACAATTGAAATTGAACAAGAAACGTTTAGAAGAACAGAAAAAACGCGATAAATTAGCAGCACAGGAGCAAGCTAAACAGGAGAAACTTAGAAAAGAGAGAGAGAAAGTCCAAGCACAACAACGCGCAAAAGAGGCGAAGAAAATCGAAAAACAGAATCAAGCTAAAGGTAAAAATAAAGACAAAGGAAAGGTTGATACACCGAAGCCTTTAGCTCAGGGCTCACAAGCACAGGGTCCACGCGCCCAGCCACTGGCACAGGGTCCACGCGCCCCGCCACAGGCACAGGGTCCACGCGCTCCACCCCAGGCACAAGACCTTTCCCATGCTCCAAGGCCACAATATTCAACGAACACCCTAGAAAGCTCTATTAGCAAGACAAGCGGCCCCCCACCGTACAGTGCACAAGATAGAACTGCTAAAGCCGAACCTGCAGTGGTACGCAACGAGAGTGATAACACAGGCAATACGAGTTTCGCTAAGCGTGAAGATGCGGGTGGGAGCAGCTGGGATATGATAGCCCAGCATAGAGAACAGATAAATAGAAAGAACTTTGCATCTGCAGACCGGCCGAAGCAAATGGTACTAGACCTACAGTTCAATGCGGATGGCCCCTCAGGTTCTTCGACTGACGACAAAGGCAACAGTGACGTATAAGCAACGATAACAATTAAGAATTGATGAAAATGGTTCTAGTGCTTTATTTATGAGTGAATATTATTTATAAGTTATGTGAATGTAACGTGTCCTACGTGGTTTTATACAGGTAATGATTTGTAATAAAAACTAAATTTAAAAAAATAAAATCCCTTTATCATTGATCAAAATCGGTGTAGAATTATCAAGGCGAATAACTACCATAAAAACATGTGTAATGCGATAATCGGTTATGACCAGTGGACGGATAATAGGTTGCTTATTTACCCACAATTCGGTAACTTGCTAATATAGAACAAATCCCGCGGCACCGGGCTTAACGAAAATTATTAAGCATAAAATTGAAGGAATATTAAGGTTTAGAATGTGATTTGTGAAATCAAGAAAAACAATTGAGTACTAAACTGTCGCTCTATAGTTAAAGTTTTGACACTGGCTGTTCACGTAATACTGAGATCCAGTTGTTATAATTATTCTTGGTCATCATCAAGACTTTGAATTGAAATCTTGTTAAAATAGTGAAACGAAGCGCCAGCTTTTTTATTAATTATTTACTATATTTCAATACATTAGCAACCCATTTATAGGTCCCACTGTTGGACATTAGTCACCTCTTAGGCGACAGTTTGGGCCATCTGCCACGCTGGCCCAATGTTGTGAACCTTTTTCGACGTGCAGGTTCCTTCACTGAACAGCTCATGTGGTAAATCCGGGTTCGAATCCACGACACTCTGCTTAAGAGACGGTAGCTTGGCAAACCATTGGGCTACCACACTTAATTAAATACAATAAAATTTTAATTATTATAATTTGACGAATCCTATTAACGTACACAATATTCTTACTGTTAGACTTAAATTAAGAACGTTTATTTTTATTTGACTGGTTTTTTAATAATGTGTTTATTTTAGTAACTTAAAACAATACTATCTATGAACGGCTAGGTAACAATTTTTATTTTTTTTTATTTCTTTTTAGTTAGATTGTTTATTTTGTTTCTTTTTATTTCTTTAAGAAAAATAAACTTTAATGGAATTGCTCGCTCCAGTAGTGACAGCCTTTTTAGTTCTAGTTCCTCTTTATTAATGTCTCGGAAGAGCAGTATTTCATACATTCAAGTGCAGTATTTTATATATATTCAATTCATGTAATAATTCCTAACTAGTGCAGTTTCAAATTCAAATTCAAAGTATCGGCGGGTATCCGATGGATGCACGTGGCGTCTGATCGGCTGGTCTGGAAATCTTTGGGGGAGGCCTATGTTCAGCAGTGGACGTCTTCCGGCTGATATGATGATAATGATGAAGTGCTGTATGTCATATACATTCAATTCATATAATAATCCCTGACAAGTGTAGTATTTTATATACAGTCATGTAATAGTTCCTATTAGTAATTTTTCTACTTGTTTTTTGTTAATATTTAAGTTACATTTTATAATTTTAGCGTTTATCACACTTGTATTTACGTGCCATCTCATTTTGTAAAAAGCGGTTCCAACTGAAAACCAGCGTTACAGCCGGCGAGCTGTAACATTATGCTGAGTTGAATCCATTTCAGCTTTTAGATATGTAATAATTAACGTGATTTATCTGTTTAGCTTGAATTATCTTAAGCTGAATAAACGTTTCTTTCTTTCTTAGTATTAGATCTCCTCCTCCATTTCTATCGTCAAGTAGCATGTGAGCATTACTGTGTTCCGGTTTTGAAATATAAGGGTGCTGGTGAAATTACATGCACATGAGTCTTGTCAACTTTATGTCTCATGGTGATAGGCGCAGTGGCAGTACCCAAGCTCGCCCAAACTCATCAGACCATTGCAATGCAATGCGTCAATAATCAGTAATTTTATTGCATTCGACAATTTTAGTAGAGAGGAGCACACTATGCCGCTATATTCCCTTTCCAAAGAATGAAAATTGTAAAATTTCAAATTAAATGCACTGAATAACAAAATTTTATAAATTAATAATAGTGTAGTCAATATAACTAAAATCTAATTAAAATATCTGTTCACGCCGATACTAAGGTAGACGGTGCTTGGGTTTAAGTTCACCTACCCACAATTCCCTTTATCATTTATACCGCTATCCTTTTTACTGCGCTGCAACTGGACACTACACTGTTGTGTAGTCTGGAACAGTCTGCAACTAACCGTCCTGGGTAACGTGCGTCCGCCTTGGACCAGCCATTGACGCTTTGGTCTGTGGATTCACCGCCATATTAACACTAACATCCTCTACGTAGTTTCACCTATTTCTTATTTCATCGTGTGTGAAATACCGCTGTGATTTGTACTCTTTGTGTGTGTTATTTTACTGTACTGTTAAACGGTGATAAAGCAACTGATCATAGTAACTGGTGAGACTGCCACCGCGTCAACGGAACCGCCGCGAGTACCACCACATTTGTCGGAGGAGAAGAGCGACCACGTACGACCACGAAATCCACCTCTAAGGTCAGTGTAGCATACTTCAGTTGCACAGCATTCTCTCTACCTACCGATTCGTCTCTCTCCAAACATTCTTTCTCCATACAGTCCACTTCTACCACTCTTCTTAAACGAACCACCGCCACCTGCCGCCCTGGTACAATACCAAATAACTATAATTTCCTTAATTAGTTCCTTATATATTTATCACTTAAGTATTCATCTGTGCATTTAGACAAAAGAATTAGTTCCAGCTCTGTTATAAATCTATTATCATTACTATGTTTTGAACTTCGTCTTGCAATGTGTTATTATATTTTAACCGACATGACAAGACATGACAAGCCACTGCGCGCATTTTGAATCGGGAGCGGGGGAGTATTAACCTATTTGGGTACCTTGATGTGTGGTGAGTAAGGTCTAAGCGTTCAGTGTAAAACTGGGTGTTTACGTGCAAATTTACATGTTTCTAAAATATAAATAAATGGTAAGGTGTTTCTGAAAGTGCGCATGTGGCCGTTTGTTTTATATTGCAAATCACTCTTATTACTTTTTCCTTCTTGTCGGTGGTGTAATAACATAACTTATAAATAAATATCAGAATATCCGGCCACTTGTTATGACAACACGTTTTCCGTCTACGTCACCATAAATACAGAAAACGTGACTATTTTGTATCTTCTACGCATTCATAGCCCTCATATTCGATATCAACTGATATTCCTGAAGTTAATAAAAACTTTTGCGAGTAGAAGAAACGAAAGGGGTATATCAGAAGCCTAAACCAGTGGCGATAGGCGTGATAATAATGCAGGAAACGGTGCAGCTTGATAAGGCACGTATCGTCGGCCGATTCCTGAACCTGAGTCTCTGACTCGGTCGACTGTGCCAATGACGGGGAATATCGCTTCTGCTATTATAATAAAATTCATTTGTCTAAATAGAAGAGACAAGAAGCTAGAATAAATACTCACAATAATTATATGCCTAATGCAAACTAGAAAATTCCCAGTATAAAGCAACGAAATTATAGAAAAGAAAAGACTCAGGACATGTCTCTCCAGCGTCCAGAGTGTTAACTGATGTATCACCAAGATTGTGATAGTATGTATATGTAACAAATACACGCAAATGCTTATTATACATGCACATCATGTAACGTCTAATTAAGAAAGTAGTGGCGACAAGGGAAACCAGTCGGTATTTGGAGTTGAAAGGTTGACGTTAAGCGAATAGGCATTTTTTAGTTAAACGGGTACCACCGCGTCCGTGTGATTTTCATTTAAAAAAAAAGTTATTTAGTGAAAGTGAACGTGACTACTCCCAGGAAAATTTGAAAAAAATTGTTGAATATATCCAATGCTTGTCTTTTGATGAAGTGTATCAAAAATATAATGCTGATTGAAGCATATATTATATGATTTATATAAACTGATATATGACCTCTGCTTTCCATTTATCAGAGTGAAGAGATCTACAATACTGAGGCCAAAGTCTAAGGGTATCATAAAATGTAGTAAAAGAAAACAATCCTTGCAGTGGAAATACAGAATATCTAAAAAATCAGTAGATAAAGAAAATTTTAGAGATTTTGTTAAAAGATACAACAAAATAATCAACTTAACTCAAGTTGCTCAAAGTAATTATCACATTTATAAGTCAAGTAACAAATCAAAGGCTACATGGCAGATTATAAATAAACATAAAAAAATTACCCCCAACGAACAAATCACAGAACTTGTGTATAATGGTAAAAGTGTTACTAATCCTTTAAAGTTTGCTCAACTTTTTATGACTTTCAACGACTACTATATTAACATTACAACATTTAAACAAAATAAAAATCCTAACTTCTAATCTACTTGTAAATACAACAGTCCTTCTTGTTTTTTTATGAAGCCCACTAATCGTAAATCCACACAGATAATTAATTAATAATCTTAAAAACACAAAAAGCACGGGCTATGACGACATAAACACTAGGGTTCTCAAAAGTGCGTGTTCAACTATATCCCCAATTTTAAGTTACATCGCAAATCTTTGCTTTGAACAAGGTGTTTATCCTACTACTACAATAATTAAACCCATATATATAAAAAAATTACAGAAGAGACTTAAAACATTACAGACCAGTGGCTTTAATACCAGTACTCTCAAAGCTTTTTGCAAAAGTCATATACAATAGCCATATAGTCATATACCTGTACGATTACTTTGAAACTAAAAACATATTTTCAAACGAACAAAAAGGATTCCGAGAAGGAAAATCAATAGATGTAGCGATTTACGAGTTTTTGAGTATATATATTCAGGAATGGATAAAAAACGGCAAGTCTTCGCAATGTTTTTAGACATGACGAAGGCTTTTGATTTTGTTAATCATAGAATACTTTTAGAAAAACTGGAGACCTACGGCGTTCGAGGTAACACATTGTCTGTATTAAAGTCCTATCTTAGTGACAGAATTCAATTAACAAAAATAAACAGAATTTGCAATAAAACAAATACCGAAAAAGTATCCAGATCAAATTCGCTTATTCATGGTGTCCCTCAAGGAAGTATCCTGGGGCCACTCCTATTTTTAATTTATATTAAAGATATAACAAAATACACACCTTATCCGATGGTACTATTTGCAGATGATTGTACTATACTGTACGAAGACAAATCCAAAATACTTGACTTCAAGATTGCGTTACGGAATAATTTTCTGGGGTAATGCAATAAATGTGAAGAGTGTTCCAAGCGCAAAAAAAATGTATTAGAGCTATGTGTGGTTTAAAACAAACAGACAGCTGTAGGCCTTTTTTTAAGAAACAGATTAATAATGTTAACATTTCTTTACGTATTTAACATCGCAGTTTTCATCAGAGGCAATCCAAAATTCTTCAAGTATGTTAAGAGTGCCCGTAGGATTGATAAACTTGACAGCGTAAGTGGGAGATCTGCCCTTATATGTAACAGTATTATTGTAATGAGTGCCAAGATTTATAATAAATTACCATCTGACATAAGGAACATTAAGGATATTGTGACATTTAAAAGAAATTTATTTAAATACATTGTTAATGAAACATTTTACTCTATTGATTAGTATTTGAATCCTAATAATTTGATATTTTTAATTATTATTTTAATCAAAATATTTTTAGTTTGTAGAATCAAAATATTGTATATTGACAATGTAATGAATATAATTAGTGGTGTCAGACATACTAATATTAGTTAAGGACTTTATAAATTGTACTTTTACTTTTACGTTTACTCATTTACTTCGCATGCCTCGAGACGCAACATAGAGGGTCACCATAAAGTTTATTTATCACCATGTATTTCAATATATCTACTGTAACCTATGTTGACGAATAAATATGTTTGAATTTGAATATATTTGGATTTGAAACTGACCTGTGCACTTTAGCGAGTGGGAAATGCATGCAGATCTTCTGGTACAACTCTGTGAAGTGCTTGTAGGAGCGGTAGACTACGAACGGCGTCGTCTGCCCTTGCCTGTAGATGCGTAGCGCGTACACGTAGTGCTTTTCCGGGTCGTAGCGCTTCTCATAGCCGAGGCACTCTACGCTGACTAGACGCCCTTCTTGGGCCATTCTGGAACATACCAACGAGAGTTATGGGTCGTTTTATGGGAGTTTTAAAGGCGAGAGTGAATAGGCATTATACAGGTGCACCTATTGTCGACTTCATCGTGATTTTCCATCAAGAGAGATGGAAGTCAAATACACACTTATTTCTAAAATAAAAAACAGGAGAGGTCTAAGGTTCGAATTCGTGTTTGTGAAATATGTCGTAATGCTTCTTGGGAAGGAGTTCGTCCAGGAAAGTAGTGTCACTTTAACTATTTTTACCGCCAACTGGTCTGCCACGCGGAAGTCCCGGGTTCGATCCCCGCTACATAAATGTGGTAACGTTATCATTCCGGTAATGAGGGGTTAGCGTGGTGGTAATAGAGACTGACGTGTAGGTCCTCGGCATGAAGGAGAGCAGGTCCGAGGTGTTGGAGGTCTGGTCGCCGCTGGCGCGCAGCTGCGCCAGGTTGTGCAGGAAGAAGTTGATGGGTGTGAACTTGCTCTTGAGCGAGGAGTGGATGAGGCGCGCGAAGGCCGCGGCCGCCTCGGCGCTGGACGCGGCGGGCAGCAGCGCCGCGCGCACGTACGCCACGGCCGCGCTCGACACGCCCGGCACGCCCGACGCCGCCATCTGCGGGAAGGGCCGACTGTACTAGCTCTGGAGGAGCTGCAGGATAGACACGTCTTCTGCGACACGTCACGAAAATTAAAAGAGCTCATGCCGTGCTAAGAAACCTGCAATAAAAATAATAATAACTGAGAGCCGATTAAAGGTCCTCACGAATAAAAACACGATAAGGAATCTGGTTGCACAATCACCTAACTTATTACATAAAAAATAAATTTTTTTAAAAAGAAAAACCACAGAAGTTGGAAGCCATACTAAGGGTCGTATTCCAAAACTCTACTCAATGCTCAAGTCAGAATTTGAGCAGACTCGAGTATGATTTCAAGCACTGGAAATACGACCCTAATGGCACAAGGATTTCTAGTGCTTTGAATCATACTCAAGTCCTGACTTGAGCATTGAGTAGAGTTCTAGAATACGACCCTTAGAGTCAAAGAAGTGCTCACTCAGTGCTCTCATTGCCGAAATCACACTCGTATTGAAAAGGTCAAGAAAAGTATTACATAAAATATTAAAATTATTGCTTGCACGCCACACAAACTCATTTTCCCTGTAGTTATTTCAGGCCGGAGCTAGAACCAAAAATGAATTGTTTCTGAGGTACTTAAAGGGAACTCTTAAGTGATAATTGTGATAACAATTCCGGACAGTCAATAAAGCCCGATGCTATTTTTAATAAAATCTTTAAGTCACTGATATCACGAATTTCGAGTGGTAGATGATGCTTCCTACAGAGATTGTTATAATTGGCAGAATTATGACAGTCATTTGTTTGATAGCACAAAAAACGGATAAACTTTTTTAATATATTATATATTTTCAAGCCGCGAAATGTAAATATGATTAAAATTAAAATTTCTTCGCGTCGAACTGACCTATTCGACTACTCAACCACTTGGTTTTTTCTTATGTCAGATATTATGTCTGGTATTAGAATAAATTATTCGTACTTCTACTAAGGTAAGGCCCCAAACGGCATTGGGATGGTGCGAGCAACGGTAGCCTAAAGCCTGGAGAGAAGACAAGATTTACAACATCGACAGAGGTCTTTTTATTCAAACGCACTGACCAGCGCAAAGAGGCCGAGGATGTGGTCCTGGTGCGAGCGCACGATGTTGAAGGCCATGCAGCAGAGCTCCACGAAGTGCTGGAACCGCTGCGTGGGCCGATCGCCGCCGTTGATCACATACACCATGTCGTGCGTCAGCACGAACGGCGCGCGGTCTCTATACAACAGACGGAAATACTTCATAAAATTCATTCGCTATAATGCAGGGTTTCTTAACCTGTGGTCCGTGAACCCCTAAGGGGTCCGTGTAAAGAACGCCGCGGATCCGTGGCGAGCCTACCTAACATAATGGAATAGCAACCGTCAGATTAACTATTAATATGTAATTAAATAAAGTTTAATCGCAAACAATATTATTATATTGTACTGTACTCGTATAATGAATAGACTATAATAAATACCTCTTAAAATTTCCAAACATCTGAGCGTCGCCGAGGAATTTTCCGAAGTCGATGTGGAAGAGATGGCCGGAGGTCTTCAACATGATGTTGTCGTTGTGGCGGTCGCAGATGCCCAGCAAGTACGTCGCCACACTATAGCCCGCGCACGACGCTGCAAAGACAAATTAAAATATTATAGCTTGACAACTATAAGCTCTCGGTTTGGATTGTCAAGGCAACCCGCAGTTTGACGGGCACGACGATTCTCACATACCACAGGACCAGGACCGTTTACTCTTTGACTAATGCAGACCACATAATACCGCCCTTTTCCGTCGGTCCTGATCATAACTAACGTAATCGACATTTTTAGCAAAATCGGGTTTTAAATTTATATGGGATCAGCAAAACGAGATGTACAACCCCTGTGATTTTTTTTGTATCTTATTTTGATTCAATTTTATTGTTTAGCATAATCAGCGTAATCCCATAATTACGCTGTATCAATAACTGAAGTGGACTGCTAATCTTCATGCTACAGATCGTAACTCTGAAAAAGGTCAACATTTTGTCGTATATCAAGATGGCGCTGATCTATAGCTTGGAAGTAGTTTACATAATGTAAATGGCCGTAGATATGAATTAAATACTCTATGAAATATAAGAAGTCAGTTTCTTTTCCTTGTAATTATTATTTAAATATTGATCAAGAGCTAAAATTATTTTCCGTACTTTGACAAATATGCGTGTCAATAGATTGCATCGTGTGTTACAAACTAATTTATAAATTAACTCTTCGGAATATAAATAAAAAATAAAAGAAAATCCATAAACATCAGAGATATAACCGCCATCTAGTTAATTTGTTTATTATCACTAGAAATCAGAGTGCTTTAATAAATTGCAGCTTGTCAATGTAAAACAAATTAGTTACAAAAATAGCTATTTGGTACTCGTCTCTAGACCTGGAGTACATGGTACCATAGTCTGTCTTTTTTGAAGACGGGGTAATATGGCAGTTCTTTGTGCAAAAGCGTTGCCCGCTTGCGAGCAGCTAGGGATTTCAGTCGATAAGTATTCTATCGACTATCGACTGAATATTGGTCACGCTTATGGAATAAATAGCCGAAAAATAATCCTCGGCCAATTATTGAACACAGGTAATTTGAAATGTCAGTTTGTCTGAGTTCATACATACATAAACTGTATTTAGAACGATGTCTATGAAAAATATAAAGAGGAGACATATTTTTAACTGACTTCAAGAAAGGTTCTCAATTAGACTGCCTTTTAAATTTTTTTTATGTATGTTACGCGATAACTCCGGTATTTGTGAACCGATTTTGATGATTCTGTTTTTTGTTGAAAAGAGGGTACCACCATAGTGGTCCCATTTAATTTTGAAGAAAATCATCCACCTCTAAGGGTCACGCATGAAGGCTTATTTTAATGGTTGATTTTGCTGTGTTCCAATTGAAGGCATATTTCATGCAATATACTTTAAGCAATGAGCACTGAAACCGGAAAGAGAATATCTCAGTATTAGTCTCATTTATAATTGAAGATAATATTCCACCTCTAAGGGTGGCAAACTAGGGGATGAATCCGGTTTCGCGCACTTTCAGGTAACCGATTTCAATAAAACTTGGCAAATAGATGTAATTCCACGAGCTTTTGAGGTCGGTTTTACTGTACTGAGATTGAGGATTTTTAATTCAATTTACATAATATATTTTTTTGTTCAAATGTATATGAATATTTATATCGGTACTAGTAGACCAACTGTCAAAATAAGAATAAAGATGGCAATAAATCAATCATTACTTACTATAACGTCATCTCATTCACAATTCAGTCATTTTTGGCAAAATTAAATCTTCTTTCACAATATATCGATAAAATTGTCGACAATAACTACATGACTATTTAAAATTTTATGAAAACTGGCAAGCCTATAACAGACTATAAATACCCGATTACACTGTCTGGTATCGCGATTAGCAGTCATATGGAGCTGTTGGTCTATGGTGTAATTGACATTATTTACTAGCAAAAAAAATGCAAAACCGTTAGTTATGACAACGAGGGCAGACTTGGAAACAATATAACGACTACTCCATACTCAAACTTACATGTAAAGTTGTCTCTAGCGCGTTGGTACTCCAATTCAGAAGGGTTGTGCTTGGCCAGCCATTCAGCGATAGGCTTATCTTTAAACGACCCCGTTAAACCCCATTCGGTTTGAATAGCTCTCAAGGTTTCGGCTTCATTAACGATTTCTATCATCCCCCTCTGATTGCTGGTGGGTAGGGCTTGGAAAGTCACTATTCGGAGGTCCAGGCCTGCTCTCAACCAGAGGTTGTCCATTATTTTTATTACTTGCAACACAAGCGCATCTTGTCGAAGATCATCACCAACCTAAGAAAGAAATGTAATATAATAAAACATAATTATAAAGAAACAAAATAATGTAAAAATAGATGGCGCCAATCCTAAACAAAGCAAAAGAATAGCCGGCACTATCCATAAAAAATCTGTGCAATAAGCGCTATGTAGTTGATTTGTTTGTTATCACTAGAAATTAGAGTGATTTAATACGTTAACATTCGTAGTGAGACTCCACTTCACATTCTGCAAAGAAAGGTAGTGACGCGAAATGTATGTGTTCATGCGTATTTTATGAAAGTATAAGTGTTATTTTACGTGTAATGTATATCGGTATTCCTTTCTAAGGGTTTGCACCCCAACTTGACAAGTTTGAACAAACTTAAAATATATTCGGTAATGGACATAACATTTTATGACATCATTAGATTAAGTCATATATTTAGTTAAAATAAATATAATATTTACTGTTTGGATGGATTGAGACATTATCTAATGATATAGGACGTTATTTATTCTTACATACCTGATGTTCTCATGTCTGTTCGGTTACACGTGATATTCTATTACATAATACTTTGTAACTCTGAAATTGAGGCTTTTTATAGACTTTTTGACATAAAGGTGTAATAGAAAGTGGCAAACGTACTTTGAACATGGCTGGAATGACTGCATTGTCGTTGCCAATGAAGTTGATTTTCAGAGGAAGCGTGTTCGAGGGGAAGCACAAACAAGACCTGTGGGAAATAAAAAAAATATTGGTACTCATCATCATTTGGTTCAACGTAAATCTCACTACCGGGCACGAATTTCCTCTAAGGAGAGGGTTTAGTTACGTGTTCAAGGAGTTATAAAAAAATATTGTTTTTAATACAGTTGCTCAAAACGTGGTATTTTTCGCACTACAAATCGTGCGGAAAGTTGGATTTCTCGCACTAGTGCTTTTTACTTTTCCAGTTTTTTTTTAATTTACTGTTGTTTTGAAGTCTTAAACATAGAACTAAAGAAGTTGTATATTTATTTAATATTTATGTGCTTTGTGACGTACATAAGTCATTCGTCATTAAAACTTATATTTATTTACAAATACTATATAATGAACGTATCGAGTGGAGGTCCACAGTCTCTGCCTACCCCTGAATGGGTGACAGGCGAGATTTTTATGTATATATTTATTTGTTCTATGTATTACAGGTAAATTGTATCTCACTACCATGCACGGGTTCCTAAAGAAGTTTAAACAAAAGTACCAGGACTTCATAATAAGAAAAGTGGTTACAGACCGATATTACAGAAAATAAACAAAAACAGCACGTTAGAACTAGATTTCCATAGACATTTAACTAATGGTTGCAGTGGTTGTATTTCATTATTTTAATTTACTAGCAGAAAATGAGTTTTGTTTAAATACTGTTTTATTTTACTTTCAATGTAGTTTTTTCGCAAATGTATTAAAAAACGTCGTTTGATATACGTGCGGATTTGTCATTTTCACTTGTCTCGCGTCTTGACCCTCGCCTCTGGCTCGGGCCAAGAAGCCTCGAGACTCGTGAATAATGACTAACTTTCCGCACTTATATCAAAAATAACTATTTCACTTCATTAGCTCGGAAAGGCTTTCTTCCTCATTAGAAATCTGCGCGCAAAAGCGTTTTTATCACTCTGGCGTGGAAAAGGATTTTGATATTCGAAATTGACGATGGACTGTGATGCACCTAACATTTTTCTTCCCATGAAAAAAAATTACATAATGTAATGTACGTCCTTTGGTATATTATATTCTTAATATTGTTGACATTAAATTGATAAACCAATTTTGTTCATTGAACTATTTTGTTATAATTATTAATACAAAGATCGAACACTCAGAAAAAATTCCTTCGATCCGGTCGGATTCGAACCGACGTCTTCTTGTATACCGTGTCAGACGCTATACCAACTAATCTCATCAAAATCTGCAATAGATTTCTCATAGATGGCGCTACGACTAAAAAGTCGTTGAAAGACCAAGTACAAAGACACGACGCAAGCACATAGAAAAATTCGTGAGGCACGTCGGTTCGAATCCGACCGGATCGAAGGAATTTTTTCTAAGTATTTTTTCTAAATGTTCGATCTTTGTATTGATAATTATAACAAACTAGTGAAGTAATTTCACAAAAAATTATTGAATATCAATTCAATAAAAATTTAATTATTTTGTTATAGTTCAACTGTTTTTCTTTCAACTGCCGCTTTTTCGCCATAGGGAGGTGAAAAGCTGCGTGTTTCGCTCGGCAGCAAAGTTGTTTCGCGTCTCGCGTCCAACAAGTTGCGAACGGTCACCGTTCCTCGGCAGAGGACGGCTCAGGGCTCAAAAGGGCTGGGCGTACTTGACGTCGACGTCGTGCACCACCTTGTGCAGCGCCAGCGGCAGCGCGGCCGGGCTCTGGCGCAGCAGCGCCGCCAGCCGCTCGCCGCCCGCCGTGAGCGCGCGCCCGCGCTGGCTGTCCTTGGCGCCCTTCACCGACAGCGCCACCTCCGACAGCGTCTGCAACGCGCCACGTCGTTCCACCACACTTGCTCGGAAATAGTACGATTGCGTGGTAACTTGACCTAAAGCCCCAAATTAAACCCGAGGGCCTTTTTCTTCCCATTACATCCATGCAGTATTTTTTTTTATTTGTAGCACACACTTCCTTACGTAGGTCAGGAGTTTATGCAAGGAGGTTACTTATGTTCAAAATTAAACCATTCGCTTAAAATATTATCTAAACAGAAATTTTATTACAGTTCAGCCACATACCACTTAAATAGTTATTATTGAGAATTTTTTATAATTAATTTTAATTATTTTCTGTATAAAAATACCAACCAAATATTTTTATTAGTTCCGAATTGTATTATCTATGGAAGAATTTAAAAAAGCATTTATATATGCATTTATTTCCTCGCAAATATGATGAAAACATTGTATGTATCACGGCTGGTCAAAAAATACAAAACACGAATTATTAAAACCCCAATAGACAGATAGTAATTTCTTATTTATCGTGCTTAATACAGAATGTACTATTGTTACAGAATCATTAAGCTATTATCACCGACTTGGGTGTCTAAAATTCAAGTAAACAATATTACTTAGTGTAGATATCACCTACATTAACTTGCATTACTAACCTTAATAAAAATTATATACAAACATACAACTAATTCACTGTGTACAATAGTCTGGCGCATATACGTAAATTAAAGGTTATTTAATAAGATTAATGTATTGAGGTAAAGTTGTTATACGGAATAAATTTATCTTCGTCTTTACCTTGACCAGCAGCTGCTGGCGGTCCAGCGTGGCGGCCAGGTTCTCGCCCGCCACGGCCAGCAGCGCGCGCAGCAGCAGCCGGTAGCGGCCCTCGGTCGCCGCCGCCTCGGCGGCCGCCGCGGCCTCCATCGAGCTCTCCTCCAGCGAGATGCTCAGGAACTCTTGGCTCTACAAAAACAAGAAAACAACTAACAAACAAAAAACTTAATGAATAAAGGTACCAAACACAAACAATACGGTATAAATACAAAGATATGTGAGTGTTCACCAACACTGAAGGTTCCACTGAGCCTGTTCACTTTAAGAATGCAGCAGACAACTGATATATTAAGAGTATTATAATTTAAACCCTCAAATTGATGAGTTTGTAAACTACAACACGATCCTCCAACATTATTTTAAACACAATTGTAGTACCTTAATAAGACTGTCAATGTTGACGTAGAAAAATAGGCTTTTTCACTTATCATATTCTAAAAGTACGTCGTAAGCACGGAGTAAAGTGCAACCTTTGATCCCTAGGGAGTAAAAAGTACTTAATTTTTAATTCCATTCGAGTGAACAAACTCAAACAGGCAGTAGTAAGTAGGCTCGGTTTTAGTTCCGTGCCTTTTCCACATAGACGGTGGCGCCATATTGTTTTCCCGCATTAGTGCGTTCGTTGTATCTGGGTCTGGTTGAAAAAAAATACCGAAAAATTTCAGAATTTTGGTTCATAATTTTGTTGTAAAGCGAAAAAGATAGAAATATTTTCTTTTGCTCTCGCAATCAAAGTGAAAAGTAAAGATTTCATTTCGAGACTAAAAGCCAATATAAACCGTCGGAGTAATAGACACCCGAGCTAAAAAGCTCCGGGTGTCTAACCACCTCGGGTATATATTGTATACTCGTTTTAGTCCCTCGATAAAAAATATACTATTGAAAAAATTACCTGTCGCACGTTAGGCAAAGAATGCACTAGTAACCAGAACAACCGGTGAGCAACAGCCGGCGCCCTTAGCGCCCGTGACAGTAATAACTCTGTAACAATACAACACAAATTTCGAATCTTAAGATAAACTTATAAAACAGACCGCAAAATTGCGCAATTGGACATATACACCTAGTGTACAAAACATAAGACGTAACATTTCAAGAAGCATAAATACAAATGCAAACTAATTATTATTAAATCCAGAAAAACTAACATTGGTTTTAGAACTATTTACATCTAGGTAGTTGCGGCGGTTTAGAAATGAAAATATTACTCAACGGAGCAATAATCAGTTTATTGCGTTTATACATTTAAACGCGTTATTTGTAGTTTGTTTCGTGAACGTCATCGTAATGTCGCTCCACATAGATATTTTCTAAGGTTTTTTTTCTATATAATACCAAGTAATGCGACGAACAAGACGCCACAAAAAATATATGAATATCATTATAGATATTCAATAAAATAAATATTGGATACTTCAAGTTAAAAAAAGTGCTACACTACCCTGAGCAAGTTACTTGAAAAGATGATTGATGATAACATTGACTTACAATTATATGGACGTCGGGTCCGCGCTAAAAAGTGTCCGAACTTATAGGGCGTTAAAATCGTATACAGAGCGTCATTCACGCTTTAGTCTTCGTTTGTTCGACTGACAGCGAAGCAAGCAAAATTAGACAGTACTGCGATGACATTACAATTTAAATTCAACGTTTTAGCTTTTTCATATTCCTTTACATGTCACTACGATTAAATAGGTTGACTTGGGACATTTTTTCGTGGCTTTTGTATTAGACCCGTCGTCCATTTATTTGTAAGTCAATGGATGATATTGAAAGATTTCACAATGGTGTAATACTCGCCACTTTTCATTCCACTAAAAATATGATTACTTTTTTTTTTTTTTGCTAATTTTAGGGTTATTTATTTTCGAGTCAGTTTACTTGAGCTATAGATTAGGCTATGAGCTATAGTTAGGTAAAACTTGTTTTGTCAATCAGTTATTTTCATATAAAAAGATATATATACCATTAGTGGACTTTTCTTTTTTTTTCTTTTTTTTTTTTCACTAATGAAAACTAAGGGAAAAATAAAATGAATAAGAAAATAAAAGTTACGTATTAAAAAATACAACTTAATCAACAAAAATGTTCAGTAGTGAAAAATGTTGTGTACAGTACGTACTGGCAAGGGGGCCAGCCTCGTAGGTCTCGTGACGCAGCGCCTGCATCAGCTGTGGTAGCATGCAGCACAGCTCGTCGTCCGACAGGCCGTCCAGCAGTTCAGCTGCGATCTCGCGCACTGTTGCATCTGGGAAGCTGTAAACATCCAAGGTACAAGCTGATTAAATAGAAATATTTTGTAAAAAATACAGATGAAATTATCTTCAGCCCATTCATTGTACGGCCCACTGCCGGACACAAGCCGATTTCAAAACAATAGATTTGATAAAGAAACTTGAATGAATATATTGAGGATATCCAATCAGTTTATGTTCTTCAAATTGTAAAAAACTAAAAAATCAGCGGCTTAGGATTTTGGGCCAATCCTGAGTCAAGGTCTTTTCACTGCTAACAACAATTGTATGTTTTTACATTAGTAGTCCAGTAGGAGAACGGTTACATCTGAATTAAGAGGTCGCCGGCTTCAATTCTTAAGTTACGTTCAATTCTTAAGTAACTGTTTAGCGTCAATATCTCACGCTAAAGGTGAATGAAAACTTCGTTATGAAGCCTACGCGTCGGGGACTCCAAGCCCACATTGTGCCACGTTGGCGGACTATGGTCTAAATCCTCTCCTTCGAGGAAACCCGTGTCCAGCATTGGAACGTATAATGAGGTGATGTAGACAATCGTTTTTCTATGTTCTAGACAACCACGCTAACCTGATCTCAAACCAGAGAATTCCCTGTACTTTGAACGGAAATCGCTCTGGGGCACTTCCCAGAACATCCAGATAAGAATTAATTTAGAAAGTTCATTTCCCAATTTGGTCCTACCGGGAATAGAGCCCGGGAGCTCCTCGTCCAGCGCCCACAGTACAAACCGTTGGGCCACCGAGGACGTCGGTCTTTGTAAAGTAATGAGTACGGCTGTTAATGTACGATGTGACGTACCAAGGTAGCAGCAAATGCATGGCGTTGAGCGGCGACGGCTTCGCCCACAGGCGCAGCAGCGCGACGAGCTGCGCGCGGTGCTCGCCGTACCAGTGCGTGGCCGCCAGTAGGACCAACGGCAACGCGCCGGCAAGGTCCACCAGGTACTGACGTTTCTCCCACATTACCTACCAAATATTCTACGATAAGCTCAATTGGCACAAGATCTGGTGACAAGAGACGATTCGAAAGTGAGCTGCTTCATAAAACAATAAATTGTTAAGTCTTACCCGCGTCAAAAAAAACCAGAAGACGAGTGATCTTAAAAGAAGTCCAATACTGCGATCATAGACAATAAGATTCATCATCTCTGCCTATGTCACGGAGATAAGTGTTTTTTATTTAATTCTGACCTATCATTGTCGTCACAAAATAACAGGCACCTTTTGACACTTGTTATCGTAACGTAAATAGGCATCCCTATTTACGTTATGACGATTTTACGTATGAACTAAATATGTCGATAACCATATAAAACGATTCTCCCGAGAAATCGCTTCGAAATTTTATTTTTTCAGTTCTAAGTTATTATGCAATCAAGAGTTTAATATAAATAATAAGTATGTTAAATGACAATCTGTGATTGTTGTTGTAGTATAGTGACATCAACAGCGTTCACGTTCAAAATCATCAGTATCACTTGTATGTATAATTATTTCATTTTCAATCATATTACCAATGTTAACATCTCTATTAAAATCAAAAGCATTTTTTTTTAAGTGGAATTGATTTGTCTCGGCAAAATTCCGCGATTAATTGGTTATTATACTACTATACATACAAAAAAAAATTAAAAAAATTAAATTATCTTGCACATAATAAGTTCTCTTTAAAATAGGAACCATTGTAATACCTCTCTGCATTCGGTCGGCATCTTCTGATAAGCGCCTTGTTCTATAAGATGCAGCAACTGCGACTGCGTGTGGCCGTCCAACGATTCGAACGACGGTAGATCTGCTCGCGACAATTCTTTCTCTTTGTGCGCCTCGTCCCTCCACACCACACCCGTGTGAGTGTACAAAGGTATTTCTGTGATAAAAATTAAATAGATTCCTGTTAATGACCAATTACCATTGGACCTTGCAGCGGTGGCGGCAGATCTGAGTTATTATATCAATATGCGTGTGTTCGGTATGAGAAATTAGTTGTTCAAAATTCCGCAACATGGCGATGGTTCGCGGAAATTAGCAGAATTAAAATTGTATAAACATGGTCTATTTTTCACAGGAGTGAAAGTGAGTTGCTCTGTAGGCAGTATTTTACCCCTGGCGAGTGATTTCGGCGACAATGGCTAATCTCCGGACAAAACAATCAAGGCGTTTCGTATAAGAAACTGGAAGCGACTAAATTGTCGGATTAAATGATCAGGCGCTTCGTTTCTTTAAAATTAAGTGGGTTTTTTTGTTGCTAAATAGATTCTAGTGACAAAGTCGCTAAGTTGACAACGCTGCAAGTCGTATAAAAAACTGTAGTTAAGATCAAAAGAAAATTTACCAATATTAACCCAAGGATGGGGCCCAGGCGGCGAGTTCATAGGATGAGGCGCTGGTCCCATGCGTCCATCGCAATAAGTGGGCCACAGTGGCAGGATATAGTGGCCTGACGCAAGCATTCTGTATAGAAGAGACACGTTATTATGATAATCATTTTTAATCATAAAAAAGTCGGGTAATGTAACTCGTACAAAATGCTTGGATTCAGTTGCAAAGCGTGTCAAGAGGCTTATAGGTGAATCGGAATTAGTAGTCGTGAAGCTGCAGAGCCTTGAACACCGTCGTGAAGTTGCCTGCTTATCGCTATTCTACAGGATATATCACGGAGTATGCGAGGGAATCGCACGATTTAATTCCGCCTTCCCCTGTCCATTGTCGAGGACCAGACGTTGGCTGGGGTTCCACCACTAAGTTGTGGATATTCCAAGGATTTGCACGAAGCGTTACGCTTCCACATACATATGGCGAACGGCTATCGAGTGCAATTCCCGGCGTGCAGACTTGTTCCCTGAACGATTTAACTTGGGCTTTTCAAGGCTATCGTCGACTTCATTGTCAATTGCCATCACATAAGATAGAAGTCCCAATTGACTTCTATCTTATATGATGGTGAAAAAATGGTTTTATTCGTGTACATTTTGTCACAAGTTGCTGGACTTTTTAAATTAGTTTGTCGGCAACAGATAAAAATTCTAAAACACACCCGTTGTAATCAAAGAGCTGTATAGCCGACCACCCAAGTTCGACCTGCTCGTACTGAAGATGACCGTTGTCTTCACCGTTCTCGCTGTTCTGCTGATTGTTTTCGTTGTTCTCGGCAGCTTTGTTGTCCACTGCTCTTAGAGTTCGTCCGTAAAGGATGATAATCAAACGCGACTCGCGAGGCAGTGCGTTTATTGGCAAGTCTTCTAGATTAAGCCTGTAACAAATAACAGGGAATTACAACATTTACAGGCATATACGATATACAATCCACATATACAATGTATCCGCGGATGTAGTACTATAGTTCTATGATGAATTTTATCAAATAAAACACCCCATATGAGGGTGGTTCCTCATACCATTGAAAACAGCTGCTTTTTATCTTATTTTGAGAAAATTATACTTGCCTGCATCACCTATGAGATTGATTCACAAACTTGACATAGTTAAATTTTGATGTCATTTGAATGCTGAGAACCTGAACAAGTACATTTTGCGCTAATAGAAACAGGATAAAGTAAAAAATTGCATATTTTTTAAAATGTACTACGAAAACAAAGAGATTAATTTCTTTACTTTTTTGTATATTATTGACACATTTTGAGCTTTTTTAGAAATAGAAAAATGTTATATTTTGTCACTTTTTCTGCGCGAGCACATTAAGCAGGTAGTCTCAAGCCGATTATGACCCTTCCAGATCGACCTAGGTAGTAAAATTTGTGGATAATATTAGACGGTAACATCAAAATTTTGATATTATTATAATAATTAAATTTTGATAATAATATTGTCTTTGCACTTACTTAATTTGTGAATGAATTTACATTGAGTTTACGATGGCAGGTGTCGCCAGCGATCACGTAAATATGTGTACACTAAATGTAAAAACTTACCAGGTGTCAAATATGATTCTCGGGTAGAATCCCCCGCTTTCAATTTTGGAGGACAGTGTGACGTGTTTTGTCTTCAACGGGCGCGTCCCGTAGTAGACTTGAGCTTGGAACAAATATTCGTCATGGTTCCAGGAGTGGGGCAGGCAGTGCACTGCTTCGATGCAGAACAGGGTTGTCTCGGAGATAGAGTGAGCTGGCACCGCTTCTGAAGAAAGTATTACTCATTAGAATAGGCGCCTCCAACTTTTGAATTGTACACCAAGGCTGGTAACAGATTGACTGCATGTTTACAGTTAACGCGTGAAGTCGTAATCAACTTCATGCAGGCTTAGTTAAAAATAGTATGCATGCAACGTAAAACTTTGAAATGTCGCAGTATGGGTACTGCGACAGTGTGGGTTCCACATAGGATGGGTCCTATGTGGAATAGACTGTAATTACTAAGTTACGTACATTATTAGTAGTGCCTCACACTAACGGTGTAGGTAAATATCGTGACAAAATCTGCACGTCGAAGAAGAAACGACGAAGAAGGACAAACGAAGAAACGACGAAGAAACGACGAAGAAGGACAAACGAATAATACTTGAAAAACAAATATTTGAAATTTGTCGGGCCAAACTAATAATTGGAGCAATTGAGCCATACCGAGTTAATTTTTATTTATTATGATATAGATATTCTAAACAAGGTAGATAATTGTGTAGTATCTTGCTATGTTGTTTGTACCAGAGAAAAATATATTTTTCTACTCCTGTATTTTAATCTGTCAATTATAATTTCATTAACCATATCATAAAGGCGTTCCTTTTAGTTCTGAATCAAAATTGTATTGTCTGTGGTACTTGCCATTGAACTGAAAATTTTTGTTAAAATTCTGTACACAGAACTATAGTGAGTTTCAAGATAAAAACGTCGTATTTTTTCTAATTACAATATTAATTAGGACGCTACTCAAACACTACATTGCCCCCTGATTGGTTAATTTGGCATAAGTCTTGCAATCGGGCCATAAATCTTTATTAAAAAAATGATTGATTAAAATATATGCGGTACTTGGCTAGTTCTATTCTATATCTTTGGTTTGTTGTTTTGTAGCGTCTGTTTGGCTTTCATCTACGAGTAAATATATGAAGAGGCCGTATGGAACCTTTGCATACCCAAATAAATGAGTTAACATTTATTAAAAAAAAGTATTGTAATAAGGTTTTAAAATCTCATAGCTATTGCTTATATTTATTATATACCTATTACATACACTCGGCAAAGCCTCGTTGCCTAACACGGCACTCAACTATAAAAATGTACATTATGTAACTATTGCATAAAATACTATTTTAACACAGAAAAAAAACTATTTATTTGTTGTATGGAGAAATATGTTTTCGGTTTACAATGCCACAGAAAATTGTCAGACGCTTTGTTACAAAACAAACGGGCATGGAAGTCGCGAGTTGAATGAATAAAACAATTTACTAGTTCCATTATGCCTAGACTAACCAATGTCGGTGGAAATCGTTTTGAAATAAACTGAGGGGGTACTCACTATCAGGATTAGCGGGCGTGACGTAAGGCGCCTCGGCCAGCTGGAAGTCGAGCAGCCTGGTCCGGCTGTAGAGCGCCACGAGGGAGCGGACCGCGTCCCGGACGCGGCTGCACTGCTGCGCCAGCGCCTCGCGGGCCGTCGCCGGGCGGATCGACACCGACGAGTACTGGCCGTCGTCGGCGTGGATCACGGGGGTCACGGCGTTGCTGTTGCCCTGAGGACCGACTCTTGTTATCGAGTAGCCGATCTCGTGTACTATACCAGTGGCCTAATCTCAACTTGGGAATTGAGTACTATGAGCACCAGAGCGTCGGAATTCATTGGGCATTTTCCAATTTGGTCCTTCCGGGAATCGAACCCGGGACCTTCTCACCCAGCGCTGTCGCAACCGTTGGGACATCGAGGTCGTCAGCACGTCTCTGTCGACAGATTTGTCTAAAATTTACAAAAATGGACCACGAAATAATAGGGGGAAATGTGTAATGTTAACGAAACATGACGTCACAACCTATATTAGACCTCTCTCACTAATAGACCACTAAAATAAATAAATGGATTTAGAATAAACCTTAAGTTTTATGCTTTTTGTGTAAATGCAATTGAAACGAAGTTTCAGTTCTATGTCGTAGGTTATTCTTAGTACCAGTAGAGCTCCTTGTGAAAGAGTTCATCCAGGATAGTACTGCCACCTTACCTATTTTTGCCGGCATGTTCTAATGTGGGCATTGCTGCATTCGGGTTTTGAAGGGTAAGGGTGCTGGCGAAATTGCGGGCACATGGGACTTGTCAACTTATGTCTCAGAATGACGAGCGCAGTGGCATTGCCCCTCGGATGTTTGCTATTTAGTGTCACTGCGACTGTTACGGCCAGGCGTGCGACTTGTTCGTACCACAAATTCGTTTTGTGAGTTTCGCGGCGGAGCTACCTGCGCGGTGCAGGCCTGCGCGAAGGCGTTGAGCGTGTGCGTGACGTGCAGCGTCTCGACGCCGCCGGCCAGCGCGCAGATGGCCTTGACGGCCTGGAACACGGCCTTGGGCGAGCAGCTGCCCTCGCCCCGCGTCACGCCCACGGCGCGCGACAGCTCGCCCTCCAGCGTCTCTGCGGGGCAACGTGCCTTTTTTACCAAACCCATTCCTGAACTTCACGGTACATGAAAACTTACACAAAGAAACATTCCAGACAGAAAAGCCGTTAAAACCGAAATACAAAGATCTACTGACTCGTTCCGTAGTTCAGTTGGGAAAGCGATAACTCTAGTATGACGAAATCTCTGGTTCGAACCCAGATGGATCGAAGGAATTTTTCTTAGTGTTTGTTCGATGTTTGGATCAATAATAACAACAAACTAGTAAAGTATTTTCACAAAAAAATTAATGAATATCATCGCAAAAACATTCTGATATTCTATAACATAAATGATTTTAATAATTTACTTCCAAAGTCAGATTAATTTTGAACAAAACAAAAAGGGTTGAAGGATCGAACACACAGAAAAATTTTCGTCGACCCAGTGGGTCTTGAACACACGTCTATGCTGCTGCGTTGAAAAGGTTATTAAAAAATCTCTCATTAGATGTCACTAACTAAGGTAAGTGGACCCGTGGCTCAGATGGTTAGAGCAAAGCTACGGTGCAGCATGGACGTGGGTTCGATCTTAGTATTTATAACCATAACAAAACTTGTGGAGTTATTTCACAAAAAAATCATATTAAATAAAAAAGGGCTCAACTTCAGTCTCGCATGCGGAGCAAGAGTGATTTGTTGGAAAAAAGTGAGTGACAATGGTAACCCCACCAGTAATCGAGATAAAGGCTGTCGTCGACAATGAAAGAGGGTAATACAGATACTCTTAAAGCTGTCATTTGCCGCTGGCCAGTAACCTCGTGACCATGTGAGCTTGTAACCGTTCCGTAATACCGGCAAGATAAAAAGAAATCATAGCATGGTAAGAAACCTGTAATTAGTGATAATCATTTAAATAATAACCACGAAAGTCTTATAATTTAAGAGAATCACCTACATTAACCTGCAACTAACTAATTGTAGCTCGAGCAAATAGGCTCTATTTGTTCTCACTTTACATATTTAGCCTAGTTTGCCTTTAAGGTCATGAATAATTGTCACTTACCAAGCAAAATAGAAAGGTTATCAAAAGACAACTGCGGTGAGGCTCCCTGCGTAGGCATCAGATCGTCCAGGGTCAAGTGTCCGTCTCTGGCGTCGTCCCGTTCCGTTCTCGCTAAAGAAACGTCCTTGCCGTCGTGTAGACATAGACGGACGTCTTTTTCTAGTCGCACGCATTCGCGAATGTAGTCGTACTCGCTCAGAGTACTGCCAGGCGTTAGGTATTCTTTTGCACCCCATACCTGTAGTACGGTTTCGTTACAGTTTAACCAGGCGGAACCAATTTTCAGCTATGGTCGTTGACATGAGAATGGGGTCGAATAAGTTTATTTGCCAGAATACAGTAAGTATCTTATGTAAAATTACCAATGTATTCAACCTGCAAGCAGGTGTGTAAATGTTAATTGAATTTTTCATATGGCCTCTACAGTGCGACGATCTCCGTGGTCGAATGGCTTGCTCATCGATTTTCATGGTAAGCCATCCCTGAGGTCCCGGGTTCGATATCCGGCCGGGTTAATGTAGAAAAACTAACTTTTCTATATAGTTGTGGGTCTGGGTGTTTGTGGTACCGTCGCGTCGTTGTTTCCGACTTCCATAACACAAGTGCTTTAGCTACTTGCATTGGAATCAGAACAACTTTTATTTATTTATTTTTTACAGTCAATTTCACTTTAAATTAGTAAATTCTAAACATTCTTTATTACTTTAGAAGCAATGTATCAAAAGCCTTTATGTCAATTGTAATTTAAAAGTAGATCCTTAGAATTTCTTTTTTAGAATTTCATTTAGTTTTTTTTTAGTTTAGCTTTTTTTTAGAATTTAATTTTAATAAATTATTGAACATTTTTTTAAATATGTAGAAGCAGCTATTTCTATAAATTTATTTATGGCGAGGAGGATAAACAAATGAAGGAAGAAGTGTTGTAAATGATCCTTTTGTGAAAATTTACACTGTGACTTGTCCTTAGTACTTTGTTTCCGAAATAAATTGGACAATAAATTATAAAAAATATGTACACTATGTAACGTATCCATAAAATATGGTTCTATATCAAATAGAAGTTATATATGAATAACTATATGTATTTTGAAATTATATTTTACTGATATCCTAAAAAATTTATTTTCCAAATTTTGTCGCTTTATTATTAAGGCGGCGGATATTATATATTAGCATTATTTTCAAAGGTTAATTACCTATTACCCTTTGAGTGGTCTTATAACCCATTGACCTATAATAAATGGATGTCGGGATCGCGCTAAAAAGTGTCCGCACCTATAGGGCGTTAAAATCGCATACAGAGCGTCAATCGCGCAACAGTCTTCGGTTGTTGCTGACAGTGCGGTTATCAATCATGCAGTACTATATAATAATAACTTGTAAAAATTACTGCAGCAAAGTGTAAAAACAGGATTTTGTATCATATTGTCACTAAACAAATATATTGTGTTATCATAGTTCTCATTTAAAAGTGTTATTTTGTACAGTTTTACAGTATTTAATTTAAGTTATATATGAATGAATCGTGAGTATAAATTACAAAAGCACACATAATAATCAAATAGCTAACTGTCCTTTTTCTACACATTACATGCGCAAAAGATGGAAAGAGACCCATAACGTCAATTTCAAGAAGCTTATATAAATTTCTTGGTCAAATTCAATTGTTCGAACCACAAGCGATTGAAATATTTAGAACAAAGAAACTATAGAGTCGCTTTGATTATAATCTTATTTTTAAAATGATTTTTTTTATTAAACGTTAGCAATAACTAACAAAATATTATTGTACTCGTTTTACGTCTTGGGATTACCTATCAGAAGTCAGAAACTACATTTGCCCGAAATACAAGCAAAATTAGGCAGTACTGCAATGATGTTACAATTTAAATTAAATGTTTTAGTTTTTTATATTTCGTTACATGTCACTCCGTTTGTGTAGGTTAACTTCGGACATTTTTTCGTGGTTTTTGTATTAGACCCGACGTCCATTTGTTGGTAGGTCAATGTTATAATCTTACTCTTTCGATATGGTCTTCAAACGTCAATATTCTACAATTACTATTACCTGAAGAAGTATGAAATGAATATGACGGATTTATTCATCTGTCAATACAGACGCACATTTGGCCACCATCTTCCCCAATGTTAAGCGAAGACGTGACCAACGATGATACTCACATGTCTAGACAATTTCTATTCACTAATCTTGAATTACCCTAAACAATTTTAGTCTTGAGCAGCCCCAAGTTGTACTTTTCGGGAAACTGAGCAACAAAAAACTTACCCTCAGCGAATATACTGAAATGTCTTCTCTTGCATCTTCTTCGAGAGAACAAACAATTTGAAGAATCACATGTTCCACAGTCGATTCAACTGAAATAGGAGACATAATTCTATACATGCTCTTTATTAGAGATTGCCACCAACTCGAATTAAGCGGCGTTCAGTACCGTGACGTGCAATTTGCATTTCTCAGTGCTGACGCTAGATAAAAATTCGCATCGGATCACGGCAGGCGTCGGAGCAAAAGCGACGTCACTGACACAAGTACGGATAGTTTCGTACAAAATGTACGGAACAATATAATCTTTCACTGACACTTGGCGTTCGTGGCACTTAACATCATTGGTGGTCACCGATATGTGCAGATAGGCTTTTACCCTTCATACGCGAATTCTATCAGTAGACTATCTATTAAGTTGTCACTTATTAGTGTTAAATTGGTGATAAAGCACGAATAAGTTCCGGAATTGGATAACCTAAGTTACAGGGCGTCGCCACTGCTATGGAACTCGGAGGGAAAGTACTCGTACTGTTCCTTTAATGCTATGTTACCAAAAAGGAATTAATTCTTGTAATTGATCCTTTCGATTGGCAAAAATACTAATTTAACTGCCTCCGTGGATATGAATCATGAATAGTCACAAAGCTGCCAATAAAACTTCATAGTTTTAACATTATAATAAGCTTACTTTAAGCGCGTCATGGTACGAAAAGTCAATGTAAGGTTAAAGTAATGTTGTTTTTAGAGGTAGTGATAGGCCCCCAGAACAAACATCCAGTCTACAGTGATTAACACTTTCCCTCGTAGCGCCACAGCCGTGTGAGGACCGGTATAGTACTATTATTTCCTCAGTGTTAAAACCTATACAGGTTAGATACCTACACCATGAGTTTACAGTCAGTAGCGAGCCCGTAAAATTTTTACAAAAAAATGTCACTTCTTGTATATGCTAGGGGTGCCATACAATTTTCGTTCCTTGTATATTGAGTTTGACTGTTTTTTTAATGATTTAAAGTGACAGGACGAACAAGTCGTGCGCCTGATGGTAAGCGACACACCTGTCCATAACAGTTGCAAAGCCACTCAGAGCTTTAAAACACAAAGATCTGAGGGGCACTGCACAGCGCCCGTCACCCTGAGACATAAGTTGATAAGTCTCATGTGCCTGGAATTTCACCAGCAACCTTACCCTTCGAAACCGAAACGCAGTAATGCTCACATTACTGCTTGGCGGTAGAAGTAGGTAAGGTGGCAGTACTTCCCTGGACGAACTCTTTCGCACGGTGCCCTATTGCTACGAATCTGTACAGCTGTTGTAATGGATTCAACGTACCATCGGAGGTGAACGTGATGGGCTCGTCGGAGTGCGCGTGGTGCACCAGCATCTTGATGCTTGTGTTGGGCGGGTAGCGGCCGCCCGACCGCGCCGCTATCACGTGGCCGGGGTTCGTATTCTCATCAGAGTACACGTATTTTTCTGTCACAAATAAAATATATACTTAACAAACCGTTATGTTCATCGTTATTGCAAATTATAAATATTTAGTATTGCTTCTTTCAAAGTGAGGTGTTATCAGGGGTACCATCCGTCCGGATTTTTCGACTTAGGGCATTGACTTACAATTATATGGACGTCGGGTCCGCGCTAAAAAGTGTCCGCCTTGTAAGGCGTTAAAATCGTATACAGAGCGCGACACTCCGCTTTAGTCTTCATTTGTTCTACTGACAGCGCGATACTGCGATGACATTACAATTTAAATTTCGAATAGGTTGACTTGGGACATTTTTTTCGTGGTTTTTGTATTAGACCCGTCGTCCATTTATTTGTAAGTCAATGACTTAGGGTAACAATTTTCAGAATAAAAAGTAAAATATCCAACTCGCAATACTGTACAGTCTCTCGTACTGCGCGGGATAATAAGGGGATTAATAAATAAATAACCAAAAGAAAAAACAAAAGTGAATTGTGGCGCCGCGCTCACTTTCACTCCCTTACTCGCTTTCTAATCTACGGACGTGTACTGAGCCAACACGATGGTCTCAGTAGCGTCTTTAGATAGGTTTCAATGCGGAATAATAATAGTCGCAATTTATAGGATATTTTTATAATAATATCAATAAAAGACTTGTTCCGTTAATAGTACTAAAATTAATAAAAAATTAACCAGGCTATCATTTGGTTTTTTGTAAGGCATTAAAAACAATTTATTTTTGACCTGCAATTTCCTGCAAAAAAGAAAATCGTTATTAATAATATTTAACGTAAAACGGAACGGATTTTTATTTAATTTTTTGTGGTCAATGACAGATCAGGTGTGAATGTCATTCTAGTTGCAATTTAAGAGTTTTTACTGAAATACTGAAGACTTACATCGAAACATTTTGTACTGAAGAATAATCTCAGTACAGAGTACTACGAAAACCGACCTGAACAGTACGTGGAATTACATCTATTAGCCAAGTTTTATTGAAATATTCCCTAGTTCGCCACTATACAGGACTTGACACTGGAGATAATAAAAATCGGTTCTCACTACTCAAAGTACATTGAGAGAGAAAAACGAATTGGAAACTTGAATTGGAGAATAACAAAACTAACCATTAAAATAATTGCTCCTTAAGTAAAATTTAGGCGCTATTTATAAATATGAATGTTAATGCGTGATCAGAGGACGATGATTTCCTTCAAAATGAAATGGGACCACTATGGAGGTACCGTCTTTCCAACAAAAAAATAATCATGAAAATCGGTTCACAAATGCTGTGAGTTATCGCGTAACATACATACAAAAAAAATACAGTCGAATTGAGAACCTCCTCCTTTTTTGAAGTCGGTTAAAAAGAGAAACTAATGACCAGGCAGTATGGTCCCTGACCTTCGCCTGTTCCATGCAGTTTTTGAATAATTTAGCGTATAAGTATTGCTACTCTTTGGAGTTTTTTTAGTATCGCCGAGTAGCTGGTAATTAATTTAACATTGTACACTTTTGTTTTAAAACAATTTAAAAAAATGCAGGTCTCAATATTTTATTTATTATTCTCCTAAGCTCTATAACTAAAGCTTAATCATGTAGCAAAAACTTTAGGGCTGGTTAAATTTTTCTAGGATTAAAGTACCAAGCTCTATATTAATTCAGTACAAGTGTTTGGATAAAACTCAATTTACGACAAAAATTTTATATAATGTAGCCCGGGCGTTGCCCATCAATGCTACCATATGAGAGAGAGATTTTCGATTTTATTTTGTTGCTAAAAAGTTCATACTTCCTTTCAAATATCAGCTTTTTGTCCAGACTATTCCAATTTAAATGGACTCTGCCTAATCTGATTTCTGGTCATAACTTAAACTGGATGAATGTTAACATTGTTCATTTATTCACCTAAAGGACCCGTCTAACTGCAAAATCCAATGCAATAACCCAGTAGTTCAGAGAGAGGCTATAACCACTCTACGCGTACAACTTCCTTGAAGTAAATATATTTTGATACACGGATTTGGATAAAATTTAGTATGTAGACAATTTAGATAACCTGCACGTGCACGTTGGATACTTTTTAAAGAGTACGAAGTCACGGATGGAAAGTAGTATCCTTAAGGATATAAGAAAGAGAAGTGATTGAATTGTGTCACCATGAAGTATAAAATATTTATGATAATTAAAATGGTACTTATACTCACTTCTAACATCAAGAACCATATTCAAGAAGGCCTTGTATTCGCTGTCGTAATTCTTTGTCCTACTTTTAACTATGCAGTCGTAAAGTTTTTTCTGAAACAATTAATAAAAAAGTCGTTAAAAAACGAAAAACAAGGATCTGCAACAAGCACATGGAAAAATTCGTGAGGTCCGCTAGTTCGCTGCGTGGCTTAGTTGGAATAGCGTCTGGTTTGCTAGAAGACATTGGTTCGAATCCAGCCGGATCGAACGATTTTTTTCTACGCGTTCGATCTTTATATTAATAATTATAACAAAGTAGTGGAGTAATTTCACAAAAAATAATTAAATATCATGATGGTGAAACATGTTGACATTCAATAGGTTTAATTACAATAAATGTCGAATTACTTTACAAATAATCACAATTTTAGTACAAATAGATGGCACTTCTACTTATCCACCATTTAGCGTATTTTTTTTACTTTACACAGCCACTCATAGCCCCGCACTAGGAAGACCCTGTATCGCGGGTGCCATGGATACACACATAGACAACCACAAATTACACCCGAATTCACGAGAGAAATAAATGTAGGACATTCGAATATTTTTCCCGGCCCGGGAATTAAACCCGGGATCTATACATGGCAGCCAGGCACGGCATTTCTAAATTAAAAATGAAATTAATTACAATATAAAAAATAATGTTATTGAATAGTTTTCGTTGCGATGTAAATGTAACACTCAACAACTAGATAATATAGAAGCTTGTCAAAGCTACAAGTTTTTATTTATTTGTTTATTTAGATACACTATCGGCACATTATAGAAAAAATTTTACATTGTTATGCATTGACTTACAATTATATGGACGTCGGGTCCGCGCTAAAAAGTGTCCGAACTTATAGGGCGTTAAAATCGTATACAGAGCGTCATTTACGCTTTAGTCTTCGTTTGTTCGACTGACAGCGAAGCAAGCAAAATTAGACAGTACTGCGATGACATTACAATTTAAATTCAACGTTTTAGCTTTTTCATATTCCTTTACATGTCACTACGTTTAAATAGGTTGACTTGGGACATTTTTTTCGTGGTTTTTGTATTAGACCCGTCGTCCATTTATTTGTATGTCGATGTTGTTATGGCATAGAAATTTTTATACAGTATATTGTACCAGGTGCATACAATATTTACGCAAGATATCATAAGTCGTCAAATAAACAAGCGCGGCCTGGGATGTTTTTACACGCGGTGTACACTCGCCAGAATTTGGTACAGTACATAGTACAGGGAATTCTCTAGTTTGAGGCCTGGTAATAGTTGTGGTCAAGTATGTTCATCATCATCATGAACTCATTTATACGTCCCCACTGCTGGCCACGAGTCTCCTTAGAGGCGAGGGTTTAGGCTATATTCGTGCAGGTTTCATCACGATGTGTTCCTTTTCCGGTGCGAGCCCGGATTCGAACCCACGGCCTCGGGTTGACGGCGGTAGGTCAAACCAAAACATTACGCTACCATGGCTTTTGGATAGTAGTCAAGCACATTTTTATTACAATATTTACTGTCAAACCTCATTTCACTGATCGCCCGCCTCGGCTCAGGAATGAATTAAAAATCAATAAAGATAAACTCACTAGATGTTACTAGCAGCGACGAATGCCGAAAGTCAGTAGAAAGATCTTTAACAAAAACACTGTGGCTCAGTTGGTAAGAGCAATGCTGCGGTACAGCATGACCGTGGGTTCAAGTCCCACCGGGTCGAAGACACTTTTCTATGTGTTCTATCTTTGTTTTAATAATGAAGATAAAACAAATTGGATACTTACTGTTGTACTCCTTTTGGCCACAGCAGGCACTGAAGGCATGCTCTTGGGCGGCAGTGAGGGAAGCGTAGCGCTCTCCTTCTTATTCACAGTCGAATACATAAATATTGTATCTCGCATCTCTGTCTCTCCGTATAGAAAATCTAGAGGGTCGTATTCTTCATACACGCTACTTGAGCATTCACTTGCAACCTTGTGTTCTGAATAAGAGAAAAGTTTGTGTTAGAATTTATTTATAGAACGGTGACGCAAGTTTGAATTTCGACTTTAGATAGTGTTGTAAAATCAAGCTTAGTGGCATTGACAAAATGTTTTCCTACAATTATTAAATTATATAACACATTCCTTCCTCCCAGCGCTCAAGTCATCAAACACTGTTAAGAATTATAATAGTAAACAGTTTATTAGAAACCCCAGTCAGGGACGATACGATATTATTAAATAAATATATTTAGCCAAATATTATTTGGGCCTATGAATACATCAGTTAGAAAGGCTTATGTATAGTCTGTCATTTTTGAAGATGGACTAAAATGACAGTTCATTGCACAAAAGTGTTGCCGCTTCCAAGTAGCTAGGGATTGCAGTCGACGGATATTCTATTGATATCGATTGGATGTTGGTTACGTTTATTCGATAAATAGCCGAACTTGTTTCATTTAAATCATCATCGGCCCGTTAGTAGACCAACTGCTATGCATATGTTCGTTTGAATAGTCAATTACATACAAACACTGCATTTAGAACTACGTCCATTAAAAATACAAAGAAGAGACATATTTTTAGTTTTTCATCTTAATTCATTATAGAATCCGCCTGTTCTTAATAAAATATATATGAATAGAAATTGATTTCGATACTCGTACGCCAACTGTCAAAATAAAAAAAAAATAAGGTAAAAACGCAATTGGTAATCATTAGTATTGTGCAACATTCACAATTCAGATATTTTTGGCAAAATGTTACCTTCTTTCACAATCTATCGATAAAACTGTCGATAACAACTACATGACTATTTATAATTTTATGTAAAATGGCAACCCTACAAATGTCATTTTACTCCGTCTTCAAAAAATACAGACTTTATTGTGTTTCAATAGGGTAATAAAATGTCTCATTTTTACACTTAAGGGTTGGTTCCTGGAATGCAACGTACAAATAAATGTATGTGGTTAGTCAAAATATCCGTATGGAATTAAAGTAAAAATACAAATTTAATCAATGATGTGTCACGCTGTGTGGCCATGTTGATCTACATTCTTTTGCCATTCTCATATTAGGGTGGTTGTGCTATGAGGTAGTTGGGATGTCATCTGGTTAGTGACGTATAATGAAACAGGAACAGTCTTACATAGTGTGTTTATTCATCCACAATATAATGAATCTTATTCCTACTCAACATTTCCTTCAATACGTTAACCAGTGACCTACTACATATCGCACCCTTAGTAATATAAGGGCACAATCCAAAAAAAGTAGATTTTTGGGAAATTTGGGAATTGATAGGGACTTAAATAATAAATGGGATCAAACTTATATAGCTCCATATTTCTGTTATATTTTTTGTACTATATGGGTCTAACTTGAAAGTGTTTTTTTAACTTGCTTGAAACTTATGGAATTTATTTATATTATTTTTTTTTATTGCTATTTATAATACATTTATCAAAGAACAAATCTGCCAAATTTCATATTTATAACTTAAATAATAAGCATGTTATTTGAAAAAATAGGTGTAATGTAGGAATCCAGAATCTATACGCGATTTCCCAAAAATCTACTTTTTTTGGATTCTGCCCTTATATTACTAAGGGTGCGATATGTCACATTGCATCAACACGTTACACCGTCTTTCGTAGTTTTGGAACTCCCCATTCAAGATAATTCCTGGCTTATAAAATACAGATCCAACTATAGTTTGATGGTCACTTTGTTATAAAAATCGTGTCTATTTAAAGAATTTCGTAATTCTTTACAAAATTCTTTAACGAACGAAGCGAACATCTGAAAAATTTTTTATATCGGATATTATCGGTTAATGATATGCCATGCCAACTTAACTGTAATAGTTTTTGGCATTATCATGATGAAAACGACGAATTTTATTAAGAAATTTACTATTCGCCAGTTCTGGGCGTTTCTCATGACTCAATGTCGTAAGTTCAATACTCAAAACTTTCCCGCGTCTTCTACATTTATTAAAATATTATTTTTTAAATGACCATGGACAATATCACAATTCAAAGGATTTATTCTGTTTAAAGGTAGCTGGTGGCAAAAACTGCACGAACTTATTGGCCAACTCATTACGCATAACAATATAGATCAGTCGATAATTTTAACAACACTATTGCATTAGGTTAGTCCTGTAATGATAGTTGCTAGCTTGTGTATATAAAGTATGTAAAAAAGTATTTTTTCCTAGCAAACTTAAAAATACACTATGAACCGACTGCGTCTTTAGTTCTATTCATCGCCAAAGATTAAGCCGATATAGCCCAAATAACATTTCGCGAGTTACTATCAAACCTTAATTTAATTGAAAATAAAATCTAACCAAATACCAAACAAAGTTGTGAAAACACCCACGGAGTTCAACACATATTGAAGTGATTTCAACATAGAGAGACAAACACTCAAGAAGTTCACTTGCCAACATGATAGCCAACACTAAGTTTACGTTTGTGTCCCGGTTTAGCAACCCCACGCAACTAGGACACATATGGTCCGTGTCCGGACGAACCGTTCCAAGAAGCATTAGGTAATGGTTTTTAGGGATATGTACGAATTTCGGTTTAGTTTATTGGATAGTACATTACGCAGATTGGTAAAGCCTTTTACCACGATGGCAAGCATTACAAATTGTGCCATCGATACGATAAGAAGTATCTGATATCAATGTCTTGCAACTGCCTCCATGGCGAACGTTTACCATACATCTGCCACGCAGACGTCCTGGATTTGATTGGGTCCAGAGCCGGGAAAAATATTTGTATGGCCTACGTTTATTTTTCTTAGTGAGTTTGGGTGTAATTTGAAGATATCTATGTGTGTGTCCATGGTACTCGCGATACCAGGTTTCCCTAAAGCGGGGCTATAAAATATAGAATACAAATTTATTTTCTCCCAATAGCTTACAAATATTACAAAGGCAGTTTGTACAAATATAGATATAAATAATGCTACAACGGGAGACTGGTGTCTAGGCTAGGTAAAACCTGTATTATGTATCACCAGGCCTCCACCCTACAGAAGTAACAGTAAAAATTGTACATATTTATAAACCAATAAAAAACTTAATAATTGGCATAAGGTGCGCGCGTGTGTGCATGTGGATGCGTGTGTGCGCGCGCATATGCGTGTTGCGCAAGAAAAGTGGTAAATACATTCAGATAGTTCTGCAGATGCAAGAAATTAAAAATGCTATATGTTCATCAACAACAGATCTTCAGTTTGTTCGTAATTCAAAGTAAGTAGCCAGTGGAAATGGTTAGTTTGAAACATTTTTTTTTAGTGGGTTCAGTTAAACAAAACTCGTGAAAAGCAAATAGAATTAAGCGGAAAAAGTCAGGAACGTAGCGACTGGTATTTAATTCATAGATTGGTTGCTTTCAGTCGGTCATATTTTGACAAGTTCGGTAGCCCAAAGATTTGCAATGCGGACCAGTTGTATCCTGTATTGGAGGGTCCAGCGCTACAAGTCCATGATACAATTTGCGGTAGAACTAATTTGGGAAACGGACTTTCCTAAATTGGTTCTCATCTCGAGTGTTCTGGGTATTGCCTGGGAGTGAATTCCGTTGCTCTGGAACTCATAGTACAGGGATTCCCTAGTTTGAGACCAGCAGGGCTAGCATAACATAAAGCGCGAGATACTGCTATTCTCGCAGAGAAACAAGTAATATCCCGCGCTTCTAGGTCGCTCTCGGGCAAGTCGAGCACTGTCGTGCTAGCCCTGCAGGTGATTGTTGTGGTTTAAAAAAAAATATAAATGCCCCCGCTAGAAGAACATTGGTGATGAAATATTTTATTCTCTGTTTTTATTTATCGGCTAAACATATTTGCAAGTGAACGACGTACTTAGGCACTCAGTGTCGTAATACTGAACACTAGATTGCGAGTTACAAACAAATGGATCGAAGTGAAAGTGATACAATGAAAATGATGGACTGTTAACTAATAAAACACCTTGATACGTACTTGGTTTTTTAGAAGAACCAATGAGTGCTGGAAAGATACTTTATAAAATACTAATTTATTTGTCCATAGCTACTTCACTATATAACCACATCTTTAAATAACTAAATGGTATCGAGTATATAACCAGAAATAGAGACGAAATATCATTTAATTTGTTTGAAAACTATTTTGCCGTATCATTACTGTGACAACTGCGCTCCGATTGGCCAGCCCCAATTCGAAACAATTGACGAGTGTCGTCAATGGGTGTCTGACGAAATTTCACTTCAAATCGACCAGTTAACTTGAGCTTCGCTATAATGGACGAAAATTGCAAAATTACATCTCTAATATTTAATTAACGATGAAATTTGATTCCGTTTGTTTTGTAATTAGATGTTTTGCTGCTTTTCCCCACACCACCGAATGGAACAGCACGCCATTAGAGATATTATCTTTATTACAATAAATACAGAATATTTTTAGCATATACGGAGATGCACACACAGGTCAGTTGTTGGCGCTGTACTATTCCAGCCTTCTAATTTGTAATTTCAGTGCATACATATATATATATATTTTTTTTTTTTTTCCACTATAGCAAAGCTCAAGTTAAACTGGTCGATTTGAAGTGAATGGCCAATCGGAGCGCAGTTGTCACCATAATGATACGGCAGAATAGTTTCCTAACAAATTAAATGATATTCGGGTCTATTTCTGGTTATATACTCTATGGTTGCCCGTTGAGTTCGCAGTATATTCAACAATAAAATTACTGACGTATTTTCTACAACAAAATAGGTAGATTGGTTTTTTCCTGATTCCGAATATGTAAGCAACTCAATTTTGATAAAAAAGTTAGTTAGTTGTGCCCTTTTTCGTTCTGAGGATAGTATTATACTCTTTCCAGCACTCATTAGCAGAAAATGAAGACACACAAACCACTCACCAACGTCGTTTGATTCAGTTAGTAGCGGATCAAACGCTTCAAGTACACTGACTCTTACGCTACCTGGTCCGCTTTTGCTCCTACCTCCGAAGTCGATCAGATTCATGGACGTCGGTAGACTACCCAAGGTGTCGTTCGACTCGGTTGACTGCAAAAATACATCGCTTATTTCAAACTTTACGTATATGATGAAATCGCATGAGATTATCCCGTGTCAATATTATCATAACGCAGCAGTAGAGCTGCAGACCTCTTTGTGGAAAAATTTCTACCGCCGAGCAGCAATGTGAGCATTACTCCGTTTTAGTTTCGAAGGGTGACGGTGCTGGTGAAATTACAGACACATGGGACTTGTGAACTTATGTCTCATGGTGACTGGGATCTTTGTTATTTAAAGCTCTGAGTGGCACTGCAACTGTTGTGGACAGATGTGTAGCTTACAACCAAGCGCACGACTTATTTGTCCCATCACTTGATATTATAAAGAAAGGATGGTTTTGATGCCACTTTGCGTAAGAGGTGCGCGTGTACACCGTGTTCGGGCCAGTCCCAACTCCACTCTCCGGTTCAGAAGATGAATACCCTATATTAAACACTGTTGTAGACTACACGCGGCCAAATATATAATTAAATCTTAACTTTTACTACCAATAGAATAAATGCACATCTTTGTAATACTAACACTAATGACTCTATTGACACTTGAAATAAATGTATTGTTATTAGATTATTTATACGTCCGCCGGCACGGGTCGGGTCTAAGGGTTTAGGCCACAGTACGCTATGCTATCTCAAGGCTAGCTCGGGTTGGCGTACAGTCCACTCACGTTTTCCAAGGGTTGTAACCTTCTTCGGATGTCTGCTTCTTACACATTTACTCGATTTTGTCTGATCAGCAGTGATCAGAATCGAGGAAGTTAATTTACCTAAAATATGAACGTTTTCTTAGTATGGACATACCTATTTCGTCATCAATGCTAAAGGTATTGTTGTCTTCAATGTCTTTACTGTTTTGTTTTCCAAACATCCCAAGATATAGGATGTCTCGTGTGTACTTTTTAATTGTTATAGTATTTAAAACGTCAAATTACCTATAGAAACATAACTGCAATATTATTTTTTGAGACAATAATTTGTAGCAAATACTTAATAGGAAATAATAATTAGTCGTCAATGTACTCAAATTTCAATAAATAATATGCATGTTCAATTATAATCAGCGTCCGAGAAGTCCCGGGATTTATGGAAAGGAATGTCCACGTTTAGGAAATGAAACTATTTTTCCGGATTTAAATCGCGTATATTTGTTTTTTCAAACAAACCGACGTTTCGGGCCCTTTACAGGTCCCATGGTCACGGTTGACGTCGGTTTGTTTGAAAAAACAAATATACGCGATTTAAATCCGGAAAAATAGTTTCATTTCCTATGTGTAACAATCGCGAAAACCTAAGAACTCGAAATGTCCACGTTATTCTTTGGTTTAGCCAAATCAACCTCTCAATTCCGGTCACCGTTGATCACATATGTTGTAGATCGACAAAAAATACGATGTTGAATACAAATTTACTTGTTTTGTTTGATCATGTATCTGTAAGCCCTTTTGACACAAGTGATGTTTTCCTTCGTTGTTAAAAATATTACTACTATATATTCATAAATTTAAGTAAATCAGAAATAAATGTCAAACGTAGGCATATCGCCACGGGGATTCAAACCGTAGACATGTCAATGGAGAAGCCACCTTTCTCCCACAAAGCTAAAACAGCGACAGTATTATGTTGAATGGAAATTTAAGTTTAAACACCTTTGTTACCCAATGACGTTATATTATTATAAGGGGTGGCTTCATTCAGGGCCTATGCATCCCCTCATCACTGCGACCTTTGACTGATCTATTGTGACCACCACTAATTACAGTGCACAGTCAAGGCCGACAACATTGAAGAACTGAAGGACTGTACTGGCTCCGACAGATTTAATGTCCTCTGGTTGTGGCACGTGCTTTCCCAGTACGGAACTTCGTAAGCCTATCAGGGGGTAGCATTGGGTGAGTAGATGAACAGGAGTTTCTTCCGCCTTGTGGCAGAATCTACATTTCTACATATTTGGCATGTGCTTTTTAAGCTACAATGCCCTGTTAAGGCTCTAGTGAGGATTCTTATGCCATTCCTGTCCAAATACAGAGCTTCTCTACAATGTTTGGCACTGTAGGCAGATATCAGGGCTTTTGAATGCTCAAGACATTAACAAAAATTGTTTTAAAACTCACCCCATTACTAACTTCTGATTGTTTCGACGCGTTGCTTTCAACGCTATCCCTCGAAGGCTCTGTCTTAACCGCGGTATGAGTATTATTGTTATTGGTCACATAGACATGGTGCGTTGTAGAAGCCGGCGGGTACGGGTGCATTTGATTCTGTACATTCTGTATCGCTCCAAGTGAAGGGTACAACGGTCGCGTTGGCCGCGCGATCATATTCGTTGTCGAGTAGTTGTAAGCTGGGGCTGGAGACTGGTGGCGGACGTAAGGACTCGGCGTTGCCATTCTAGTTTGGTTGTAAGGCACTCTTCCATACATAGAGCGGTAAGGACTGGGTTCAGGCGCTCCAGGCATGGGCTGCGGGTAATACGGGTAGTTAGTACCGGGCGGAGGCATGGGGTACGACGGTCCGGGCGGGTAGGGAGTTGGCATGTATGGAGGTGGGTATTGGTAGCCGTAAGGGGGGGTATAGGGGTACCCTGGCCGTTGATTGTAGTTCTGGTTGTTCATTGTGGCAGGGGGTTGTTCTGTTGTGCTAAGAGTTAAATCTTCTGTCTGTTGACCCAACCTGGAAAGACAAACGTGCGCTAAGTTACAATGAATAACAAAACTGTCTTAATATCAAACTAATAAAATAACAAAATTTAATGGCACCAGACTTTATTGAAAAAATTAGATTATTTTATTAAAAAAAATTTTGTCTATATTTATTGATCTACGGGTAAATTATAAACATTCAAGGTAACACTATTATTATGCTTAAGCATATTAAATTATTATTTGATCATCTTTTTTTATTATTGATCTTTTCTTTTAACGATTGATGCCATTTATAACCAGTATATATTTTAATATTGATAAGTCTTGGTTGCTTGATTGCGCCCTCCATTTAGTAGGTTAGATTAGTATATGAAAAAGCAGCACGAGCAGAGCGAGCGAAGCAGGCGTGTCGCAACAACAGCCGACAAGTGCCAGAAGCCAACTTGCTTGCGTTTCCGATAACATGTTTTAGGTCAAATTATAATTAATATAATATTACTACACAAATATAATCAACATTCACTTAGTTTTAAAAATAAGTATAGTTTTAAATTTTATTTTCTCATTTGTCTTAGTTTTGAGGTGATAAAGCTATCAAAGTTAATTTATAGAAATCAAGCATTGGTTGCTTAGCTCAGAACAGATGAAAATATCGATTAATTTGATTTATTTTATGTCTCAGAAAAAAAGGATGAATCTTAAAAAAGATTTTTTATATGCTGCTTTTGCAAATTTCAAATGATCATTTAAACATGCCTATATTAAGTGCCATATAGCGCCAGCGCAAAGTGGCGTACAGCGGGTCGAAAATGGAATTTCGGGACTTAGGGCATTTTTCTACAAATAACTATTTTTTTTATATATACATCTCACTATTATGATGAATAATTGTTATTAGACATTTTTGCCTAAAACTTTGTTGCATGTCATGGTACAAAATACTTTTGTTCCATGACATGCAAACATTCTCATAAAAAAATGTTAAGCGACGATGTGACCGATAACATGCCTTTATTAGAAAACGCATAGCCTGTCTAGTCTTGAATAGCCCCAAATTGAGGTTTTTAGGAAACAAAGATTTTTTTTAATGATACAGATGACAGTAGTAGTGGTAAGTGACACGCCTGTCCATAACAGTTGCAATGCCACTCAGAGCTATAATTCACAAAGATCTGAGGGTCATTGCCACTGCGCCCTTCACCCTGAGACATAAGTTGACAAGTCATATGTGCCCGTAATTTCACTAGCACCCTTACCTTTCAAACACGTTAATCGCATCTGCCATCCTTATCATAAGTAATGTAATGGCATTTTTAACGATATTGAGTTATTGACATGTCTGGGATCAGCGAAGCAAGATTTGCAAACCTCATCTAATCGATTTTTTATTATCTAAATTAGTTTCAGTTTTATTGTTAAGTGAAATCAGTGTAATTGAAATTTTTTACCGTGACCGTTAGGTGCCAATACATCGAAAGTTCCGAAATGCGAATGTGTTATTTATGACAAGCAGGGCAGTCTTCCTTCAACGAACTCTTTCACAAGGAGCTCTACTGTTACTTAAAATTTTGAGATAAACTACAATCATCAGCGTCTTACTTCTATTACCACCTCAACTAAGATCCTCCACTTGATTGATTAGGACTTTCATCACAATCTTGAGCCCCAGTTAAGTGTTAAGCTCTGAAATGACGCGTTTGCAATGAGTCATCGTAGATGTGCTCAAGTAATATTTATTAATAAAATCTGTTGACATTAGTCATAATGTCGATCCTTGACTCGAGATGGATAGCCATACATCAATACGTAACTTTCCAATAATAATTACGTTGTGTATTTTGGGTTCCAGTTGGACTAGAACGACAGGGCGCGACTTTCGTGACAGCGACGTAGAAACGCGAGATATTGTTATTCTATACTAGTTGTGTTAACCCTCTGAGGGGCACTGCCACTGCGCCCGTCACCCTCAGACATAATTTGACAAGTTCCATGTACCTGTAATTTCACCAGCACCCTCGCCTTTTAAAACGGAGCGCAGTAATGCTCCCATTACTTATTGGCGGCAGAAATAGGTAAGGTAGCAGCATTGGCGACAAGAGACCTAAAGGTTTGTCATTAAGGTTTATTTCTGAATGTGCTAAACTTTATTGGCTGGTCAAACTAGGGAATGTATATATATTCGCTGTACTATGAATACCAGAACAATTGAATTAACTCAGAGAACACTCACCAGAACACCCAAGCCAGAATCAATTAAGAAAAGTTCATCTTCTAAATTATTACTACCTGGAATCGAACCGGGATGCAGGTCGTCAAATCAAGAGTTTATCAACATTCGGTATTTTTCCTTGACTAGCATTCAATATCACTAATAACTGTTTTTATCACTATTATCAAATGAAATAAAAGTTATCAAATGGTTTCCGAGATAAGATATCAAGTGACATGCAAAGAATACAACAAAAAGAAATGTTAAGCAACGATAATTGGTGTACATGTATCTAATCGATATGGGATACGGCCGCGCGGGGTGAGCGCGATGAGACTCGTGTCGAGTAAATGCGCCCTGATAGTTATTGTACCAAATGGTTATAAACTGCTTATCAAGTGTTAATGGGTCTATCAATAATATAATAATAATAACGCACACACTCAACATAGCTCCGCACTAGGGAAACTCTGCATCGCGGGTGCTATATGTACATATAGACAACCACAAATGACCCTACAAATATTATATTATATATACAAATATAGGCCCTACAAATATGTCTCCCGTTGCAGTACGGCATGGTAACCGTTCGGCCACGGAGGCAGTTTAAATAAATACATATCGTCTGCTCAAAGATAAAACCACATAAGTGACATTTCCACAAAAAATTTCCAAGTTATGTACTACTTGTAAGAAATTCACCATCTTTCTGTAGATAAAATTCTTATTAAGTTTATAGCTTTTTTGTTATGGAGTTCCAAGTGCAGAAACATAGTGATTTTCTTACCATAGCTATATAAATTAAAAGACTTTTTGTGGAAAATATCACTTTTGTGGTTTTACCTTTCAACAGTCGATATATGGTTATAATCCTCACCATAACAATCATATTTCGCATAGAAAACAAGTAAAAGTAATTTTTGTTTTAAATCTAGAATTGAAGCAGCTCTTCGTGCACTGGTAGGATTCTCCCAAAAGTCGAGGTTTGTGGAGAACTGTAAATATCCTAATTACTTTGGAAAGGAACATGGAACAAGGACTCAAGTGCGATGAGACCATTTAAATGTCTAATGATCGCTGTAGATAGCAAAACCGAAGCCAGGATGGTTTTCACTGAGATTCCATACATGTATCTAAGCTTTTTAGTAGCAGTAGAGAGAGCTCCTCGTCTAGGGAAGTACTGCCACCTAACCTATTTCTGCCGCCATGCGGTAATGTGAGCATTACGGTGTTCTAGTTTTGAAGGGTAAGAAATTACTGGCACATGGAACTTTTCAACTTATGTCTCAGAGTGATGGGCGCAGAGGCAGTGCACCTCAGATCTCTGCGACTTAAATCTGAATCGCAGTGCAACTGTTATGGACAGGCTTGTTGAAAAAATATCTAATTACCTTAATTCTTAACTGTAATACCGTGTAAATATATTCACAATAAATAAATAAAATGTGAAAATAGACAGAACTTCAACCATGTCTACAGTCCACCGGAAAAGCCGGAATGCCCCGATCCTTATGTCGTTGATATATCTCTATTGCTATGGTGCACGAAAGGGACCTCCACCCCACGACGTACCATTCTTTTCCTACACGCCTGGCGCGTTCTGGGCGACAATCGGCAAATTTCTTGGCAAGTATTACAGATTATGCCATCGATACGATAAGACCTCGTGCAAGAAGCGCTTTGCTTCCTCCTTGCTATTGTATACGACAAATGGATTATACCATTCCACAGCCGACATCTGTGTGTCCCGAAAACTAAAGAACAATGGCCATATTGGACTCGCAAATTTTTTAAACGCGACTGGTTGAAAATTTATATCCATATAAATATACGTTATAAAATAATATAAATTTCATTCATAAAACTTTGAAATAAATTGTAGAAAAAAAATACGAATTTCTAAAAATACCTAAGAGACATTGTAAATGTTCGTTTTTGACCATAACATGACTTACATATTGACATTATATTTTATGACTCGATTACACTTGCCTTGACATCTTCAACGTTTCACGCGTTCAATTTTTTTTAAAGTACCTAATTTAAAAAAATAGTATCTTGTATGCACCATTCTTACCTAATTAATCTAAAATTACGACAGATTTTTATTTAATTGTAGTATATCCATTTTGTACATTAAAGAATTTTTGTATTGTATTGTATTTCACAATAATTATATGCAGTAAAATGACCCGGTTGTTCAAAAAATATACTTTTTGAAAGTTTGTTTACCCGCCATTTAGTAATTTGATTGCGAACTGCTGAAAAAAACGCTCATTGAACTGAAAACATTGCAACTCACTTGTTGATATATTCCTTGAGCGAAGCATGAGGATCCTGTGGCGTTGTCTTGCTGGTGGGGCTGGAGAAGGAAATCAAATCACTGCTGACGTCACGGGTAGGACTTGCGCCAGTCGACCTTTAAACAACCAAATGTATGTTTACTATAGTCTGTCTTTTTTGAAGACGGAGTAAATGATTAATTGAGTAAAAGTGTTGCCCGCTAGCGAGCAGCTAGTGATTGCAGTCGAGGGTTGCTGTTAAGGAATAAATAGCCGAATTTGTTTCATTTGAATCATCCTCATTGTCATTGTCAGTTTTTGTAAGTTTATATACATAATTATAATGTATTTAGAACTGTTTATGAAAAATACGAAGAGGAGACATATTTTAAAGATCTGTAAATATAAGAATAAAGAAGGCAATAACGCAATTAGTAATGATTAAAACGTAACGTTCACAATTTAGTCATTTTTGGCAAAATTTTATCTTCTTTCACAATCTATCGACAAGAACCACATAACTATTTAAAATTTGAAGAAAACTGGCAACTCTACAAATGTCATTTTACTCCGTTTTCAAAAAAGACAGGCTATAGCATGTCGCAGGTGGGGTTAAGTGCAACCTTTCTAATTGCTTATTGCTAGATGTTACGGATATTAAATAAATATGTAAATATACACAAAAATACATGTCATTATTTACGTGTAGCTTTCAAAGGAGTTGAAGAACGTCAACGGGGTCACGGTCCACGGAAATGAGAAAAAGGTTACTGTATGGTCTCACCATACATACTTAAGTACAAATCTGCGCACGCGGCAACCAACTTAGGCCGCGCGCAGCTCTTTGTTTTATATAACTAATTAATCTTTAATTTTAACTCAGTACGTCACCAACTGTCCACAGAGACACTACTTAAGGAAAGATTTGCCACCTAACACTTGTAACTTATTACGAAAATATACTTTGAACTTTCAAGCAATCTTTCTCTTCGTGCTACTCTACTACTACAACTAACTTACAACTACAGTGCATGTATGGACTACACCTGGCCCATACAGTTACTAACAAGGATTAAGGTACTCCATACAAAATTGACCCTCGTCTTTGTTTACACAATATTTAAGTTGTTACATTATAACAGAATAGCGTGTGTTATGAGTACTTTACAAAGTGCCTAGAGTATTGCTAATATGTACTGTCACTGAAAAATTGAAAAAACTGTCATATTATTGCATATAATTCTTTAAATTAAATATCTCACAAATGCCAGCGTTGTATTTAGGTAGGAAAAACAAAACCAATCTGCTAAGGTACTTTGGTAATTTGCCAAAGTACAGGTCTTTTTTCCACCACAATTTCCACCGATGTTTACTTGTTGGAGCCGTGAGTATCAAATTGTTTTAAAATCTTTGATACATTAAATTCTCGTTTTTATTTATCAGATTATGTTAATACTCAACAAGATTATATTTATACACAAAGACAAATTAAGAACCTCCTCCTTTTTTTGAAGTCAGTTAAAAACTATAAAGTCATAAAAAAGTCGAGTTTTATATGTAATTCTTTATCAAGTACCAGTTCTGGATATTATGTAAACTAGTGACAGAAATGACACATTAGGTTATTTTTACTGTCCGATTTATGACAAGAGGATACAAATTAAATTTAATTTCTGTACTAATGTACGTTTGTCGAAATGAAACCATATTAACGCGCTCCCTCACCTCACCTGTAACGCAACAATCCAAGATTCGATTTTGAGCATTACATTACAATAGTGCGTCATTGACCGACGAGCATTCGCCCGTGATGTAACTTTTCAAGATTCGACTTTGTGCTGGTGAAATTACAGGCATATGAAACTTGTCAACTTATGTCTCAAGGTGACTGGCGCAGTGGCTGTGCCCCACAGATTTTTGCGATTTAAAGCTCTGAGTGGCACTGCAACTGTTATGGATAGGCGTGTCGCTTACCAAACAGTTGTTCTTTCAGGACATGTTGAATGTTTATCGTAAAGTCACGATTAGGTTCGGTTAGGTTAAGTTAGGTTTAAAAGAAAAAAAATTTTCCTCTCAAAATTACTTTCGAGGTTATGAATTTTCGACCAAACGTTATTCTGGCAAATGTCATTTCGGACTACTGGCAGGTAACCCATTTTTAAATATGACCCCGAAAGCAAAAAACGATACCACGTACAGGTGCGTTCACGTCGCTGCCACTGAGCCTGCGTCGCGAGATGCATACGGTCGCCACAAGTGGTGCGCATTGACGTTACAAATTGTATCATTACAGGTTGCATACTGTAACGCTCGAATTTGAAGTGTTACGTTACAGGCAAATGCTCTTGGTGAGGGAGCGCACTTAGATTCACCATGCAAACTGAGGTTGGTATTGCTGTTCGTGGTATTCAAATACGTCATGACAAATTTCGTTTAAAAAACCATGATCCGTAATTGCATTTGTGAAGTATAATGGCAACACCTATTGCATGACATTGACAAAAGTAAATAACTACCTGGAGGCGTCGTTGGCGGCTGGGCGTCCACGTGATGGCCTCCGCGGGGGTGGTGGCAGCGCAGGCGGCGGCCCGTCTTTCTCTTCGCGCTGACGCGTACTAACGCCTGCGCCATTATCTATCGATACCAAGATAACCAACGATATACACACATCCAATGAATATCTTTTGTTACACGAACAAATACAATAACCCATTACCTAATATACAATTCAGGCAATAAAGTGTCATCTGAATATCACAGTTTGGTCGTTGTTGATAAACACTGATTACTATTTTGTATGTCATTACTATACGACCAATTTTTATAGCACCTGATTATACGTTGATGGTAGCTGGGGAGATACATTTCGCATGCACCAAGTTAATTTTATCTGTTGATAAACTAACAAGAATCAAGCCAATCAATAATTATTTGATATATGCTACTAATTATTATAAGCATTTGAGAATTATACGTGTATAAATTAACAAAGTGACATTGAAATTAGTTGAGTAATAGTTTATTTTTGATTATGATAAAGCATTGCCTTGTTATTGTTTGTTGCCAACATCGCTTAAATATCACACTATGTCACCCTCATTGTTTGTACTGTTATGGCACACAAACATGTAACCAAAGCATAAACATTCTTTACTAATTCATTGACACTGTTCAAAATGTATAACAATGATAACATTTTTAGTAGATCGGATTTATTTTATTTATTCATTATTGCTGCAATTTGTGTAAAATTGATCTTAATAACTTTAACAGTGATAGTACATAGACCCTGTTCGGGCATTGCAATTTAACATTTGAATTTATAATAATTTGTATTACTAACAAGACATTAAGTAATACATGATTTAAAAATTAAAATAAATAGATACGAACAATTCGACATTAATTCTAGGTCATTATACTTAATTAGGAATTTTATTTTCATTTACATGGATTACATCGTAAAATACTCATTTATAATTTAAATAGATGTCTTTATCACCAAAAAATTCATTGACTGAGTAATAACATTTCAATTAGGAATTTTTTTCAGTTTAATAAAGAAAAATGTATCTTTTTGTTTATCTTTAATGCGCAGAGGTATTTGATTATATATTTTAACTGCTCTATTAGAAGGGGCTATTCCTAAATAATTCGAATCTTGGTTTCGGAAGTACCAATACGTTGTAGCGGCGAGAACTAGGTCGGAATTTAAAATCGGCTAAATTACGTCTCACAAACTTTACAACATCGAATATATACATACGTACAAGCAGGAAACGGTCAAAATTTGTTCTTTTTGAAAGATGGTTTGCAACTGTTTCTTTGGCCTATATTAACCAGAATACGCAGACACTTCTTTTGCAAGATAAATACATCATTTGCCTTCGTGCTGCGGCTCCACAGCATAACACCGTACCGCAATCATGGGTGTGCGTATACGTAGTAGGCGGTCAGCGCTGCTTTAAAGTTTTAATTAGATTTTAGAACAGCTAGTGCATATGTGAATTGCGATAGCTTTAAGTTTTTCAACGTAATATTTCCAGTTAAAGTGCGAGTCTATCGTTAGTCCTAATAGGTGAATTTTATTAACTTCTTGAAGATTTAACAGAGTTGTCACTAATTTTAGGTCAAAGGTTTCAAGTTATAAGATCAGGGCCCTGATTTTAATTCAAATCGGAATTGATACGATCGGGTAGCCCATCCGCAATATTATATGCCTCGACGACGCAACTTCCGATCGGGAGAAGCAATAAAAAACCAAGCTGTTCGTCCCCTTATCCATTTACTAACTTCACTTCTCGGGCGATTCCACAACAGTTATGGCACTAAATAAAGAAGAAACTAACCTCGATTCAGAGTTAGAAAGTAATCCAAATCCCACATAATTAAAATATTATATCACTTTTAGCAAACAAACAAGGGACAGAGTTAACAATATCATATCACTTTAAATACTGCTTATAGCATTCGTTGTAATATAATTATTCGGTATATAAATAGAGGAAACAACGAATGAAATACGATTTTATTTGCAAGCAAAACCATAAATGATAAGTGATTCGCGGTTAATCAATGACCCAAACACTCAGTGGGGTTGATGACCACGGCTTCCTCTCAAATTGATATTGTCAATGCAAACAATTTGTTAAATTACAGCGTCATTACGGCCATTGCCGGGTTTTCACTGTGATTTGAAAAAGTTATTATCAATTTGAAGCATCGTCGAGAGTGTCTCGTTGCAAAGTAAAAGCATTTTTTAAATTATGGCTCTATGTTGATGACAGTGATGAGAGAGTTTAGGATTTTCTGCAAGGATCACTTTTGTATGCCTATTAAAGGGTTTTGGCTTAGGAAATGTAGAGGCATCTCATCCATTTCTCGGGAGGCATTATTGCATCGTTGGCCCCTTAGTATGAGCTTTTTTTTTATAATATGAAGTAACGGGACACACAAGTCGTGCGCCTGATCGTAAGCTACACGCTTGTCCAAACATTTACAGTGTCACTCAGAGCTTTAAATCCCAATGATCTGAGGTGCACTGCCTCTGCGCCCATCACCCTGAGACATAAGTTGAAAAGTCCCATGTGCCAGTAATTTCTTACCCTTCAAAACCGGAACGCGATTACGTTCACATTACTGCTTGGCGGCAGAAATAGGTAAGGTGGCAATATTTCCCTGGACAAACTCTTCCACAAGGAGCTCTCTCTACTGCTACTAAAAAGCTTAAAAGCTTAGATATCTGCAGCCTCATTAGATTCGACATTGAAATAGTCTGAAACTCATCGCATTTTGTTCCTTTCCAAAGTAATTAGGATATTTACAGTTCTCCACAAACGACGATAAGTGTTTATTTAAATTGCCTCTGTTACCATGCCGGACTGCTACGGGAGAAATATTTGTATGGCCTACATTTATTTCTCTCGTGAGTTTGGATGTCAGTTGTGGTTGTATATATGTACATGTAGCACCCGCGACACAGGGTTACCCTAGTGCGAAGCTATGTTGAGTGTGTGCGTTATTATTATTACTATTATTATTGTTATATTATTGACCCATTAACACTTGATAAGCAGTTTATAACCGTTTGGTACAATAACTATCAGGGCGCATTTATTTTTTTTATTTTTTTTTATTTATTCAATTTCAAAAACATTAACTATTTTATTACATTAACGCTAGGTAAAAACTTAATGGTTTAACCACCTAGCGATGAGCTAACAAGCTCGGTACTTAAATTAGCTTACTACTTACTAAAATACAAATAATATATTACGATTAAGAGAGCTAAATACAAATAAAATGAAAAATTACATTACGACCTAAGATAGTACTTCTTTAAAATAGCTAATTCGACACGGATTTCATCGCGCTCAAGCCGCGCGGCCACCGCCGCGTTACCGCCGCGCAGCAACCGCGTGCTTCTAACTGTCATGGCAAAATACGCTCTAATTGTTTAGCTTTTACGTTTTAACTTAAATGAGCAACCTGGGCACTCGGGCGAGACTGACTTGAATTTAGTCTACGCGGCGGCCCGCGCGGTTGTATTATTCAGAGGAATTTAAATGTTGTTGCCTAGTAAAGAGAATTCAGATCGGCCATTCATATACATGAAGGCGTGGTAACTGCCGCCGCCGCGGCGGACGCGTGTAAACTTTCGCCTCCTGTAACTGGGCGCTTATGTTTATCATTAACCCATTTATACGTCCCACAGCTAGGAACGGGTCTCCTCTCAGGCGAGGGTTTATATATACCATAGTCCACCACGTTGGTCCAACGTGGGTTGGGAAAATCACACATTTTCTGAGGGTTGTAAACCTTCTTCGACGTACAGGATTCATCACGAAGTTCATGTAAATTTATATTAAATTCCAACAAACTCCAGAGGTGCGAGCCCGAATTCGAGCCCGCGGCCTCTGCTTGCGAGGTGGTAGATCAAACTATATGACTACGACGTCTTATTTTTATAGTCCCATAAATATGAACATAAGCAATATGGCTATTATTATTTGGTATTAAGGTTCATTACTATACAACAAGACCGTTATGTGTACAGATCTATTAAGGTCACAGCAAGTCCATATTGGCTTAATTTGTTCCAAGAAATCAACCTGATTAAAGTGATGGTGAATGTTTTTTAATACATTTCGTATATAGACCTTAAATAATAATAAATAAATAAATAAATAAATAAATAAATAAATAACGCACACACTCAACATAGCCCCGCACTAGGGAAACCCTGTGTCGCGGGTGCCATGGACACACATATAGACTACCACAAATTACACCCAAACTCACGAGAGAAATAAATGTAGGCCATACAAACATTTCTCCCGGCCCGGGAATCGAACCTGGGACCTCTGCGTGGCAGTCCGGCATGGTAACCGTTCGGTCACGGAGGCAGTTAAATGTACATAATTTGTTTCCTGTGTTCACATATGAACTCATGTGTGAAAGTTTACAGCATATTTAAACTACACCGCAAAAGCCTAGCCTAGCCTAGGTGTTAGCTTTTAGATTTCGCGCTGTCCACCTTCCCTTTAATAAGTTTTATCATCTAATAAAAAGAGTGGTCTCCGTTGTGTGTCAATTTTGTAACAAACTCGAAGGTATGCTACATTTGACGGAATGTGGCATATTATGCGACTATAAGAAGCCAATTTCTATTAGGGAATATTTGGCAGGTCGGGGAGCTAAATGTTATGTTGGGTGACCCCAGTGGCGGATTTGCCCCAAGGCCCAGTAGGCCCGGGCCTAAGGCGGCCAGATTTTAGGGGCGCCCAATCGTGACAAAAAATTCATTAACTCAAAGTACCTAAATATTTTAAAGGCTGACGCACATAATGGCGGACCGCACTGCAACGGATAACAATGATCTTCCTAAATCACTTTCGTACTTTTTGTGTATATTTATTTAAAGATACACCATCAACTTAACACAAAACAGTCTTAGAAATAAATATACAAGGTGCCAAGTCCCTACAGGTGTATACAGCACTAAACATTTAGAGTAAGTCAATGAGATACAAAAAATAATCTAAAATAATAATAACAATAATAAAAAAAAACAATTAAAAATGTAAAATTACAGCAATAATTTGATTTAAGTTAGAAACAATTGCTTGCACATGCGAATAAGTTGTTTAGTGTTCCCTACATAAAAGATGTCTATGTCACTGTTGCTGGTCACAGTCAAGTCATTATATGACTGCATGAGTCTGTTCAAGGTGGCATACCTTCCGAGATTAGTTCGGCCACTAGATAAAACAAATGATTTGGCGATGGGGAAGCTAGGCACTCTACGAGGAGCGTTTAACTTGATGAGGGCCTCACCAGTGCCTCATCAACTTATACAGTATAAACTATAGATATGTTACATATCTATAATGTAATGTATAATCACTACATCACTACGTCTGTCTGATCGCGATAAACTCAAAAACTACTGAACGGATGGCATCACTGCAAATCCACCACTGGGTGACCCGTTGACGAAAAGGGCTAAAATTCTGTGCTCCTATGTGAGGTCTTGCCTCTCACCACGAGGCGACACGATAGAGTAAAATAATCCACAGGGATTGACGTCACAAGGCCGATATTGACACCCAACACTTACTAAAAAGACACTTAAAAAATATTTCAGCTAGTGATTACTCATGTAAATGATAGGAAACAACTTTAGCCAACAAATAATTTCATATTTACAACAACTACTTTAGACCTTATAACAGTGTTTTTAGCAATAGAGCTCATTATGAAAGAGTCCAGTCCAGGGAAGTACTGCCACTTTATCTGTTTCTGCCGCCAAGCGAGCGTTACCGCGTTCCGGTTTCGAAGGGAGGGGTACTGGCGAAATTACAGGCACATGGGACTTGTCAACTTATGTCTTAGGGTGTCGGGTGCACAACTCGTTCGTCCTGTCATTTAGTGTAATAATAAAATATATATTTCTTACAAATGGTAATATAATATTTGTAAGGAATCTAATTATTTTAATGGTAATATTTTTTATTAATACTACATATTTATTGTTATGTATATAATTATTAATTATTCAGCTTATTATTCTAAGAATCCAGGATTATTGGTTTTACAAGCGGGTCATGCTACCCAAGATACTCATCTTCAACCAATGATCATGCCAGCACATTTGGAATAGCTAGTTAGGCATATATAAGGGCTGTTAGAGAAGCAGTATTATCAGTGGCAGATTTGCCAGCCAGATTTTAGGGGCGGCCAGTCATGACAAAAGTTCAATGATAACAAGAAATAACTCAAAGTGCCTAAATATTTTAAAGGCTCATGCACATTATGGCGGGTTGCACTGCACCGCATCTTGTAACAATAATCTTCCTAAATCACTTTACAATACAGATACGTTACATATCTATGGCCTGGGGCCTAGGGCAGCCAAGACTGCAAATACACCACTGAGTATCATTAATCAGAACAGACTGACAGTAGTGCAGTTAGGGGAAGTTACAATTTGTGCACCAGAGTTTCTTTGAGAAGTAAGTGTAAAGAAATTAACATTCTTACACAAGTGTCATAGTACATTTGTGAAAATGTAATTTATGTCAAGAATAGCAATTTTTTTCAAGAAACATAGTGACAGATATAACATTAATACCTTCACAAAGTCACAAATTCATTTAGGGGGCAATGGAGACACTTCTATAACAGAGGTTTAAAACATCTTTTTCCAGATTCTATCCCTCATCCTACAAATTTTTATAGTATTCTTTCTCCCTTTAAACCTCCTCTACTATTTATTCTATTTAAACATATTGCATAAAATAACATATGTCTATAACATTTATTATGTACCCAGCAAGTTTTAATGTTTTGCTTACAAAGTAGTTAGTCTAATAAACTCGTGTTTTGTCTATATGGTCTATATGGCCATAGGATGATACAACCGATCATCGTCGCTTGACCGCACTCCTAGCAATCTTGACATAAACCGTGTATCTTACGATCGACAGAAGCCAAAATAGCCAAAAAAAAATAGTAAACTTTCAACCAAAGGTTATACAGCTTCTGCATATGTGCAAAGAGCAACCCTAGAGTTTCTTGCTCATTCTTCTCAGGGGAATCTGCCTTACGAATAAGCAGTACAGTTTAATCAATATGACAATGCCAAGTGTAATTTCTTTATCTATGAAATAAAGACCATCTGAGTTTGACTGAATGGAACTACACAATAATTCAGATTCAAAAGTATGAATAGCAACAGGATACAATGCCAATTCACAAACACGCCGAGATTCATAGGAACAATAATTAGGTATCTAATTATTGTGGAATTTCAACAGCAGACCTTGGTGGGATCATCATATCTGACGTTAGGTAAACAAAGTTACGTCAATTACCTGAATTTGCTATCTTCTGCCTGCGGAACTGCTCCAGAGCAAGGCTTTCCAAACTGAGAGCCTGAGCCTTCTCCAAGTCCGCTTGAAACTGCAGATCGTAGTCCGACATTATCAGTCATTTCTCGCTAATCATCTGCAAGTCAGAAAATGAGCGTGGGAAATAATAACTACGATACAAAAACTTCGGCAAACAGAACGTCAAAGTAAAAACAAGACAAAATAACCGCTACAGTAACAAATCTTACCCAACGGTATGTTAATATAATGCTTCAATTACCAAATTTTCACGACATTATACGATATTTGTTACAAAAGTCAATTGCACATGATTTTTATTAATTTACAGCTAAATTTACTGCTTCACTCTAATAGCAAATGGCATTTCTTTCTTTCATTCATGTTCGAATCAGTGTTACCAAACCAAAGTATAAAAATTTGGTAAAAATGTACTCAAATTATTGGGAGAAATATGAAAGCTTTGAGAGTTGTTTATACAAAACTAAACATGCTCTTTAAAACAAAAATGTATTTTCTTAATTAGATTAAAAAGAAAATATGTTTCATTAGATAATTAATTATTTTCTAAAGTTATTCAATATGTCAAAAATTATTTACGTCATTCGCGAAGAGTTGGACCTTAAAAGCGTTTTCACACTACGTTCGAAACGTATCAGGGGGGCTATTCTCGATCTACGTCTGACATTCGCCCGAAACAATTACTGTCAAATAAGTAATATTCGACAAAATTAAAAGACAAGTATCCAGTATGAAACTTCATTCGCATCACGCGTCTTTTCATTTGGTCAAGTATTGCTTATTTGGCAGTAATTGTTTCGGACGGATGTCGGATGGAGATCGAGAGTAGACCCCCAGCACCGACTCCGAAAAATGACGGTCCGAAATATCACATATATCTTTTTACCTCTAGTTGTACAGGCGATATTCGTATTTTCTCGGATTCGAATCGGCTTTAGTGCACAAGCGACATCCGAATTGAACTTCCTAATTCAAAATGGGTTCCATTATTGAATTCCAAGTCAAATACACAAGCTGAACCAGAGCTCTGTCTCTGGTTCAAGGTCACGCGATAAGTTCCAAAGGGTGCCTACCGCTGTGTGCGCCGACGTCGGCGCAAGTGCACATTCGAATGGTCGTACGGCATGTTTCGTAAGAAAAATCGCGTAATTAATGTTCAGGGTGTAAAAATAGGAAACCGAACAATAAAGTATAATTTTTCCATTACCGAAAGATGAAGAAAATTATGATAAGTGCTTAATCTTGAGTTTTGACTACAATATCTTTCGATTCTTTGTGCCATCAATTCCTAATAATTTAAGTTGGTAGATACTGATAAACAAATTATGAGATTTTTTAAAATCATTATTTTAACTTAATTATTATTAACCGACTCCAAAATAGGAAGAGGTGCTCTATTCGACTGTAAGTTCTTTTGTACGTATGTTATTTAGTAACTCCGACATCTGTGAACTAATTTTGTTGATTCTTTTTGTTGGAAAGAGATCCTCAGTAGTGGTCCTATTTAAATTTCAAGAAAATATATGGCACAGCTAAGGGTGACAAACTAGGGGATGAATGACTTTTGGGGTCGGTTTTTTAGTACTCTGTACTGAGATTACATGTAAGCGAGATTCAAGCTAACGTCTTTTGAATAATTTCTTTCTGTGTTCTATCATTCTACTTTGTTTTCAACCTAGGTAAGAACTTTTATTAATAAATTTTTATAGTGCCGTGGTACAGGGTCAAGAGCACGCCAAGCTTTACACTTAAGAATTAAATCCAACTCTATGCCATTTACGATAAGAACGGTCCAAAGTTCAAAGTGTCAAGCTTAACGTGATATTGACTGTACGTAAATTAGACTAATCTAATATCTAACCATCAAGAATACTAATACAATCATAAAATAATTTTATATATTTAATAAAGAATACAACTTATAGGGCCACACTACCACGCCAATTACCTGGTCTCAAACTAGAGAATTCCCTGTACTAAAGTAAATAAATTCATGTGGGGGCACTACCCGAAACACCCAGACCAGAGCAAATTTAGTAAAGTTCATTTCGAAAATTAGTCCAACCGGAAATCGAAACGTCGATCTCCAATTGAGAGGCAACCGTTCTCCCAACGCTTTACTAAATAAATAATTGTAATTTCAAAGTCTCAAGCAAGTCTTTCGTTTACATTACAATCCTTAGACAACCCTTGCGCATTCGGTTCCGCACGACTACACACAGCGGGCAACCTTGTTTTCACTTCTATGAGCGCGTGCTTAGGTTCCTTTTTCCTCGTAGTGAGCTTGGTGTCATTAGTGAGATTTAGTAAGCTATTATAGCGTAGGTATTTAGGTCAGTGCCCTCCATACTATTACGAACTTTATGAATCAAATTGTTAAACTTAGATTTCAAATTTAAAACTAACATTGGCCTAACTGTTATACGTGAAACGCGTTGGTACGTAAACTCGTATGTACCCCCGTACCATACAGCAAGATGGAGGTCATATTGAACAAATTGTATAAAAAACATTTTATTAAATTTGACCAACTTCTGCTGTCCCGATGTTTTTCTTTTAATACAATGAAATTATCCTTACAAGAAACTGAGTCGATCAGCATTCAAAAATCGTCAATGTTGTTCAACTCACGCTTGACTAAAAAATTGACTATACTAATGGTTCGTAAGACAGTTTGATTGTATCTCCTATGGTCTCGGATCTCCTCATACTGTCCCAGTTTGAAAAAACACCTATAGGTAGACAAAGATCCATTCAAGTAACTCTTAAGTCAACAGCGGAGTTTTTGTGGTAATGAGAACATTATATTTTCCATTCCATTATCCATACCTTTCATATTTGTACACGCTTGTTAATGGAGTTTTGTCTCTAATTAAGGCATTCATAAGACAAATATTATTTTTTTGCTTTAATACAATTACACACGTAACTTGATATAAATGCACCAATGCAACATGCAAAGTTGGTTTTTTCCATGCAACTAATTTTCCTTGCTTTAAGTTATTTTGCACGACATAACCGTCACTGGGTTTGCGGAGTAGCAAAGTAATTTTCTTCCATTTTTGTGAACCCTAATAATTTTACATCGCTGTGAAAAATAATAGTAAGTATTGTATTGGCATCAAACGTAACAAATCCGTAATAAAAACGTATATTTAATGATATCCAATTTTGTAGTGACGAAATTATAATTTCGAAGTAAATAATTATCTTCTGAATAAAATCCATTACAGTTATTTAGACTTCATCGTGTATTCCTTTAATTGCACTTTGATTACGGTAACAAAATGGATGTGATTTCATCTTGAATTAGTTTTCTCTGACAATAACTTCACATTTGGATCTTTGTAACAATGATAGACAGAATGGGTGCATTATGATGAAAGCAACAATGTTTGATATTCAGAATAATCGTTTTGTTGTTGTAAGTACTTCTTATGCTGGCCTCACCATGAACATCTCAAAAACTAAACTCATGATAGTTTAACGAAATCCTGACTCCAGATCCAACTATGTCAATGGATGGTAAATATCCCATGCGCGTCCGAAAATACAGGTATCTTCGTACTTGGGTTAATGAGGCAAGAGACTCAGACCAGGACATAAAAACCCTGATTGAATTTTTTTTAGAAATTGAAAAGTGAAATAAACGTTGTATGTATATAACTTCGAGTCAGCATCCTGCAGTGTTACATCTGGCCAATTGTTATGTACGACAGCGAGGCATGGACCATCAAACAAGAAACCAGACGGCGTCTCGATGCATTCAAGATGTACTTAGGGCTACCGCCGCATGCTTCGTTACAACTGGATGCAGAAAGACAAAAACGAGACAGTACTCCTGCGCATTAGCACCTCACGCCAGTTGATGCGGACCATCAAGAAGCGCATAACTTCATATCTCGGTCACGTGCTTCGACATGATAGATCGAGTGCTTCAAGTTATAGGTACTTATATAAATGTATGTATATACACCTCATTTTACTTATTTTATGCATGTGTAGTCAAGAGCTCATCAAACTTGATAAGTGGCACTTTGGGTGTTGAATTTAAATATAAATCCTAAGTGTCAAGCTTGACGTCCTCTTGATCCTGTATATTTTACCTCATAGAGACTTTTACTTTTTTTATTTCCTATTTATTTTAAATTATGTAATACAATTATGTTAACGTAACATTCGGAAGAACGAAATAGCGTAGCGCAGGGAAGTGCCGGTGGATGGAGGTGAGAGAAAAATCATTAAATTTCCCGTAAAATCGGGAGTTTGGGAATACTGTCGATTTTTTATTTTATTTAATAATTTTGGCTTGGATATAAGTCCTTTGAGCCATGTCTTCGTTTAATTATGTTTCTGTAAATGTGGCCGCCACAAGGAGGATAGGCAATTTGAGGCGGGCGGCGAGCTTGGATTGACTCGGGATTCCTTAGAACGGGCCGATTCGGGTATTTTAGTTCGAGATTCGTATAATTTCGCGTTTTAATCTTCGATGAAGGCAAAATAGCACTGTCCTATTCCACTTTAAACTAGATTTCACAAAATAATTGAATGTCAAAATAAAAACGACACTTTTCCCTCCAAAAGGCCCAGAGCGAATCCGTCGAATTTGTGTTGTTCAAGTATAATGTAGACCTGTGTCGGTCGATCATTTTTGATAACCCGGGTCGATCATGACCCACGCTTAATATACATAAATGCATCATTGATAAACCGCACTTAAAACACAAAAATCTTTTTATAGGAAAAGTAGCACCTACAAAACAAAAATACATCACAAAAACTTATGAGCATTCAAAATTACTAATTTATTATTCATTAATGGTTATCTATCAGTAGTCCGAAATGAGATTTTCCAGAAATAACGTTTGGTGGAAATTTTATAACCTCGAAAGTAATTTTGAGAGAAAAATGTTTTTTCTTTTAAACCTAACTTAACCTAACCTGACCGAACGTAATCGTATCTTTGCGATAAACATTCAAAATATCCTGAAACAACAACTGTTTCGTTATAATTCGGTGCAATGAAAATTGGAACAAACGTTATTTCAGACACAAAAATTTTCGACTTTGTGATAGGTTACCTACCTTCATTAATATACATAATATAAATTTACTGTGTAATGGACCCTACGTCATGCAGCAATTAGGACGAATGATTGATAGACTCATTGATCCGTTGTTCAGTGAACTCGTTGACCCGTTCACTCGTTGATCGATTGCTTGGCTTTTTGATTCGATCGAACGAATGCTCTATCGAACAAATGTTCGGCCCAAGCGAAGAGTGAGATGGCGAACCGTGTCGTGAGTGGGGACTTCACGTGAGAATGAACCAGACAACAATAATATTGTGAATTGTCGAATAATCTCTAAAATTATAGTGATAAAGTCGAATATTGCGCGCATGACCCTTGAAACTCTAAAACGATCGAGTTATTTAGAAGCTAGTTGCAGGGTCACAGGTGCTGTTCGAATTATTTTAATTCGATCGATCACGATCGACACACGTCTAATAAAGCGTCTAAAGCGCCATCTTTGACGTTAAATTTTGTGTGTCGGTTGCCATTTAAATAACCTATGATATGATACGGATGGTTAGATGTAAAAAAAATATTTTCCATAGTGATTCCAAAGCATTCAAGTTCCTTTATTTTTTTTCCATCCTCTATGCATTCATGTCATTGTGATGTGTCAACGTCGCAAACAAGTTGCAATCTATCAGGGTGGCCATACACGGCCTTTCTTTTTTTTTTAAGGAGGGGAAATCTTTATAGATACCCCTGAGCCCAGGGAGACTCAGGGGTTATGTGGGGACTCTCCCTCCAGATTCACCACGACGTCGCCTGGCCGCCCTAGCTTGCGCCAGGGCTCCCGTGCTAACAGAGGGGCAGGTCAGTTGTTCTCCGACCCGCCCCCCAGACGAGTGAGGCCGTGCAATGCAGGCTCCGGAGTCCTTGTCCAGAGCCCGCTGGCTGCACTAGGAGATCAGGCGAGCAGCAAACTGCCTTCGCCTTCTCCCCGTACGTCTGCGCCGAAGCGGGTGCGCGTCCGCCGCGTCCTCGCGCACCCGCCACGCAGCCTCCTTTTGCAACATAACCTCTCCGCAAAAGGAGGCCACCGCCTCCTAGGACTCCTCGCTACCGAGCATGGCGGCAACCACGCTCGGCAGCGAGAAGTCCTGCCCTATTGACCCCGTCAGGGTACGGCGCTGCTCATCCCACCAGCTGGACACCTCTAGGGTGTGCTGCGCGGTGTCATCCGCAGCGCCGCACTCGTTGGCCATACACGGCCTGCTCGAGCAGTTAGCTAATGATCGACATACACGGATCGCTCTTGCAGTCATAGTCAACAGCTTGAGGCTGCCATTGATAACTGCTGGAGTAGTTGATACGTACCAACTGCAGCAGTTGGCATCAATCAACTCACAATTCATTCAAACCAGTAGCAACATGGATTTTGAGAAAGAAGCACTACTACTGCTACTTTTGTTCAGACGACGAATTTTGTGGCGTAGAATTTGCTGCTGTGAAAATGCGCGCGTGATGTGGAATGAAGAGCGCGGGCGGAGGTAACTGCGCGAGAGCAGTCGACAGCTTGAGCAGTCAGTGTATGACTGGCGACTGCTTGCCTGCACGATGAACGCTGCAAACTTCCCGAAGCAGTCGCAACTGCTCGAGGGGTTTGGTATATGTGTATACATAGAAGACTGTAGTTTGCTATGTGATCGCAGCTTGAAGCAGTCGATACTAGCTATAACATCGCACGCAGCCTACAGATGTGCAAAATGTCTTTGAAAGAAATATTGTAACCGAAATTTCGGGAAAATAAAGAACTTTCGTGGTGTCATTACTGGTTAAATGATAAGCTTATTACACCACCCGAATTCAAGGGCCCTGCGTTAATAAGGGTGGGCGTGATCCTTATTAAGGACGCCGTTCTTACTAACTTATATAAGTCGCTAAAATTAGGGGCCCTATCTTTCTAACACATATTACACCTCCTTAACTTAGAATTAGGGTCTCTTAAAATAGAATAGTCTAATAAGTGTTTAGGTGACTGCTTAAATAATAATATAGTTTTAAAAAATAATTTCCATTTATTTTTCAGTAATTTACATGTAGGGTGCTTTTCGAGAAGGATTCGCAGTATTTGTCTTCTTCTTGAGTGTGCGCTTCTTTTTTATCTTTCTTTTCATAGTTGAAACTTCTTTAGGGTAATCTACCTTCTTGGACACTCTGATTTTATGTTTGAGTAACTTTTTCTTGGGCGCTTTTGGTTTGTTAATAATAGATTTAGATGATGCATTTGGTGACAATAAATTTCTCTCTGCTGACATGGTAACACGAGCTACGTTAACCATATCGTCAGCGTTTATATTACTAACAGCACTGTTAACATTTTTCAATTTTTTCTTTTGTTTATGTTTCAATTTTTTTCCACGCCATGCAGGTGTCGGGGCGCCCTTCGCATCATTAGCACCCTGAAAATAATTTTGGAATCTTTAAGTGAATTTTGGAATCTGTGAGTCAGGATCGTAGCAAGTTGCTGCTGCTGTAGTTTCTGCCTGCCCCAATGAGAATATTTCTTGAAATGTATGTATGCAGAGATGGTCAGGACATTTGTAAGTTGAGTTTTGTTCAAATGTCTGCTTATTATATTTCGCCTTTCTATTGAATCGATTCGCTGAAAATCGCATTGATATGAATTTATGCAAAAAACTCGTTATTGTATACACTTAAATCGAGTTTCATAAAAATCGATCGTAATGTGCAATGCCTAGTAAAAAAATGGAGTCAGGATTGCAAGGTGGGTATTGTGTAGAGTTTCCTCTTATTCGTATAAAAAATATTTTTTTTTATCGAAATTTGTAATAAGTATGGAATTATACGAAAAGCCGTATTTCCCGTTTTCGCCTACGATTTTGGGCAAAAATGGGTTAAAGCCACAAACATATATGTAGATACACGCCGCAAGTACATCAATTTGTATGAAAACAAAGCATGCCACATTCTTTGTACCCACTATGATGTCACAAGATCTATTTAGTTATGGGAAACCTCCTTCCGCTCTAAATCGATTGATTGAACGATTCAATTAATCGATTCTAAATAGAATAATTTTTGTTGAAGGATTTGTTGATTACAAGAAGTCGTAATATTAATATAGTAGAAAAATACTAGAATAAGATAGTTAAGTCCTTTATTTTAAAGAAATGTTGATTACTTAAAATAAAATTAAGACTTTAATTTATAATCGACTTCAAATATTAAAATTATTGTCCTTCCAATAAAATGAGCTTTTTATATAACATCTTTTTCTAATAGAAGATCTTATCGTTTAACTTAAATAATGAAAACGCACGTCAATATGTGAACTTGCGACTGCCTTAATTAGTTTTACTAGTTAAGTTAATATTTTTTATTGATCAAATTGATTAATGGCAAGACCAATGAAAATGTTACTGCTGACAAAATATGGTAAAATCTTATTAATCAGAAGAGGTTTACTTAATGAAGGCCTCGTGTAAAATTTTTATGATTTGTTTATTATTTCTCGGAAGGAGTTGACACTCTCAATGAGCTACGCATCGAGTATATAACCTGAAATAGAGACGAAATAAGGGCCGTACATTTCTGGTAACTCATCAGTGATACATCACTTATAAGTATCACCTCTCGTTTGCATTTGCACTAAAATATAGACAGCGCCAACAACTGCATGTGTGTACGTCTCCGTATATTCCAAAAATATTTTGTATTTATTGTAATACAGAAAATATCTCTAACAATAGCGTGCTGTTCCATTCGGTGGTGTGGGAAAAACAACAAAACATCTAATTACAAAACAAACGAAATCACGTTAAACATAAATATGTAATTTTTCTAAAATAAAATAATACGTCAATAATTTTATTGTTGAATATACTGCGAGCCGAAGAGCACAACCATCGAGTATATAGCCAGAAATAAAGACGAAATGTCATTTAATTTGTTAAAAAAAGAAAACTATTCTGCCACATCATTATGGTGACAACTGCGCTCCGATTGGCGATTCACTTCATATCGACCAGTTTTACTTGAGCTTTGCTATAATGGACGAAAATTTAAAAATTACATATTTATGTTTAACGTGATTTCGTTTGTTTTGTAATTAGATGTTTTGCTGTTTTTCCCACACCACCGAATGGAACAGCACCATATAATTAGATATATTATCTTTATTACAATAAATACATAATATTTTTGGTATATACTGAGATGTACACACAGGTCAGTTGTTGGCGTTGTACTATTTCACTTTTCTAATTTGTGATTTCAGCGCAAACGAGAGTTGATATTTAAAAGTGATTTAAGGCCAATTTACCTGATGAGTTGCCATCATGGATGGATGGCCCTTATTTCGTCTCTATTTTTGGTTATGTCGCACCCCTTATGGAAGAATGGCATAAGTGGAGTTACATCAAAAACGTTTATTGCTCCTGTACAAATAAAATGCAAGTTGAATTTACAATGGACTTTAAAATGTAATTTAAATTTAGACCTGCCGTTACAAGAGAATTTTTGAGAGAAGAGAGAGAAAAAATAGTGTTGCCTGACCAAAATAAAAATGGAACATTGCTATATTCTTAATCTATTAATTCTACTAAATTGTTCTATTACTATTTATTTATTTAAATTATATGTTTAAGTATTTCTTAAACAACTCCATTATATACAGATAAATATAACCCACATCCTCTCCACTTCTTGTAACTCTATCGACTAATATTGTAGATAGAGTTACATGAATTGGAGAGGGTGTGGGTTATATTTTGTTTTGCATCAATAGTGATAGTGTTTTGTTTTAGTGTTGAATTTTGTTAAAGAGTATCAGTCCTGTAGTACTGTGCACAGACTATAGCTATTGATAATGAGTTAGACAATCAGATAATATTGAGTGTTTTCCAATGTTATTTATCCATAGTTGGGGAATTAACGAAAAGCCCCTAGCAAAGTCGCTATTAGTTGCACAATACATTTCAGTTTACTTTGACCCAGCGTCCTTCCGTTTCCTATTTGTAATTACTATATTACTAAAAAGAAAAACAAATTAAGTAAAAGAAAAAAAATACAGTCAAGTGTTTCAAATTATTGATGTTATTTATGTATTTTTCCTTGCGGAAAGGTGAAGAACTTTAGATCATGCAGCCTAGTGAAGTACATAAATATCGTTGAGCCTAGTCTTTTTTATATTTTTGAAATTCCTATTGTAACTTTAGTAAGTGTTATAATCATATTTTAAACATACTCTGTTACTGGGTAATCAGAATACTCTGTTGCTTATTATATGCTTGGGAAACGAGACGGATGTGTGAAATATTGTATACTATTTCGCGATTATCAAACATCAAATGCACAAATTAATCAAAAACCACAACATTACTTACCCGATAAATGGGAATAATTTAAAACTTTACATTTATGTTCCCACAGTTAGTCAAATAGCGATATGTGAGCAACACACCGATGTAAATTAATGTTCAAAGAGGACCACATCTGCGTGCGCCGTCTTGAATGTTTGACAACCAACTAAATTATATCTAGCCTCTTCACCGCACATCAGTGAATCAATACTCAATACTCAATACTCAATATATTTATTGCATTCATATGGTAAACATGTCTTAAAGTTAAAATAATGCTACACATATGAGCCCTTTATTAGGGATAACAATAACAGCAGAGGTAGGCCGAGATTTCAATTATTAATTAAAATTGTTATTTATCAAATAATAATATAAAAAAAAAAATTCATATAATAATAAAGAAATACGTCATATTATGAGTAGAATTATGTCACTTGAAAGTTTGAATTTAATTAGATTACAGTAGTATAACTGTATATAATATAATTAACATTTATTTATTATTCAAATTTATTATAATATTATTATTTTTATTTGTCATCAAAGTATTCATTTAAATTGTAATAGCATTTATTAATTAGATGTAATTTTAATTTATTTAGAAACAGTGAATACTTTTCCTCGTTTTTAATAATGGGCGGGAGCTCATTGAATATCCTCACCGACATCGAGTGGGGACTTGAGCTGTATATGTGTAGCCGAGATCGTGGCAGAAGCAATCTATTGCGTGGTCTAAAAGTGTGTCGTTGAATCACTAATGGAATGCCGCATATACCTAGTACTCTAGTACATAGATATCGTTGTAAGCATTTGATTTTATTTATTTGTTAAACACTCAGATGAGTTATTGGTAGCAGTAAGCTTACACAAACTATTAAGTCTAGAACTTAGAATAATAACGCATAGAAACGTAGTCCGCACACGCTAAGTGAGGCAAATTGAAGCGCGCCCAATGGGCCTACACGAGCGGGCGGGCCTTCAGTGCTCAAGGTCAACTTGCACCGCGAACAGCTCAAGAATTTTAGCTAAAAATGACGAAATGTGCGGTAAATGAGTATAAAAATACGTCAGATAAACATTAAGTAGATACTAACATCACATTCCACAAGGAAGTAACGCGTTTCAACTTGTATTTTTATATAAATATTCACTAAAACCGAAAATTAATCTACTACTAAAACTAGCCTACATGAATTTGATTTTTGCCTCACTTGTGACAGTTCGTTTGATATGAAACTATCATTCTATGCGTTATTATTCCAAGGTCTAGAAGTAAATTTATATCGCTATGTTTTGTTGGTTGATTTTGAATTCGTCATTCCCTCACCGTTAAATTGTCTGACTACCCTCTTCTTTTTCTTAAGTAATTTAGTTTGGGGACCACTATATCTACAAAAACTGTTACATAAGTACTATGAAATTTACAAAAAATAAATATAAATTCTGTTTAATATTTTTCATAGACGTCGAAAGCACGAATGTCGTTATTTCATGTTAACTACCCATAATGATAATGTCTACATTGAAGAGTAACTACAAGTTTTCTTATTGAATGAGGTTACCAACCCCCAAATAGTAGTCCGCAGCGTCTTGTCGATCACAGAAATCAAGAATTCTTCTGCACACATGTCTCAAATTCTTTATGCGTTGCTTCTTTGATTGGCCAACGGGGCATCTGTCTATTTCATCCATTCTTAGCGTTCTATAATCACAAAACCGAAAATTATTAGTTTAACCACGGGCCAATTAATCGCTATGCGATACAACGGCGATGCAGGACAGCGTAGTCGAGTATTTAGTACCTGTATGTACACGAGATGTCGCTATGAGTACCAAATAGCTATTTATTATCAAAGCTCTCCCAATATCTAGTAATAACAAGCAAATCAACTAGATGGCGCTTATTGCACCTATTATTGTTTAAGATTAGCCACATCTACCCGTATTAAGAAGCGTTAATTTATAAATTACTTTGTAACACACAATGCCATCTATTGACACGCATATTCATTCGCAGTAGAGCTCCTTGTGAAAGAGTTCGTCCAGGTAAGTGTTGCCACCTTGCCTATTTCTGCCGCCAAACAGTAATGTCAGCAGTACTGTGTTCCGGTTTTGAAGGGTGCTGGTGAAATTACAGGCACATAAGACATGTCAACTCATGTCTCAGGGTGACGGGCGCAGTGGCAGCGCCCTCCGGTAGCTTGATATTGATAGCGTCTCCCAATCGGAAACCGCGTCTTCTCCGAGTCGAGGCGCATAATGCGATTCTCAACTGGCTGATCGGAAACTTTTGACATTTCAAATAGTTGATTTAACTCACAAATTAGAAAGATATAGTAGGAATCAGGTTCATCTTCTCGGTAACCCATCTGGGCCCTGATTTTAATTCAAAACGGAATCGATCCGATCGGGTGGCCCATCCGCATTATTATACGCCTCAACTCGGAAAAGATGCAGTTTCCGATCGGGAGAGGCAATTAAAATCAAGCTTCAGGACCATTGACAGGATCTTTGCGATTTAAAGCTCTGAGTGGCACTGCAACTGTTATGGGCAGGCGTGTAGTTTACCATCAGGCGCACGACTTGCCCGTCCCGTCACTTGATGTTATAAAAAAAATACAAGACAGCGCAGTCGGGTATTTAGTACCTATTGTTACACCAGATGTCGCGACGAGTACCAAAGAGCTATATAGTATCAAAGCTGCCTCTACATCTAGTAATAACGAGCAAATCAACTAGATGACGCTTATTGTACAAATTATTATGGATTGTGCCGGTTATCCTTTTATTTTGTTTAGGATTAGCTCCATCTACCCGTATTAAGAAGCATGAATTTCTAAATTAGTTTGTAACGCACAATGCCATCTATTGACACGCATATTTGTCAAAGTTCAGAAAATAATTTTAGCTTAAGAATCTTTTTCTTGGGGTGCAATTTCTTACTGGAGGTCGGTATTACATACAAGGGAAAAAACTGGCTTCTTATATTCCATATTAAAGAGGCATTAATTTATATCCACGGCCATTTACTTAATATGAACTACTTCCAAGCTGTTGATCAGCGCCATCTAGGTGCAAGACGGAATTTTGTCCTCTCATCACTTTTACATTTAAGCCGGTCAGAAAAAAAATTATGTCCATTCAATGATGTGGATTCTTCCGGTATAATAAGCAAAAAACAAAATAGAAGGTATTATGATCTATGTAGACCGCAGTCGGTTAGAACAGCTTTCGCGCAAAGATCTCTAGGCTGTACAAGGTATTAAATAAAAAAATTAAATATAATAACAATAAATTTGAATTGAAAAGTAAATAAATTTGTTACTTAAATTTTAAATACTTTAAATTACATTGATACTGCAAAATTAGTTACAGTAGAAACGTAAATGTGGGAAAATAAAAAATGAAACAAATAACATAGTACACACAAGTTAAGACCGATACATGCAATCCTGATCACAAAAAACACGTACACACAGCCACGCACGACTGTTTTAGGGAAATACATGTTCCCTTAGTTATTTTTATTTACATATATATCTATTAGAATTGGAGTGAATTTAAATGACATTGAGTTTGAGGTGGGGTACCTGAAAGGATAAGACACAGATTTCTGATTTAGTTTAAATTCCAGTCTCCTACAAATTTTGTCAGTTTAGAAAATAAGATATGTTCCTGTGCCAAAAATATTTACCAACATTTGTGGAAGAGAAATAAATTTATTATTATTATTAATCATCTTATGCAATCAAAAAGCCAAACTGTGTTACTAACGTTCGCGTCGTGAAGATTCGAAAATCAGAGAACTGTACTATATTGCAATCATTCTGTGGCTTCATCATTCTGTTCCACAAAATCATAATAATACATATTATGTCCCGGCAATGCGTTATGTTGCGCGATACATTTCAAAGGTTGATTACTCGAAATCCGGAATATGAAAAAGTTATCAATTAATATTTGGTTTTAGCCACTCCACGTTGTTGATCAGCACCATTTTTGTAAACATTTGTCTACTCATTTGGAACACCCTATTCGGACCATAATTTTTGTAACCGGATTTTAGCGAATATTTCAAATGCTATGTACCATACAGATAGGTATCTCAATGGTAATTCCCATCACCATCCTAGCCAGTTAGCTACCGTGGGCAAATCTTTGTTTCAGAGAGCACATGGTGTCTGCGACAGTAATCATCTGGCAGGGGAACTTCAACATATAAAGCAAGTCCTACATGCGAATAAGTTGAAGATTCCACGCCAATGCCACAGGCCCCGTGTGAAACCACCAACAGTCGAGCGAAGACCTGCCATCTTACCTTACGTGAGAGGTGTTACAGACAAGATCGTAAGAGTCCTCATGCGCGCATCTATCAAGACCTATTTCAAGCCCCTGAGGAAGATTTCTCAGTTCCTGAGACCCGTGAAATGTAACATCCCCTTACAGGATGCAGGAGTTTACAAGCTTGACTGTGAGTGCGGTCTCTCTTATATTGGACAAACAAAGCGAAGTATTTGTACCCGCGTCAAAGAACATATAGCTGATGTCAAACACCGTCGCGTAAACAAGTCTGCAGTCTGCGAGCATGTCATGGATAAACCTACACATTCAATGAAATTTGACAAACCGCAGGTCCTTGCAAAAGAAGTCCGTTATCTACACAGGATGCTGCGAGAGGCCATTGAAATTAAAAAACATCCTAATTTTTACAGGGAAGACGGTTTCTCCGTACCACCAGTTTGGGATCCAGTATTTCCTCTAATGAAAAATCCCAAACAGACATAAGACTGCAGTACTAATTAATATGTTTTAGTTTATACTAATTTCTATTAATAATTAATAATAAATTGAACTTAATAAAAATTCATTCGATAAAATAATTTGTAAAACTTAATGTAGCGTAAATTGGAATGTTTTCTTTGTATAATTAAAAATAAGATATTTAATTAATAACTATTGTAACTATAGTGAAAAAATAGGGTGGTTTGTATAAATATTAGACATAACTGGTTGAAGACTGTACCACCTCAGTCAACCGTGATCATGGGACCTGTAAAGGGCCCGAAACGTCGGTTTGTTTGAAAAAACAAATATACGCGATTTAAATCCGGAAAAATAGTTTCATTTCCTATGCTGTGTTTGTGCTAAAAAATGTAATAGTTTCTTTACACTGCATTATTACTACCTGCTCTAGTTTACATGGCGGTAATATTCGGAACAGGTTTTTTCTTCTATGACAGCAAGTGACGAGAATAACAAGTCATATCTGGTGGTAAGCGACACGCCTGTAAATAACACTTGCAGTGCCATTCAGAGCTTGAAATCACAAAGATTTGAGAGACTGAGACTGAGACATACCAAGATCTATAAGCCTTTATTTTCACCAGCACCTTTACCCTTCAAAACCGGAACACAATAATGCTTACATTACTGCTTGACGGCAGAAATATGTAAGGTGATGTGCGAGTGATGGCAGTATTACTAAGTAGAAAAACAATAACACATCTCGTTTTTGGTTTGTGTAATGCGAGTGATGGAGGTATCACATTTATTTTTAAAGTACAGTTTTAACGGCTTTGGCATAATGCCATACAGCCTATTCTTCATTTTCTTTTCTTCATTTTGGTTTCACTTTGTAAATTATGTTTCTGTAAATATGGCCGCCACAAAGAGGATAGGCAATTTGAGGCGGCGTGCTTGGATTGACTCGGGATTCCTTAAAACGGGCCGATACGGGTATCGGCCCGGGGATCTTCGATTAAGGCACAATAGCACTATCCTATTCCACTTTAAACCAGATTTCACAAAATAATTGAAAGTCAAAATAAAAACGACACTTTCCCCTCCAAAAGGTCCAGAGCGAATCGAGGTATCACATTGTAATGCAATATGATGGTAATAACACTACATCATGCTTATAACAACTCATTTTTAGTCTGTGTGATTCAAGTGACGGTAATAATAACGCTGTAATGCAATGTGTTGGTAATAACACATGATGTTGGTAATAACACGACGTGATCCTATTAACATAACTTATTTTTAGTCCGTTTGATGCAAGTGATGGTAATACTACACTGTAATGCAGTGACATGCTAATAGCAAATAGCGCCAGCGCTGGCCCATGTAGCGCCGGGATGCAATCAAAACCCTGCCCTGGCGCCCTTTAGTAGGCATGGGATAAGAACGGAATACACTTTCCCTGTGGTAAAAAATTCTGGTGAAATTGTTGTAATTATAAGTGATGTTGGGAAGCAATAGCCCGTTTATTTTTCTAGCGCCGCGGGGGACTTAGGCTCTTGGAGGTGTGGATGTCGCGCGTTTGGCACCCCTTAAGTCCCAGCGCCCGTGTGCGCCGCATACCCTGCTCCATAAGAAAACCCGCTACTGATAGCAAAGCATGACATGAAATTGTATATAGGCTTCTTGCTCAACAGCAACCTCAACTCACACTGGCGCAGAAGCGTCGCGTTGCGTCGTGTTTTTCAACTAAACCTCACAGCGCCCAAGTGACGGGGCGCTCGAAAGCTACCAAGCATCAACGCGCGAAGCCGCTCGATTCCATATTTGCAAAACACAAATTTGTACCTTAATAATGGGAGAATATAGATGATTATGCTATAGGCGAGAAACATGACGCGTCGCGACGCTTCGACTGTGCGCCAGTGTGAGTTGAGCCTACGGCATAATGCTTCATAACGCATCTCGTTTTTGGTCTGTGTGATGTGAGTGATGGTGACATCATACTGTAATATTATTTTTACGGGAATGTAATGTGATATTACATTACTTTTTGAGGTACTGTTTCGTGCATCTATAAAGTACCTACTTGATGACTTTTGGTTTGTTCATAATATCTTCCTTTGCATTGACAATTAAGGCAGTCTCCCAGATGTCCTTGAAAAGCTGCCTGCGCTGTACGTAACTTTCTTCCTTCGTCAACGGCTTCTCCAAATCAGCGGTGTTCGATTGCAGCATATTTTACTCTTTATAAGCTTTCCATTCTGACTATAGCGTATGAATGCAGCAAATTTATGAAATATACCTAATTACTTAAACGTTTGGGTTTCAGCTACATTGCTGTTATTGTTTTTGTTAATTGTTATGATTTTGACGGGAATTTTATTTCTTGTTGTTTTTTAAATTATTTCTTTTCTATTCTCGGCGACTTATTAATTTACTTATAACCCAAAGACAAAATTTATTTATAAAAGTACTCTGTGCTCGAGACTGATTTCACATTGTGACTGACATTATGATCTAAATTAGTTTTTTTTAATCTTGAAAAATATTTGACATAAGCTCGTAATGTTAAGAACTCACGTAGCGATTTTCACCCGCGCTCGCCGTGGTCGCGGGACCGCGGCCTCCGGAGAATGTAGACATAACTGTAAAATTTTGTAGCACATTTTATGAGGCGTTTTGACGAAATATAAAATAGTTCGTTTAATAGTTTAAAATAGTTTGCTTTTCAATTTAAGCGTAAGCAAGGTCAGTTTAATACTCAACTATATGATTTTTTACAACCTGCTTATGTCTGAAGTCCCATCATCACGAATTGTCATTAGAAAAGAGTATTACATTGTGTTTAAACTATATATCATAATTATTTATAAACTTCTTCCTATGTGTTTTAATTATCATGTTATGCACCCCTGTTAACTATTTTGAACCCAGCTCTCTGGTTGACTGGTAGAGAATGCCTAATGGCATTAAGTCCGCCATTTGTACTGTTTTGTGTGCAATTAAGTTTAAATAAATAAATAAATATTTTGCTAACAATCCATGACCACAAACTCAATTTTTTTTATAAGTTTTCACACGTTTATTTGGGTAGGCAAAGTTTTATTATACAGCCTCTTCATATATTTAAAAGTCAAACAAACGTTACAAAACAAAAACTAAAGAGACAGAATAGTGGCATTGTATCGTTTATATTTTAACCAATAATTTTTTAACGAGGGTTTATAGCCAGTTTGCCATTGACTTACAAATGTAAGTCAATGCAGTTTGCAAGATTTTTAAGCCAATTTAACCAATCAGGAGGCAGTAGCGCGTTTGAGTAGCTTCATGTTTGGTATTTTAATTAGCAAAAATACGACGTTCTTTTTTTTGAAACTCTGTTCTGTGTACAGAACTATAACCGCTACTTAATTTTTTTTAAATTTGAAACTACAACCAATCAATATCAAGCTTTTGTAGGGAGAGTTCAGCAGGTAGATTCAGAATCTTTTCGAGAATCTTTTTCAGAACCGATTCGATTTGATATCGTACGATCTCTTTTAATTTTTATTCACAATAACCGAATCGAACGTCAAACTTCCGTATTCGAAACCGAACCGAAATGACGTCAAACCCGTACGATTACTCGAACTTCTCGACCGGCAAAGGCTACAAACTTTATTCAGAACATAGTTATCGAATGAAAGTTACCGATCGTTCTATTGTTTACAAAGCACGATTGTAATATGGACGTCTTTTATTATTTTAAATAACCTATTGTTTACAAAGCAATAATGTAATATGGAAATTTTTTATTATTTTAAATAAAGTCTGGATTTTGTTCCATTTTATTAATTTATTTTAATGCAAGACTAATGAATTCCTACATTTTAGGCCTTTGAAGTCTTAAAAATGTGTATAAAATTATTTTAATTTTTTTTGTAATCCATTACACAGACTAACTCCGTAAACACGATACCGTGGGGTCTACCTCGATCTCCGTCCGAAACAATTAGTGCCAAATAAGTGATACTTGACCAAATGATGAACGCGTGATGCGAATGAAGCTTCATACTTGATACTTGTCTTTTAATTTTGTCGAATATTACTTATTTGACAGTAATTGTTTCGGACGGATGTCCGACGGAGATCGAGAGTAGACCCCCAGTTCCGAATCCGAGTCGAACGTTTTACTTGGAATTTTCTGAATAGCTTCGAAAGCGTCCTTCGATTCGAGAACGATATCCAATCGAGCGATTCCGTTAAAATACCGAAGAGTTCCGAATCGACCTTCTGATCTGATAGTAATCAAAACTAAACGCACTTCCATTGTTTTTTTTTCTCTTGCGTGCTTAGGAAGCGTCATCCGCCCACAAGATATTTAACTAGAAAAGCAACAAGTTGCCAGCAACTTGCCAAGCTTCTCGCTCAGTGCCCGAGCAACCTCCGTTGATAGAACACTCCTCCAACCAAGAGGACCCGTAACTTTTAAAATTATTTTATAAAATGAGTACTAATATTCGGTGAATAAGAGATTGAAGTACGTTTGAAATGTTCAAAGAATGCCACGGAAGTATGACACGAACGCATTATGGATTGCGCTCAGAAATCATGAAGGGGGGAACCTTTTTCAAGTGTATTCTAAAATTTTCTCGGACTTGCTTAAACAAGAAGATGCGGCGAGAGTTGAAAGCGATAATTCCGATGCTGAGAAACTTGTGCTGCCCAGTGACAAGGAATGGAGGCTACAGCAGTACTTTCTTCTCGTTGCTATGCAAAAAAATCTGGATTTCGTAGAGCAAGTACCTTTAATAACTAATAACTATTCAATGCATTAACGACTTGATTAAGTCGTTTTTTATTGTAAGGTTTCACAATGAGATGGCAAGCAAGTTTTTGAACCATAAAATTATTGTTTGATTGAATTGTTTGACATGAATATTCGTGTCGTCAGTTGACTTAACTAGATAAATTTAACGTGTTATAATTACATACGAATTTTCTGTATGACGTGCACAAATAGTAATATTTTAGGAACAAGAACGAAATGTAATGCATTACTCCAGGTATACATCTTTATTTATAGGTAATAATCTGACAATATAATGTAGACTACTTCCACGTGTTTCGTTTACGTAATTCTCGTTAAATTAACTCTATCTAAATGACTATAAAGTTAATGTTCAAATGGTGAATTTAGCCAATAAACAACACAATGTTTTAATATCATTTCTAATGCAACGGTTTCGTGGAGTCGGTATTAACACTATAGATTACATTAGACGGTTCAGGGTTTAATTCTCGAGCGTACTCATAACGTTATTGTGGCATATATTGGAGTTGGTTTCAATTCAGTTGCATTTTCCCAATTTCCGTTAACCGATTTCAATAAAACTTGGCAAATAATAATAATAATAATAATGTTTATTTTACTCTTACAAGGGTACAAAGTTTTATAATGTAATTTACATGAAAATGCTTAAATAATAGAGTACCTTTGCAAGAGACTGGAGTCTATACTAGGAACTAACCTGTGTGACAGATCTCCAGGCTCTCACCCAACCTGATAAAACCGTGTTTGAAAAAGCAGTTGCAATGTAAATAAATTACAAACAACAATTTTTACAATCATTGTAAGCCATTGCAGAAAATGATAATATAATAATACTAACAAAATGATGATAATTTAGTGACGTAAGTACAACCAGTAAAATGAAAGAATAAGCTAATATGACACTTAAAAAAAAAAAAATAAAAAAAAAAAATTAATAATAATAATAATAATAAAAAAATGTGTGTGTGTGTGTGTGTGTGTGTGTGTGTGTGTGTGTGTGCGTGTGCGTGTGTGTGTGTGTGTGTGTGTGTGTGTGTGTGTGAGAGAGAGAGTTATATAAATAGTTGTTATAAAGGGACATTACATAGAGATCTCAATGTTAATAGTAACTAGGTGGGTTAATTGTAAAAGGTCAAGGCATGCCAAGGCCAGCGCGCATGCATACGTGTTGATGAGGCGAAAGATATATTCCAGGGACGTAGCAAGTTGAAGGTAGTCTCCACCTATCCCGATGGGAAAAGAGCGGTAAGTATATGTACGTGTGCATGTTGATTGCAAATAAATTGGCTAAACTAACAATATTACATTTTCCGTAAAACCCTTTATGCGTTGATGTATGATAGTTTGCTCGAGTAGGCTTCTTTTTATGGTATCGAAGGCGTACTTTTTAACCGACTTCAAAAAGGAGGAGGTTCTCAATTCGACTGTATGTTCTTTTTTTCTTTTTTTTTTTGTATGTATGTTACGCGATAACTCCGGTATTTGTGAACCGTTTTTCATGATTCTTTTTTGTTGGAAAGGGGGTACTTCCATAGTGGTCCCATTTCATTTTGAAGAAAATCATCCACCTCAAAGGGTGGCTGTTCACGCATGAAGATTCATTTTTATAAATAGCGCCTAACTTTAATTTAGGAGCAATTACTTTTAGCAATAATTTAGTTGATTTTGCTATTTCTCCAATTCAAGGCGTTTTTCTCTCGATATACTTTGAGTAGTGTCGTAGTGAGAACTTATTTTTATTATCTCCAGTATCAAGTCCTGTATAGTGGCGAACTAGGGGATATTTCAATGAAATTTAGCAAATAGACGTAATTCCACGTACTTTTGAGGTTGGTTTTTTTAGTACTCTGTACTGAGATTATTACGATATCAAGTGACGGGACGAACACGTCGTGCGCCTTGTGGTAAGCGACACGGCTGTCCATAATAGTTGCAGTGCCACCAGAGCTTTAAATCACAAAGATCTCAGGGGCACTGCCTCTGCGCACGTCACCCTGAGATATAAGTTGACAAGTCCCATGTGCCTGTAATTTCTCCAACACCCCGTTCAAATCCGAAAAGCATATTAGGTAATTAATTGCTTACAAAACACATTGAACGAATTATTAATACACTTAGAAGTAATTCCCTCGATCCGGCTGGATTGTTGATGTTGCTTCTGGCAGATGTTGCTTTCATAATTGTAATTTTTAAGTTAATTGAATGTCAAGATATTCACCACCATGATATTCAATTATTATTTGTGAAATTGCTGAGTGAAGAAATGGATTTCTCGCAGATGGCGTTACGGCAAAAAGTCGTTAAAAATACAAAAAGAAAAATCTGAAACAAGCACATAGAAAAATTAGTAAGGTGCACAGTCTGGTTCTTCCGTGGCTTAGTTGACATATCGTCGGGAACGGTTTGGAGTTGGATTTGAACCAACGTATGGTTCGAATCCAACCGGATCGTAGGAATTCTTTTTTAATAACTAGTACCTATCAGTAGTTTGAAATGACATTTTCCAAAAATTACGTTTGGTCGAATTTTCATAACCTCGAAAGTACAAGAAATTTGAAAAAACAAATATATGCGATTTAAATCCCGAAAAATAGTTTCATTTCGTACTCGAAAGTAATTTTGAGAGGAAAATGTTTTTTCTTTTAAACCTTACTTAACCTAATCTAACCAAACCTGATCGTGTCTTTGCGGTAAACATCCAACATATCCCGAAAGAACAACGGTTTCGTTATTATTCGGTTTTCGGTGTAATGAAAATTCTAACAAACGTTATTTCTGAAAAAAATATTCGAGTTTGTGATAGGTTACCCTAGTGGAGTCATTTCTCAAAAAATATATGAATATCATCGTGGTAAAACATTCAATAAACTTAATTACGTTGAATTATGAATAAAATGGTGGATTTAATGGTGCTACGTAGCACGAACTGCGTAATGCTAAAGTTAGCGTTACACATCCCTCCACCTACGTAACCTCTAGCCTCTACGGTCGAAGTTTTGGATTGACCGTGACCGTGTGGGTAATTACGACGTCATGGTACCTGTCTCGGCGCTCCACCACATGAACACATCAATGAAATGTCGTTTTTGAATGTCATCGCTTTCTCATTATGTCACGGGCCCAATTCCCGTCCCAGTAGAGATGTCGACCACGGCTGGAGCCATAGCGAACACTTTTTGATATGCTTAAAATTTTACGATAAGCATTATTTAGTCGATCCTCACTATTGGACATGCAATGATCAGTAGAAGTAGGGATGTCCTGCGTGAAATCGAGACTGGTATGGCAAAATAATAACATAAAAACTTTTGTTAAGCACATTGTTTTGACACTGAAATGATACAACGATCCGGATATTTAAAGCTTATATGTGCACCCTTTGTGTAATATGTAATATAATATATTATAACTTACCTATTAATACAAAGATCGAACACTCAGAAAAAACACTCAGAAAAATCCTTCGATCCGGTCGGATTCGAACCGACGACGTCTTCTTGCATACCGTGCCAGACGCTATACCAACTAAGCCACGGAACGAACCAACGGACCTCACGAATTTTTCTGTGTGCTTGCGTCGTGTCTTTGTACTTGGTCTTTCAACGACTTTTTAGTCGTAGCGCCATCTATGATAAAATAATTGAATATCAATTCAATAAAAATTTAATATTATAACTTTTGAGGATCTGAAAGATTCTTCCAACGAAGTTAAATAGGAGGATTATATGTATTCAGTATAACATTACAGCACTTAATTTTTTTTTGTCGGTAATGATTAAAAAATCGTCGCAAGGCAATCGTCAAAAACGAAACGTAAACGGAAGGAATTAACAGAGTATCGATAAGTAGAACCATTATGAATTCATCTTTATTTTTTGGTCATTTTTGTAAACAGCCTTATTTATTTACTAATATTATGCTCCCCGAATTTTGTGAAAAATTAATATAGAAACAAAAAACAAAATACAAACAGAACAGTTAATTGGAGGTATTTAAGAATTTGTTGGACATTACAGATTTTAATGACATTTTCTGTAGCCATTAAGAATGCGCCACATCTAAATCGGAAAATGTCGCAACATGCCAACGTAAAACTGTTTAGAATGGTTTAAATTCCTTTGGTTCTACTGAACTATCGAGTATATAACCAGAAATAGAGGAGAAACGTCATTTAATTTGTTTGAAAACTATTCTGCCAAATCATTACTGTGACAACTGCGCTCCGATTGGCCAGCCCGAATTCGAAACAATTGACGAGTGTCGTCAAATGGTTCACTTCAATAGTCCAGTGTAACTTGAGCTGAAATGTGATTCCGTTTGTTTTGTAATTAGATGTTTTGCTGTTTTTCCCACGCCACCAAAGGAACAGCCCCCATTATTAGAGATATTATCTTTATTACAATAAATACAGAATATGTTTGGAATATATGGAGACGTACACACAGGTCAGTTGTTGGCGCTGTACTATTTCAGTTTTCTAGTTTGTGATTTCAGCGCAAACGAGAGTTGATATTTAACCTGATGAATTGGATGAATGGCCCTTACTTCTTCTCTATTTTAGGTTATATACTCGATGACTGACCTATATCGAAGGAGTTTGCATTAATTGAAAAAGATTGAAATGATTCAAAACAATTAATCTTATTCGCTTCTCAAATAAGTAACTATGACTACGATGTATTAGAAAAGGTAAGAAAACGTTGGAGCACATTTGAGCTCCTCATTACTAATAATAAGAACCATGGTCAGAAAAAAAATCCGGAAAAAAATTTCGACGTCTCATAATGTCGAATCTTTAAGCCTCACTCCTCAAAAGTTATCATTTTCCACACGTGGCCTTATTATTATTAAACGAAGGGTGCGATATTACCTGATCCAGAAGAAACTACAATGGAAAGTGAAATTAACCGTACCTATATTGGTTAAAAGATAGGTAGTTTAGTTCATAAATCAGAGCGGTCGGGCAAGAAGAGTTTGCATGCAACATCTCTATATTACCCACATTGGCAAGGCGCCGGGAATTATTGCAAGAATGCAATCATCCCCAGCGAATGTGGAAACGATTCCGTGATTCTATCATGAAAATGAAAATAAAAACAACCTTTATCTCAAACTCAAATAAGAATCTTTATTTCATTAAACTATAGTACTCGTTCATAAGGCAAAATCCCCTGAAAAGATTGAGTAAGAAACTCTAGGGGTTGCTCTTTGTAAATAAACATTTATTAATTATTTAAACATTTTTACAATATTTATTTTAAATATCATAGATCGAGACAGCCTGTTAAGCTAGTTTAATAGCAGTAGAGATCCTTGTGAAAGAGTTCGTCTAGGGTAGTACTGCCACCTTACCTATTTCTGCCGCCAAGCAGTAATGTCAGCATTAATGTGTTCCGGTTTCGAAGGGTAAGGACTACATGCACATCGGACTCGTCAACTCTTGTCTCAGGGTGACGGGCCCAGTGTCAGTGCCCCTCAGATCTTTGCGATTTAAAGCTCTGAGTGGCACTGCAACTGTTATGGATAGGCGTGTAGCTTGCCATCATGCAACTTATTCGTCTCGTCACTGGATTTTGTAGAGGAACATTCAAACCAACCAGGTGCTAAGCCGGTACCGGTGGTTGCGTATAAGAGTTTTGTGTGGTATAAGATATACCACCATCAAAATCTGAGAAGCAAAGATGTTATGGGAAATTCTCCGATCGTTTCACTGTGAATATGGCCGCTAGAGGACGAGACTTTGTTGAGTTGGTAAACTGGATGCCGCAAAAAAGCGTAGAAAAGTAGGATAACGCGGAACCCTGATATAATGTCTCTGGTAATGAAACTGGGGCAATGAATTCATGAAATGATATGGCCCGACGTAGGTTTAAAAGATAGGTTATCCAGTTTAGTTCATAAATCAGAGCGGTGGCGCGAAACATAAAGAATCACGTCTTTTAGTTATTCAAAATACGCTTTTGGTCCCCGATTGAATGAAGTCAATGATCATATATACGGAAAACAGTTATTTGTTACGCACTGACCTTTGCAATTGGATCTCGGATTTCTTGAGAGAACGTTCGATTCGAGCGGTCTTAGAAGGCTATTCTTCCGAACATATGGCGATAGATAGGGTTCCGTACTGTCTGCAACTCTCTTTCTGCTGTATATCAATGATATGTTAATTCCAGGTACCTTTGCGTAAGCTGACGACGGCACAGTTGAAGATAGGCACTTGACCAATGCAAGGGTCAGTTGAGAGGAAATCCAGTCTTGTCGAGAGTCCATGGTTAGCCCTTTATATTTGACACTCTAGGGAGTCTCCGATTGGGGCAATGCCAATCTTGTCAAATTTTGACGGTACCAAAACACAGGAGTGTCTATTCTCCACAAAACGGAGTCCCTTTGAGCTGACTCCGACTTTTCGTGATATATACCGATAGCCGACTGTCTCCAGCTACTTGGAATGGATCTGTCGCCCAATTTGAACTTCGGCAGATACATTGAACCCATGGCCAAAAATGCAGCAAGAAAGCTTCCTTTCCAGGGTGAGGCGTTATTTTACACCGGGACCAGCACCATATCTTTCTACGTTAGTTTTGATTATAGTGACCCTCCCTGCCTACCCTTACGAGATAGACTACCGATACGAGAAGGACACTATAACCTGTGCGCGCACAGGAACCTTACAAGTTCAGGTTCTGACCCCAGATCAGCCAGTGCGCAGAGTTGCCTCCGACCTCTATCACTTGACTTCATCCGTTTACACCAGGACAGTTGCTTCAGCTGTACCAAGTACAAGTAGTCCGATCGTGCATGGAGTACGATAGGTGACTCAGAATTAGTGGAGGCGAAGCTTCAGAGCCTTGAACACCCTTGAACACAAAGTTGATGCTTGTCGGTATTTTACAGGATATATCACGGAGAGTGTGCGATGGAATTACAAGATTTAATTCCGCCTTCCCCTTTCCATCACCGGGGAACTAGGTGTAGGCTTGGGTTCTACCACGGTTCCACCCCTATGTTGTGGGTATTCCAAAGATTCGCACGAAGCGTTACGCTTCCACATTTATGTGGCGGACGGCTATGGAGTGGAGTTTCCTGCCTGCAGACTTGTTCCCTGAACGTTATAACTTGAGCCTTTTCAAGTCAAGAGTGAATAGGCATTATTTAGGTGTGCATGCTCCATCGTCGACTTCATCGTCACTTTCCATCAGGTGAGGTGGAGGGCAAATGCGCACTTATATTTTATAAAAAGAAAAGGATGCAAAGTTGTTGTTTGAAAGTTGTTGTCGAGTGCTTGTATTCAAATATATCAAAAAACGCTTTTGCGCGCAGGTTTCTAAGGAGAAAGAAAACCTTTCCGAGCTAGTAAGGTGAAAAAGTCACTTGGGGGCTAAGTTGCACATTCACTCTATCGTGCGTGATCGAGCGTACTGGTTTGCGCGCGGGAAAGCCTGCACGCGCAATCGTGCGGGGTTTTGTTGTTTGAAGTTTTTGAAACTAACGGTCTTTCTCGCGCGATTGCTAATGTTCGTTTTTATTACAACGAAAGAGCGTCCGTGTCGAAGGCAACTTTGGAACGCACGATTGCGCGCGCGATTGATGAGTGCAATCTTGTAAAATTGTTCGTATCTACTGACCCGAGGGATAGGGTTTCCCGGAGAGACTACGGTCTCGATGGCAAGACCAGGGTACAGCGGGCGTCTGGGCCAAGCCGTGTCACGTGAGCAGCGAGCGCGTCTTAGTAGCGGTCTAGTTGAGGGCCTGAAGCTAGGAGACTCGCGGGACACGTGAGTTGCCCTTTAAGTTGGAAGCTATGTCCGGACATTGTCGCGGGACACTGCGATTGGTATCTCCGGCACTACCCCGGAGAGCCAGTAAAGGATAAGCTAGATATCCTCCGGTCCCTCCAGCCGCTAAGGTTATTGGGAGCTGGACAGACGTCGTTTTTCGGCGTCGGGAAGTGAGCGTGCCTTACAGCTCAGCCACCAATGAGGAGATTTGTTAGTGGACTCAGAGTCGACTGCTTAGCGGTAGCAACAGCTAGTTGTGCAATGCGCAACGGGAAGTGAGCGTCCCTACAGCTCCGGTACCTATCTGGAAAATAGG
>NW_020653611.1:2187615-2241029 GCF_003589595.1 Hyposmocoma kahamanoa | reverse complement strand
AAACAAATATACGCGATTTAAATCCGGAAAAATAGTTTCATTTCCTAAATGCTTCTTCCCTTTAAGGACCATGCAATGATAATAATATACCTACAATTAAAAATATTAGGGAATTAGTGTGATATATTGTTGTTTGACACTATGTAGATATATAGTCTATAGTAATATATTCAAAACCTAATAATTGAAATTTAATTGATATAACTTCAGAGAAATCGCTATGTACAAAAAAATTAATTTCATGTAATTTATGTTTTTATTAATTTCTCACCCATGACCCGGGTCCAAATCATGTGAATTGGAAAACCAGTTATATACGCCCTGCTAAATATACTCCCGAAAACATAATACGAGCCACCTTGCATTTTCAATATTAAATGCCCTTAGCTTAAACAATGCTTGATTGATCAAGAACTATTATGCGACTTTGAAACTGGTATACTAAACGCCATTTCCTTACGTTCTTATTGAAAATTTGAATTTAAAAAACCAAAGAACCTTTTTCTTCAATGCTAATATTTGCTATTCTAGTCCTTTATGGATAAAAATGCAAGGTGGCTCGAATTATGTGTCCGGGAGTGTATAATACGTGCAGAGAAGAAAAACGGCAGCATTTTCCGCGTTAGCTGAAGTATAAACAAGGGCAGGTTAAAAAAAGAAAACAGTTACTTATGTGGGGCGCACTATAAGTTTCCGGAATGAATATGAAAAAGATACTATGAATGGTCAGTAATGAATTTATTGTTACTCAAAATATTCTCCGTTTTCATACGAATGAACCAATTTTGAAAATATTTATGCCACTCCTCCGTGACAATCTCTGAAACATATTTTTTCATACTCTTCGACAGCCTCTTCAGGTGATGAAAATTGTTGACCGCGTAACTAACTGGTTCTTAATTTTTGGAAATAAATAAAAGTAACAAGGTGCCAGGTTGGGACTGTACGCGGAATGGCTTATAAGGTCAACGGCGTTCACCTTCAAAAATTCATTTGTTTGTCTGGCTGTGTGAGAACTGGCATTATCGTGGTGCAAGATGATAAGGCGTTTACGGTTATTTTTACGGAGTTTGTCAATAACTTCCTGCAAATAAATGATCGTGTACCAATCTCTATTCACGGTACAACGATTCTCCAAAGCAACTAAAAAATTGCTGCTTTGTTTTGGGTTCGTAACTATAAATCCATGTTTCGTCACCTGTACCCTTCGCCCCTTCGTTGAATCTGGTAAGCATGGCATTGCATCAAGTGACGCGATCTGTTATTTGAGCCTCAGTCAAATTGAATGGGATGCACCGAGAGCATAGCCTTTTCACACCCAAATGTTTGCGTAGTATTGATTGTATTTGACTCATGCCTATGCCTAAAGATGCCCGAATCTCATGGTATGTCACATGCCTGTCTGTTTTGATCATACGGCGCACAGCATCGATGTTTTTGTTGTTCACAGCAGTGGACGGGCGACCATCACGAGAGTCGTCACTGAGAATTCTGCAAACCAGCTATAAATAGTCGTCTTGCATGGTGTTTCATCACCAACAGCAGTTTGAAGCCGAGCGAATCTCCGCTGAGCTGTTCAATTACACTTGAAAGTCGTAGAAAATCATACTACGAAAATTTTCACGAGTTATGTCCCTGGTGATGTAGACTACCAATTTCTAAAATGACGCCACAATGTAAAAACAAGTGACAGTCAGATGAAACAAACTGTATTCTACAGCCAAAGAGTTCCATTTTCAGCCAGTTCCGGAAACTTATAGTGCGCCCTATGTATTATGCACATTATTCATAAATCGATTTGAACCATAAATTTTCGTCTTGCTACTTTATTACATTTACTAAAATGTTATAGAAGCGCGATTCATGGTTCAAAAGTAGATAAAACTTGTAGAAGTTTAACTGCTGTTATATTTTATGTGCGTGTACTAAAACTCTATAAATCAAAGGCCGTTAGCAGTAAAAACATAAAATTACGAATAAATATGAGTGTTGGAAAAAACAAACTTCTCCAGATAGTAGGCAGCGGCACGAACCCAAGCTTCTCTAAAGAGTCACGAACCAAAACTCAGTTTTGCATTTGTTCAGGATTTATATTCTTAATTTGCTTACTGACAATGTTTATAACATCGCATTGAAATACCGATTTGTTAAAAAATATTGCCAACGAGGCTCCATAAAACGGAATTACATTGGGTATTTTTTTTTGTGTAAAACTTAAATATATAAAATGAAATGAAGGCTATTTGAATAGAATACATTTAGAATAGAATACATTTATTACAAAACACCACAACACAATAATAAACAGTAAAAAATTAAAAGTAAAAAAAAAATTAAAATAAAACAGAACTAAATTAGACTTAAAACAAACTAAATTAAAACAAACAGAAAATGAATAACAAAAAAGAAAACTAAATAAAATTAATTAAAAATAAAATCTTGGCAATAAATAATTATTCGACCATAAAGCTGGTCAACACTATTGCTGTACGAAGTAGATGTTATGTGTGCGGCTATGGCGTATGTGATAGGATCCACTCAGCTAATGTCACCGCCGGGACAAGGCTGTGACGCTGATTTTCAGTGGACCCTAAAACCGAATGAGTATTTGCATTGAATAGGTTTTACGCTACGAGATAGTAATTATTAAAATAACATTTGCTTCTATTCAGTATACGAAGCATGATTAATCATTCATTATTGAGTATTTTATTTTTATACTACCATTTATTCATATATTTTGTTGAGAAAATTTTCCACTAGATCGAATCAGCGAGCGTTAGGAAAATTCCTTGTGTAGCGAATCGCAGCAGTTTGTATACATTTTATAGTCTTTTTAAGTTTTAGGTTTATATTTAAATTTAAATGTGATTATCGCGTTCCATCGAGTATATATAACCAGAAATAGAGACGAAATAAAGGCCATATATTCCTGGTAACACATTAGCGATACAGCTCTTATAAATATCAACTCCCGTTTGCACTGAAATATAGACAGGCCAACTACTGACCTGCGTGTACGTCTCCGTATATTCCAAAAAATATACTGTATTTATTGTAATAAAGATAATATCTCTAACAATGCCGTGCAATTCTAACAATTCTATTCGGTGGTGAGGGAAAAACAGTAAAACATCTAATTACAAAACAAACAGAATCACATTTCATTGGTAATTAAATATTAAATATGGAATTATGCAATTTTCGTCCATTATAGCAAAGCTCAAGTTAACTGGTCGATTTGAAGTGAAACAGTTGACGACACCCGTCAATTGTTTCGAACTCGGGCTAGCCTATCGGAGCGCAGTTGTCACAGTAATGGCATGGCAGAATAGTTTTCAAACAAATTAAATAACATTTTGTCTCTATTTCTGGTTATATACTCGATGTCGAGTTCTTAAGGTTTTTGCGATTGTTACATATAGGAAATGAAACTATTTTCCGGATTTAAATGGCGTATTTGTTTATTTGTTTTCTCAAACAAACCATCATGGTCACAGTTGACTGAGGTGGTATAGTCATCAGCCAGTTATGTATATTAATGCAAACCACTCTATTATTACCACTGCAGCTACAATAATTATTAATTAAATACCTTATTTTTAATTTTACAAAAAAAAACGTCTCAATGTACGCTACATTATGGTTTACAATTTATTTTATTTTAATGCGCAGAGTGCGGGAGAGTTCAAACGGAGTTTTCAAAAATAGGGAATGGGTTGGATTCTGATCTGTTTGCTAGGTTCACCGAACTTCACGTCCTCGGTGATCTTAGCCATCCTTTTATGTTTTTTTTATCTATATTTTTTGTACTAACAGTAGAATAAGACAAATGTGTAAGTGTACTAACAAAATGGACTGTAAATTGTCTGCAATGAAGGATTTTTTTTTTTTTTTTTTTTTATAGGCAATAAATAGTATATAAGCAAAGTCCAGTACGATCGAAGGAGTTTTTCTTTTTGTTTGTTGGATTTATATCAATAATGATTACAAAGTAGAGAAGTGTGTTCACAAAAACTAGATGAACACCATGGTTCATGGTGCTCATCTAGTCATATAGTTATAGTGATATATAAACATTAATTAAATTTTTATTGAATTGATATTCAATTATTTTTGTGAAATTACTCCACTAGTTTGTTATAATTATTAATACAAAGATCAAACACTCAGAGAAAACACTCAGAAAAAATTCCTTCGATCCGGTCGGATTCGAACCGACGTCTTCTTGCATACCGTGCCAGACACTATACCAACTAAGCCACGGAACGAACCAACGGACCTCACGAATTTTTCTGTGTGCTTGCGTCGTGTCTTTGTACTTGGTCTTTCAACGACTTTTTAGTCGTAGCGCCATCTATGAGAAATCTATTGCAGATTTATCACCCAGTTAGTACCTTTACAGCTACCAGTCCTGGCGAGAGATGTCGCTATTCATTGTATTAATTAAATTTTTATTGAATTAATATTCAATTATTTTTGTGAAATTACTCCACTAGTTTGTTATAATTATTAATACAAAGATCGAACTATCGATCGAAATATCATAATATTCTATAAAAACAAATATTGCAAAAGCACATAACTTGGAAATGGAAAGTCGTAAGATATGAACCGCCGAAATGCTAATTGAGAAACAACCGTTAACCCACTGGGTTATTACTCTAAATATCGTTTATTCAAAGTTCGCATATTAGAAGGCGATGATAATAAACCTTCCTATTTCAACTTTAGCGCCAGAAATACCTCGATAGCATCTTTAGTGAACACGCGTTGTCAGCTGTAAATTACCTCACGCTATGTTTCAGCCAGGCATCAAGTTAAACGGTTAAAGCCAAGCTTGAAAGCAGCTCTCGGAAACTAGTTTACAAGTGTTATTTAAGTTTTATCTGGTGCCAGCCTATTGCACGATCATGATACTCATTAACTGTACTTTGGCTGTCATTTGTAAACTATCGACATTTAATTTAAATCGTATTTTCTTTTATTGTTAGTTTTGATAAATTAGTGTTGTCCGGAAGGTTCGATGTCACTGACTCACTCAGTAGGTCATAAAGGTAAATTGTATAATTTTAAAAATAATATTTGTAAGTAAAATTGTTTGTTTGTTCATGTATTTATTTATTTCATTTTAAATTAAATAGGGCTTTATTCATCATACATACATATTTAGAGAAAATACATATGTACGTCACATAACAAACTATGAGCTACTCTGATTGATATTTCTAAATGTTGATAAAAAGGACGTAGCCTCAGCGTAGTGGTGTTTTGTAGTCTCCTTCAGTCTTATTGTCGGAACTTAATTTTGTCCAAAAGGTTGTTGTAACGAAACAAACTTCATTAATCCAATTAAAATCTAACTATTTATTTACCGGTTACGAGCTATAATACGCAAACAAACCAATCTAATCAGGACGAGAAATTTTTATGTCCTGTTGTTCACTTTCTCTTGTTGTTTTTTTTAACAGACATACGATTATTTATTTTTGTTTTTATTGTTAGCACTTTTTAATGAACACAATACACCCACTGTCAATTATTATTTTACTGGATAACTATGATTGGCCTATCCTAAAAGTGTTGTTATTCCAAATAAAATTAAATGATAAGAGTATGTAGAGACTACAAATGTAAATGAAAAATTGTTTAGCAGATTAATAGTCAAAATCCTTAAAGTTTCTTTTTGGTTAATTCAGTTTCAATAAGTTTATTGAGAACTGAATCAAACACATCACTGTACAATAAATATGCCGAAATCATTTTTTAAAATGACATTAGAGGAGTTTCGAAATGGCCACCGTAAAGATATTAGAAAATTAAACTATTCAAGAAAAATTAAAATATTAAAATCTGACAGTTTGACCAGAATTAGTCTCGAAAAATTTTAGCAGATACTACTCAAAATGACATTTACTGTCACTTTCTTACGTCTAATTCAAACTACAGAAAAATTAATTAGGTCGCGCGTGTTTGTCCCAGATAACTCGATAATATACTGCTTTTACCGGTCCATTGACTGACGATGCAACGTCGAAGGTCATACATTTACGTATATTTCTCCACATGTAAAGAATTGCCCTTAACAAATGCGCATATGTACGCCCGTATAACATGCAAATAGCCTTATCATCTTATACGGTTTCGTGACATGCGATATAACACCGCGTTCATTGTCAAAATAAACTGCCACGAAAACTATCCCTAAAGGCCAAAATACACGGTCGAGCTTTAACATCCGATATTCAAATACGAATTCGTATTTGTATACATTTGAGTTGTGTAAAAGAGAATATACACGGTGTTTAGCTTGCGCAAGTATTCTCGCGGCTCAGCTCGACCGTGTAGACGGGCCATAATTCATGTTCTTGTTTTTTATTCGCCTCTTCAAACAACTATTTATTTGAACAGAACCTACGGCACGCGATTTTTGTAACCGATTTCAACGATCCAATGCCGTTTTATTTTTTTGTATCAGTAATTATGATGGACATAAATTTGTCATTTATTTTTGTTTTATGCTTCCAGACAAAACTATCTTGGATCAAGCGATGGATATGATCGAGTTTTTTGAGAACTACCCGCAGGTAAGAACGTATCTATTTACCGAGTTAACATTGGTAATGATATTTCTAAAACCATCAAGCTCAAATTAGACGGTGAACGAAGTTAAGCTAACTTTTTAGCTTAACTTCGTTCACCGTTAGTTAGTTTAGTAGCAGTAGAACTCCTTCTGAAAGAGTTTGTCCAGGGAAGTACTGCCACCTTACCTACTTCTGCCGCCAAGCAGTAATGTCAGCATTACTGTTTCGGTTTTCAAGAGTAACGGCGCGTTCTCACTATGTCGTGAAGTTTTATTTATCGTTTGACGACTGTCGCGCCAGCCTGTTTTGATATCACGACTGTATGTCGTGACTGTGTCGACGTTTATTTTGTCGTTGAACGACTGTCGTGTCTAGCTGTTCCCACGAGATCGTGATGACAATTAATCGGTTCACGGCAGCCGCCATGTCGTTTGCATGACAGAGTCGTTTGATGCACTGCAGTTGCTTCTATGTTCTTTTGGAAGCCAATAGTGTGTTGTCGGTCCCGTGTGAAATGGATGACGATAACATTATATAATGTATTACTTTTGAAGAGGAAGCAAACGAGAATAAGAAAGTTTTTAGTACATCCAATGTTATTAAAAAGAACTCCATTAGGATTATGTCAAACGTTTATAAATGAACTGAAAAAATTTTGGGACTATTTACGAATTTAACATTTTGTAATAATATTATTATTATTATTTAATTTTAGGAAGACCAACGGCTATCTTACATAACATAAACTTAAATAAAAACGGAGAGCCAATTATAGGTCCTCACCGGTAGACACACATTAAGTTAATTAAAGAGCTATAAATTATAACTATATAACTAATAATTATACTATATAGGTAATGACATAATCGCACACACAACAATTAGCTACTCGCCAAAAAACAAACCACTAATAAGACGCTTCACCGATACAACACTAGTGTTAAAAAGGTCAATATCAACCTGCTTCGACAATGCATTGAAACTTATTACTCGCACACATGAGATATGCATTCCGCTCAAAGATTTAAGAGGCCAGAGGTACGCACAGAGGTGAATTAAACCTAAGGGTCTTTGCAGGGGCTCCAAGAGAAATCTTGGATACGATTTCCGGGGAGTCAACGGCACCAAAAGCAATTTTTTTCAAAAACACTAGATCAGCAATCTGACGCCGCATCTCCAGTGGCAAAAGATGATGTTTCTTGCATATATTCAGATACTGATTTGACTCGTATCGCTCCCCAGTTCGAAAACATAAAAACTTAATAAATCTTTTTTGTACATTTTCAATTGTTGATATATAGGTAAGGTATTGGGGATTCCAGACTTGCGATGCATATTCCAGGTGGCTGCGGACAAATGAACAATATAACATTTTTAGTGTTTTAGCCTGCCTGAAATCCCTGGAGTTACGCATCACAAACCCGAGAGCTTTGGAGGCTTTTGAAATAATAGTGTCGACATGCGAAGCAAATAATAACTTATTATCATGAAGCACACCCAGATCCCTTACCATAGTACCTACGAGTATCACGTTGCAATTCAGTACCTCTCAAAGAATAATTAAAATGCACTAAGTTACTTTTGCGGCTAAAAGTGACGACGCTGCACTTAAATGGATTAAGGTCAAGATGGTTATCGGCGCAGTAAGTGTCGAGCCTCATTAGGTCTTCTTGAAGCAGGATTGCGTCAGACACTGAAGAAATAGGCGCTATAATTTTCATATCATCCGCAAAGCACAAGAGTTGTGATGATTTAAAACATAACTCGATGTCGTTTACAACAACCACGAACAGGAGAGGCGCGAGCAAAGATCCCTGAGGAATTCCACTAGGCACCACAAGCCACCCAGAAACATAATTTTTAACAACAACAGCCTGTGACCTATTGTTGATGTACGATGTTTTTGTATGTATGTTGATGTATGATGTTTTTGTACGATGTACGATTGATTCCGATCTCCCGTAATTTGCAAACAAGCAAATCATGACGAATCCGGTCAAATGCTTTGCTATAATCCGTGTATACGACATTAACTTGGCGGCCATTATCCATATGCGCATTCAAAGAATCGTTGAACAATACCAGATTACTCACAACGGAACGCCCCTTCAAAAAACCATGTTGAGCGAAACTAAATGATTGCTTGAGCGCTGAATAAAGTTGGTCGTAAACTCCCCTTTCAAGAACCTTACAAATAATGCACAACTTTGAAATTGGTCTATAGTTAATAATGTCCGTTCTGGAGCCTTTTTTATGAACAGGTGTAATGTAAGCACGCTTCCACACCTTTGGTACCGTGCCTTCTACCAAAGATCTATTAAATAAAATGGAAATTGGAACAGCTAGAGTCTCAGAGCAGCGGATGAGGAATTGAGCTGGAAGTAGATCAGGACCGGTTGACTACGCGGGGTCAAGTTGTGAGAGAAGTCTAGATATAATACCAACATCCACTTTTATACTAGAAATATCAGCAACGGTCGGAGTAGAAACGCCTGCACAAGAAGTGGTTTGAGATGCTGGGCTGTACCAGAAATTTGAGTGAAAGTATTTTAAAAACGAATCACAGATGGAATTTCCGGAATTAAGAGTAGATACTTCAAAATTCAGACAACTAGGAATGTCATTGATTAGATTTTGATTTAATAAATGACCAGAACACTTTTGGGTTGTCCTTCAAAGAATTCTCAACTGAATTTATGTAATTACTACAATTTTGCTTTTCCAGAGCCCTACATCGATCTCTCAATAGTTTAAAAGTTTGCTCATCAGCACTGTTACCATAAATTCTAAATTTCTTCAAATATTTGTACTTTTCCTTAAGAGCCTTTTTCTGAGCAGGGGAGAACCATTCGGGATAGCGTCTACCAGTGACCGTCTTACATGGTATATGCCTATCCCTCCATGAAAAAAAAAGAGTGTAAAAATAATCAACAGCAGCCTCAAGTGAATTGGATTTCAAAGCACACTGCCAGTTCACTTCAGAAATCTCTGAATTAATCGCATCATAATTACCCTTGTTAAAAAGATTCCTAACATACGGGGCACTACTCAAGGGAACAAGGTCAGAAAACTGCGGTTCAATAGTCAAGGCACCATGATGCATATCAACTGGTACGAGTGGGTCATCACTAGAGTCTACGACCTTAACATCACCATTTGACAAGACAAGGTCAAGAATCCTCCAATAAACATTCTTTACGCCATTAAACTGCCTAAGTCCAAGAGTGTTTAACTCATCGACCAATAAATTTTCATCATCCGTAGTAAAATTCACTGTGTCTGACGAAAAACAATCAATACAGCCCGGAGTCCACGCTATATTGCTCAAATTAAAATCGCCCGCAATTAAATACTTGTCATAATATGTATAATTAATTAAAAAAAAACTCAATTCACAACAAATATTCAGTCGTAAATAGTTTTTGCTCTCGATTTCGGGCATTAACGGGTTTTAACCCGATTTAAACCGTTAACAAAGCACAGGGTTAAAACCCGGGCCCATCTCTGGCTACGACCCAACGCTAGTGCAAACCTGAACATGTATTTTTTATTTCCATTATACAGTATGCTCCTTTAAAATGGTCAGTGGCTTTTTTTATCACCCTGTATGATAAGACATTAATATATAGTCTCAAATCACTAACAATCGATTTTTGCCTTACCAAAACCATGCCATGGAATTTAATATACGTACCTTAATTTTTATCTGGTTTAATCAGCAATTTACTCTTCAACTTAAATATATAATATTGTTAGACTACAATATCATCGACATGCCATCGACTCTCCATTGCAGAGCGAAATACCAAAAAAATGCAATGGCAGTCGAATAATACATAGCTCGCTAGCCACTGACAAGAATAGCGGAAGAGAATAAAAAAGTACCTAACGAGAATGGACACTCTCCGCCCCTCCCTAGCTTTAGATACTGCATCACGCCCCGCACATTGACGGTCACATTGACGGTCACATTGACAAGGTTGTTGGCGAGCCGTTTTCGCGCTAAGACGGCTTTATTATTTGAATATAGTTTTCATTTATTTATTACGAAACGTGTGTATAACATCATTGTACGTTACTATTTATAATGGTCGTGGGTTGTGCTGTGCATGGCAGTTTATCATAATCTAAACGGGACAAAGAGAGAAGTTGATTTAATTTTCCGAAAGATGAAACAAGGTAAGTAAAAAACATGTCTGAGACTCATTCAGTTATTGTTATCTTCATTTATTTACTGCATAGTAATATAATGAGATGTAATAAAGTAGACAATGGTTCTCGAATTTTTTATTTGTATTGCCTGTAAATATTTCATGAATATAATTATTAACTAAGCAATGGTAAAGTTGGATACGCAATTTCAAATACCTTGGTTACCTTATTTAAAAGTACCTGACTAAAATATAACATTTTAGGTGCTTTAAAATTTTATTTTTAACCGACTTCAAAAAAGGAGGAGGTTCTCAATTCGACTGTATGTTCTTTTTTTCTTTTTTTTTGTATGTATGTTACGCGATAACTCCGGTATTTATGAACCGATTTTCATGATTATTTTTTTGTTGGAAAGGGGGTACTTCCATAGTGGTTCCATTTCGAAGAAAATCATCCACCTCGAAGGGTGGCTGTTCACGTATGAAGATTCATTTTTATAAATAGCGCCTAACTTTAATTTAGGAGCAATTACTTTAATGGTTGATTTTGCTATTTCTCCAATTCAAGGCGTTTTTCTCTCAAGATACTTTTAGTAGTGAGAACTGATTTTTATTATCTCCAGTGTCAAGTCCCGTGTAGTGGCGAACTAGGGGATATTTCAATAAAACTTAGCAAATAGACGTAATTGCACGTACTTTTGAGGTCGGTTTTTTTAGTACTCTGTATACTGAGATTATTCAAATAAACCTTCAAGGTTATTTTAGTTAGTAGTTAGTTGGTAGTAGTAAATTAATGGAAAATAAATTTTTTTATTGATATGAATACCTAATGTACATATGTAATTATAGATAACAGATTCGCGTTAGTATTTTCGCTATGATGCCGCTTTGACTGATGGTAACCCTATCACTTGACGCACACATTTGCGCGTGTGCAGATAGCGCCTTGCTGTATGCTGTAGTACCAGGTAAATAACTTTAACTTTTTTATAATATCAAGTGACGGGAACAACAAGTCATCCGCCTGATGGTAGGCTGTCACTGCGCCCGTCACCCTGAGATTTAAGTTGACAAGTCCCATGTGCCTGTAATTTCACCAGCACCCTTACCCTTAAAAACCGGAATACCGTAATGCTGTATACCGTAATAACCGGAATACATTACTGCTTGGCGGCAGAAATAGGCAAGCTGGCAGTACTTCCCTGGACTAACTCTTTCACAAGGAGCTCTACTGCTTCTAAAAGTGCAGTCTACTAATAGAATACATATTTAATTTGAAAGCTGAATCGCAGATGAGCCTTGAAAACCATAGGGATTGATTAGATCTTATTTTTCTTTACAAGTTACTACGAAACCAAATTGATTATCCCTTTCTAATAAGCCTTTAGAGTGCCTCATAGATACCCAAGATACGAGTACTTTATCCAACCACTTTGCCCACCTCTACGAAGAACCAAAATTGGTACGAACTCACCCATATACAGAATTTGTAACTAAATAAAATAGCATTTTGTTGTGTAAACGTAGGTAGTTATTAGTATTTGTTTCTAATAATATTGCATAGTTAAGATAAATGTTTTAAGTTACTCTACCGTTTTTGAGTTGCATAAGATGTTTACCATTGTGCATTAAACTTAAAACCACAAATTATTGTACCTAGGAAATAAGTCACAATGTAATAGCTGTTGGTAAACCAAATAAATTTACAAAAAAAGATAATTATGTATAGTAATTTCCATGGTAGTGTTAGTAAGGCAACATCGACCGTTAGTAATTGAATGAATGCCATCAATGCCATTCCACTGACACTGTAATGAGACTCAACTGCCATTGCAACTAGATTATAGCAGTATAACGAGTATTATCATAATTGCAACATCTCAGTGGAGTGTTAATGAAATTACAATGACAAAAAAGACTAAAGAATCTGTTGATATGCCTATATACTTACCTTATCAGCAACGATGGGTGGGCTTAGTTCACGTAGGTATAAATCTCTAAGCCGAACCGATACGAACCGTGACATGTGGACCTTTCTATATTGGCGCATAATCTATATTTAGTCGAGTTTTAATTACGGCTATAAAAAAAAATCGTTCTTGAACTTGATGGAGAGTTATTATTCGTCGTTAACGAATACGCCGTCAAGGTTATCGCATATTTAAACCTTGTTAGAGAACATCCAGTTAAGGCGCGTTCGACAAGTTGTCAACAAAAAAGCGTGGCCCATCTAACTCGCATTACCGTGATGTCGTGACGGAAGGCATTTCTTTCTCGAACGCCAAGGAGACGCTCACGAAAATGAGCTTCATATTTATGGTAGCTATTTTGGTTCAATGAAAAGGGTTGCCATTAGTGGATTTTATTGAAAAAGAGAGCTGTAATTTAAAAGCACAAATTGTTGCGTTACGGTGATGACACTAAACGCCTTTTGAATTCCGCGCCCGATAAATAGAGTTATCAAACAAGATAACCAGGAGCCTGTATCTCTTATTTGCATACATAAGTATATAGATGAATTCGTCCAAGAGGCAATTCTACTGAAGTATGTATTGTTGTGGCACAATAACCCTGTTTTAAATGCGCAAATGTACAAATGCAATGTAAGGTAAAGTTTCTTACATATTTTTATTTTTTTTAAGCATTTCTAGAGCAAAAATTACTAAAATGACGGTTAATTGGGCTCAATTCTATTTTTTATTATTCCCACAAATAAATTCAAATGTAACACTTGAAATCGTCACATATAAACACTAATTAAATCGTTCGGCAAATTCCCCTGAGAAGAATCAGTATGAAAAAGTTTCATGTTGTAACTCACATTTATCATTTACAATATTTGTTTCAAATCGACACTACCTGATAGAACTAAACGGGGTCACTACTATCCCGTACTACTACGCAGGCATAGAACCCGTATCTTCGGTATCTTAATTTGAAACCTGATAAATGACAAATTTAGAATATCAACTAGAATCTTGTTATGTAAGTGTTTTTTTCATTTTTTCATTTGCCCATTAAATGAATTTGTGAATATGTGAACACCGCAGTCGAGAATAGCCAATTTATTAATATGCCTCGTCTTCATGTCATATCTATTACTATCTTTTATAAAAACATACTATTCTATATCAAATAAATTACATTTCCGCAAACGAAACGTGTTACTATCAATAATAACTATAGTGATACAATACAGCATACTCGAGTATTTAGTACCTATTGGTAGATAAATGTCGCGACGAGTACCAAATTGCTATGTTTGTAACCGATTTGTAAATAATTGACGAAGTACAATTTATCAAAGCTGTTCTAATTTCTGTTGATAACAAACAAATCAACTAGATGGCGCTTATTGCATGTATTTCCAAGGTGGCTGCCGGTTATTTTCTATTTTATTTAGGACTAGCGCCATCTACCCACTCTAGCAAGCGTTAATTTATAAATGAGTTTGTAATTAATACACAATGTTTACTCTGACACGAATATTTTTCAATTTCAGAAAATAATTTAAGGTTAAAATCAATATTTTAATAATATTACAAGGAAAAACTGACTACTTATAAATTAATTGATATTCACGGCCATTTACCTAATATAAACTACTTCCAGGTTATCGATCAGCGCCATCTGAATATAGGACGAGAGTTACCTCTGATTACCAGTCCTCTTGAGTTGAGGTCCATGGACATACTAAATACATTAATGTTTAAATAGATACAAGTACCATTAGGATATATTTATGCGTACACTTTATGAATATAACGGCGATGGTTATTAGAATATGTGTCTATGTACCTTTGTAATTCAAAACTGCAATTACGACAATGAATTGATTTTATAAGAAGCACATCCAATTGACCCTTACTCTGATCTTACGTAGGCATGTTCTCAGTGTGATTTCCGACAGTATCACAGGTTCCGCAACACCGCATGGTTGTTTCTAATGGAATTAGCACGGCGGAAGTGGGGCGCGCGGCCGAGGAACGAGGTGGACCGGGCCGAACATCTGCTCCATATCGCAGGCTACCCCTTCAAGGACATTGAGAACGCCATCTGGGAGCAACGCGTGCACTTCGCAGCTGCCATAGCTAGGATACGCATCAAGAACAAGGCTTTTACGTAAATATTTTCCAAGGGAAACAACAAAATAATTTTTAAATTAAATAAAGCATGTCGTGCTCAACATTGACGGATCTTGTTCCTTGCTCTGGAGACGATTTTTGAACAATATACTTTCGTACAGTGTGATGTGCATTTATCCGTACCTACAACCTTACTGATCATAATAACAAAACACTTAAGCAAAAAAATGTAGATGAGATTCAAATTTCTCGGAAGAATAATCTTAGCTGTTTCTTAATAAACGGTTTTAAAAAATCAACAGACACTTCAGCAAAATTCTGACAGGGTCCATTTCCAGGTTATCAGACCTTCTGCCGCCTCACTTGCGAGAAGACCGAATAAATGCTTGCGTGAATAAAGAGACAGTTACCGGATGGGTGAATACCTTTAAAGCTAAGTAAGTAAAAACAAAATAATATAGCAAGGCTTATTGTTCCAGAAATTATGCTCAAAAAGGGGCACATTGTTCACTAAACAGGTAGCCGATGATGGGCCCAAAGAGTTCTTGAGTGGCGACCGCGTACCGGAACCCACAAGGTCAAAATCTGGAGTAGGACAATACCTATATTAGTCGATCGGAAACCCATCTGATGAAGAGCAGCATGAAACTTAGGGCCAAACTTGATGGGCAGCAGCAGAGATACTCTATATACATATAAATAAATTTACTAGCGGTATTATTCTGGAAAAAGCGGGACATAAATATAGATATATTTAAAGTAAGGCTATAATTTAACAATAATGATTTCCAGAAAAGTGGCATCACTAGTAAAGCGGCTGCATGAGTTGGGATATTCTTACAGCAATTCACGTCAACTGTGCGCCGGAGAATATCGATTTGATCGAGTATGCCCGAGGTAAATTCAACCCTTGAATAAAAGAATACTTATTCGCGAGATATAGTAAATTGACCGAGGTTCCAGCGTGCTGTCAAAAAACCACAAAAATATTCATATGGACGAACTTTGCTAGCCATCTACTTCTTCCAGGAACTCTACTAGTAGGAATCCCTTGGACTTTGGATTGCCTGGATTTATAGACACCACGTCCATATCTGTTTAGAATTTAACAGCCTCAAATGGCTTTGGTTGATTCCGCATTACGTGAAAGTGTTCAAAAAACTTTGAAAAAAATATTATACGGTGTGAAAAATAGATTTTTTTTCACGATAGGAAAAAAACACAAACTTAACCTCGAAATTTTACAAGAAAACCGCTGTACTCAATAGGTACGTTACATATACCAATGATTTTTTTTATTTCAACTGAACTAAATAGAACACGTATAAACTTAACTGCCTCCGTGGCCGAACGGTTACCATGCCGGACTGCCACGCAGAGGTCCCAGGTTCGATTCCCGGGCCGAGAGAAATAGTTGTATGGCCTACAATTATATCTCTCGTGAGTTTGGGTGTAATTTGTGGTTGTCTATGTGTGTGTCCATGGCACCCGCGACACAGGGTTTCCCTAGTGCGGGGCTATGTTGAGTGTGTGCGTTATTTATTTATTTATACTACTCGTATACGTTTGTAAAAAAAAAAAGGAATTCTACAAATAAAGGCAGTGTCCTGCCGTTCGCAAGCAAAATGAATCGTCTTAGTACAGGAAAAATTAGAATTCAGGCAAGAAGTAGTATAAAGTCTTAGTGGATTTTTATTGATACAGCTGAATATTTATATTTTGCTAAATTTGGTTTATTTCTGCCGATACAAGTGCAATTCAAGAAATAAAACTTATTTATTTGTTGTTAGGTGTTTCCTTAAAAATATTCGAACTCTCTAGTTACCGCAGGCATGTAAAAAACAATTTCTAATTACCGTTTCCATAAAATATTTGTGTCTTATTAACTCGAAAACTACTTGTCTATTCTAATGCCATTTAGACATATTAATGGTTTAGTTTAAAGTTATTCATATTTTGTCATTGGGTATATATAATATGTAAGAAAAAAAAACTGGCTACGGTAATTAGGCTGAGAACACCGAATCGTGAGAACGGCCGGGTTATTATGTTTGATTATAAAAAAATGCCTATTTAACATTGAGTAACCCTAAATTATACTTTTCGGGAAACACAGATATAGCATCCAGAATCCTTTTCTTTCTTTTTTGAATTTCGTGTGAATTATTTAAATTATTTACCCACTTATTATCTGTTGACTTTTAGATTTATTACTCTGAGACCTCCGCAGGACGTCAGTATCTGCCAATTGGATCTCGTAAAAGACGGAATCATTGTTCTTCAGGTTAGTGTAGAGGCAGTGTTACTTGCAAACAATATATACAAAAAAAATCGACATCAGCTGCTGGTAGCTGTAAAGGTCAACCTGGCCGAGTGAAGAAAACAAAAGACTAAAATCTGCAACAAGCACATAGAAAAATTTGTAAGGTCCGCTGGTTCGTTCCGTAGCTTAGTTGGCATAGCGTCTAACACGGTTTGTTGGAAGACGTTGGTTCGAATCCAGCCGCATCGAAGGAATTTTTTCTCTATCGGAAAGTTTGAAGTAATGTTTCGATTTACAGGAGCGTGAATTCTGCGAAGGCGCATCTACACTTTGCCGGGCACTTCGAGCAAACTCACTCTGCGGCGCAGTTGCTCAGACGCATGCGTCATCCCCGCGCAGTTCGGCTTATCTCGCGGCCCAACTGCGGGAATTGGCTGCTGTTCTTAAAGCTAAGGGACCTTCAGCTCCGGCGACACCAGAATTGGGGAAATTGGTGGTGTTTGGGGCTGGTGATAAGTAAGCCGTCTCAAATACCTGTTACTTATTAGGTCACAAAATTAATTATTATTCATTTCATCGATCTTAAACAGTATAATACCGAAAAACACTATCGAAAATGTTTCATAATGTAGCTTCTGTAATGCTCAAATTATTCACCTAGGAACTTATTAAACCTTGGTTATTCCAGTACAGTGATTGCATATTTTTTTATATAATGTCAAGTGACAGGAGGAACAAGTCGTGCGTCTGATGGTAAACTACACGCCTGTCCATAACAGTTGCAGCGCCACTCAGAGCATAAGTTGACAAGTCTCATGTGCCTGTAATCTCTCCAGCACTCTCACTCTTCAAAAACCGAACGCAGTATTGCTTATTGCTTGGCGGCAGAAATAGGTAAAGTGACAGTACTTCCCTGGACGAATTCTTTATTATGGAGCTCTACTGCTACTAACATTTTCTACCGTTGGCAATTCACATTCTAATCATCGACCTACCAACAAAGATTATAATCAAAACATAAATTTTAGAGTATCAAGCTATGTTTGCGCCCTTCGAGATTTGGGGGTGGAGGCCTCCGAAGCGCTTCAATCTGGAGCCTCCGTTTGCGTGTTAAGCGATCCAGTGCATTGTGACACTCCTAACGTAATTGATGCTCTCAACGGTGTTGTGGCGGTGTTGGCTACTCCACCCAACTCCTATTCCGCCGTCACGGACCCAATCGACCTGGTTTGTGGCAGAGGAGGTGACTTAGCTATGCTTGAGGTGAACATGTTATTTAATAATAATAATAATAAAATCTCTTTATTGCCTCCAATATAAACAGAACTTGTACAAAAAAAAACGATAGTAAATAAAACTTAAAAGACAAATAAACTTATATTAAATGACGTAATAAACAGGAGGCAAAAGGAGATGTCTCAGCTGATGCTGCGCCTGTTGATGACAGTTGCAGCGCTGGTTTTTAGTCACTATGTTGTTGTGTTTTTATGGCGATGGAGTGTTTCGGAAAATTACCCTAAATCGTTAACCTCATAAATTTCGAAACGAAGAACACTTTCGAATTCTGTCTCGCGGTGCCGTACTAGCCCGTAACACGAACCAGTTAAAAACGCGTTTAAAAATGCAATGTAACTTAAAACATTTTATTAATTGTTCATTTTGTAGATTCTCACGGAAGCCGAGATAGATGTTAACGGAAAAGCGAGAGTGCAGTCTATTTTGGAGGAGCAAAAGAAAACCTTGAAGACTCTGCTATCGAAACCTCAGGTAAACGAGTATTATTTATTTTTTTATTGTCCGCCATCGATATATTAATAATAATAACGCACACACTCGACATAGCCCCGCTCTAGGGAAACCCAGTGTCGCGGGTGCCATGGACATACACATATATACAATCACAAATTACACCCCAACCCACGAGAGAAATAAATGTAGGCCATACAAATACTTGTCCGGGAATCACTCCTGGGAACTCTGCGTGGCAGTCCGGCATGGCAAGCGTTCGGCCACAGAGGCAGAAATAAAATATATTGCAGAAATTATATATATTTGTTTTTTTGTTGGTTTTTTCTCAGATCCAGTTAATTCTGTATGAAACCCATTCAGCTTTAGAGGCTGAAAATCAGGCACAAGTGACGCGTGCTGTGGCTGAAGCGAATAGACTAGCGCGAGAGCGGCACGCCCTCCTTAAGAAGAAATTCAAGGAAAATAAAGACCCACACGTAAGATCACGTGCCCGAATTTGGTAATGCGTGGTGATTTTTTTATCATTCCAAACGTTTGATGTTTCAGACACCAAAAACAGTTGTGGAACTGCCATCCGACACGTCTATTAACAACACTATCTCGCGCTCTGACATGTCCAAGGACGCACTTGATGATGTTCTCGTCATTGCCGATGGGAGATTGTCTAAACCACCTAAAACAGGAGTGCCCAACGCGATCGTTAGCTCTCCTGATCACGCGCCAAAGAACGACAATACGGACACAGTACTTAATAAACAAGCCGGGCCAATACAGCGAGAGCTCTTAATTATGAACAAAACGAGACCAATCCCGGAACAAGCTGTTCCTGAATCACCAATGCCCCATGATCCGGATTCGGACAGTGCTAACGTAAAGGTACATATTGAATAGTATTCATTACAGTGTTATTTTTTAAGCTGGATAATATTACTAACATCTTATACATTAATTTTTGTTCCACGACTTTTTAAAAAACAATAAATTTACCAAAAAAAATCTTGTTATTGAATATCGCTAGAAAAATGTTGTTGAAATTATCCCTTGTGTAGCGCGACGTAACTCTTACGTAAACGTCACTCCTGCCGCACAGTTAGCAACCGGCCTCGGTTAAGTTTAAGCCTTCAATGCAGTTACTAACGATGAGTTTTCAAATGTATCTAAAAATTTTAACAACAGGTACCAAACTGCGACCTGTTCGAGATCGGAACGCTACCAAATCTAGGCAATGGATTAGACATCAACTATATTTTGGATAGAGATGGATGTTACCTTGGCCTCATCCAGCGAAAGGTAGATATTGGCACATAGTGGGTCTAGCATTCTCGAAATATGGCTATGATTTAGTAGTCGAGGTCGGATAACAACTGTGAAGTGGTGTCGTGAACAGGAGATAACATGCCTGGACGCGAAGTTCATGATCCGCGTGGCGGAGGACCGCGGACTGTTTGGAGCGGCGACGCCGGCGGCCCAGCAGGCGCGGCGCAAGCGCGCCGACACGGCCGCCACCACGCCGCGCCGCCGCCGGCGCAAGCAAAACGGCTTCGAGGTGAGGTGTGCTGCTTTGCTCGCCTCCAATGATCCTTCCGAAGACGAGGTCCAAGTAATACAAGTTTTACAGCAATTTTTGCCATCTCCGCCGTTGCCTGCTCTCGAGTTGAACTTTTCACTTGTTAGTTTTAGTTGCGCGTCTTTAACGCGACCACGGAAGTCAATGCCGCTCACCGGTGTTCAATATAAGGTACTCTGGGCAAATAAGGCCCTGTGTATGATAAGGCCCGGGATCCTAAAAGTATATTTCAATTCATTTCAACGGCACGATACTGTGCGCACGTTTAGAACTGACCAATAGGAACGCAATAACGCGGCTACGACTCAACTACGCCGCCGCCATATTGTGGGACCAGAGCCCTGATTTTAATTCAAAACAGAATCGATCCGATCGGGTGGCCCATCCGCAATATTATACGCCTCAACTAGGAAAAGACGCAGTTTCCGATCGGGAGAGGCAATCAAAATCAAGGCCCAGCCGCGCTCTTCGTCGCGATCGGTAGTTGACGCTCGCCAGTTATTTTCAAACAAAACATAAGTTTAAACTTGACTTCTCCTTACATACTGTTGTAAATACTAACAAAACATTTTTAATATTCAGACATAATTTTGCACTTTGGTTTTGTTTTATTTGCCACAAACGTCGAATCGTATTATAAGGCCCGTGTCATTTAATAAGGCCCAACAAAAAAAAAAACCTTGGGCTTTACTGGTCGTTATGCGCCTCATTACATAAAGTTAAAATGAAAATTTTTGAAAACAATGGGTAAACAAATGAAATAATGGTTTATTTACGTATGTTCAAATTATTGTAGTGCATATAAAATTATGTTAAATCCTATTTAAGGGGGGTTAAATTAACGGTTTTCTTTACAGACGATTATTGTAAAATATAAGATTTAATTCAATGTCTTAGTTTTTTAAATAATAATAACTGTAAAAATTGCTTGTTAAGTTTGAGGTATATTTTTATACGTGCTAATTTATTATGCGTTCCTTATTACCCGCAGCCGTGTAATACGGCCCAAAGTATTTCCAATATGGTACAATTTTGTCTGAAAGACAGAATGGTTGATTGGTCTTACTATTTCACTTAAAAGTTTTAAAAAATTGTCATTTTGGATGAAGGAAACCAATTTGAAGATTGTTTTGTTTTGCTCGAGGGTTCGAGAACATTGTGTTAAATACTAATTGTCATAGTTCCTGTTAGTTTTGAGGGATTGAGTTATATGTAGAGTTTAGTAAATTGAATATCTTTGTTTTTGATGAGGCATATAATTGTGACAAATGACAGATTTACTATATGGGCCTTTCCTGACATACGATGTTCAATAAAGTCCAAAGTGAGGGTTTTTTAAATGATATTAAAAAGTATAAATTATTACAAAAGCACAATTATTGCAAGTTGTACAACTATTACAAATTATTACAAGTTGTCTGATTCAGAGATAAATAAAGATAATACGGAACATAGTTAAATTATTTAAAATCTTAGAGTATAGGAAAAATTTGCCCAGACTACCTTAGTTACGATTGCACCAACTGGCTAACTCTAACTGTACTTTAAAATTTGTTTTTTTTTTATTACATTTAGGCTGCAGCTACCTAAGAAGAAGCAGTACGTTTTGTGTGTTTTCTTTTTTAACCGACTTCAAAACAAGGAGGAGGTTCTCAATTCGATTTTGATGAATCTTTTCTTGTTGGAGCGAGTATGGTCCTCAAAGGGTGGCAAACTGCTTTCCGGCAACCGATTTGAATAAATCTCGGCGAGTAGACGTAACTCCGCGAGCTATTGAGGGCGGTTTGCAACAAAAGGAATAAGACAGCGTCGCGTTTCACCGGACAGGTCGAGCGCGTAGCGGCGCCGACGTACGCGTCGATCGTGCGCTCGAGCCGCCGCGGCAGCGCGCCCGCGGCGTACCCGCCGGGCGTGATCCCGCCGCGCGCGCCGGACGGCGCCGACGCCGTGGCCACGTGCGCGCGCCACGCCCGCCGCCAGGCCGCGGCCGCCGCCGCCGTCGGCTGCTCCTGCGACGCCCGCCACCGGTGAGGCCCCGCCCTCCGCCCTCCGCCCCGAGTACGCGTAGGCCCGCTCTCCTCGCAATGCCGCTTGCAGATCCAACCGGCGGCGGCGCGGGTTATAGATCGGCTCGTCACTCGACCGACCGCCCGCGCAGATCTCCGTCGGTTCGGTGCGTACCAACACCGATCTCGGGCTCCGGCTAAATCGGCGTTCTTTATTTTTTTACTTGTTTTTAAATATTTTGTTTATGTATTACCGAATATTTACGGAAAGGTTTTTCTGGCCGCGGCGGGATTGCTAGTAGCAGTAGACCTCCTTGTGAAAGAGTTCGTCCGGAGAAGTACTGCCGCCTTACCTATTTTTGCCGCCAAGCATTACTGCGTTCCGGTTTTCGAAGGGTGGGACTTATCAACTTACGTCTCCGGGTGACGGGGCAGTGGCAGTGCCCTTCAGATCTTTGCGATTTAAAGCTCCGAGCACTGCAACTGTTTTGGTAGCTTACCACCACGTACGCGACTTTTTCGTCCCGTCACTTGATATTATGATCTCCCTTTTTATTGGTGAAGATAGAGTAAAGATAGTCAGTGTTTGTTGCCAGAAGCCGGCAGATCCGCCGTCGGCGCGCATCTGCAGAGATGTCCAGCTGTCCTGAAGCGAGCGCGGGCGTGTGCCGCCGTCCCTTTCCCGTCGTCGTGCACGACCTGCAACTGTGCCCCTTCTCCACACACCACAAAATCTTCGTCTAGCATCCTTCACATAGTAATAGAGTCGCTATATACGATTCGGTAGACTGCAAGCAATTCTGCACTTACCCAGAGCGTGGGTACCGACAACTCGGAATTGAAGTGCGAAACAATTAAAGCAGTTTCCATTGTCGTGCAGGAAACAAGTCTATCGGATTTTTATAGTAAGTCTAAAACTCAAACCGAATTCGGCATTTCGCTCGAATTTGCTTTTATATATCAATAACATACATACGTCGTACTAGACGCGGAAACAAAAGCGTCATAAAATTTAAATAATAATACAAAAAAGTACGTCAATGTAAAAAACAAAAGTATGTTAATTATGAAAAATTGCACTCCTCTAATATTAGGTATGCATTTGAACAAAATGCTTCACAAAAAATTTCAGAAAAAAATATTCATTTTATTCTAGTACGTAAGTGTTTATTATGGACTCTTTGGGTGTCAATAATTTCATACGCATTATTTTTAATTAATTGTGCTCGACAATTTCAAGCATATCGTATTTTAATTGTATTTACACGCATGAAACCTCGTAATCTTTAAAATTCAAAAATCTATAAGCAAACAAACGTTTATATACCCGAGGTACGAGTTGAATATATAATAAGATTAATTTGTAATTGTGAGTACAGCCACGTGCAATTGATATAGGTACTTAGCGAAAGAAAATCGAAACCAGTAGTTACGTGGACTAAATATTGCATGATTGAACGCTTATGCACGTGACTGTACTTTTGGTTTTCTATGTTTATTGTAAAAATTGTTGCACGTGTTGCTCGTTAGCTTGGCCTCGATCATATGACGGAATAGCCTGCGTTGCTAATTTTCTTAATCTAAACCGTTTATGATGGAATATCATTTTTTTTATTTAAGAATAAATATCGTTAATAAACGAAAATTAAATAGGTAGGATAAAATTGTATCGAGGCAGCAGGGATATTAAAATTCAAATTTAGTGGTAAAAAGTTCCTACGTATATGTTCCGATTTGTCGATGTTAGTTTTAACTAAAGTTTTATTATACACTCTGTAATAAATTACAAAAAACCAATTACTGTTTTTCATTCTTCATTGCTATTAAATAACATATAAAACAAGTGATGTGTATAAATAAACAAACTTTAATTAATTAATGTTACAAAGACACCACTAATATCATGGCTTTACAACAATAGTTTATCTTCTTATTGTTTGTTCCGTGAGACATGACGCGTCGCAGGCGAACGTTAAAGCATCCCGAATCCTTTCGAGTAGCTTATTGCTTTCATCAGTCTATCCTGGAGTTTCTCTTTACTTTCGTATTCCGGCAGCAACAGGACGTTGAAGCACGTGTGGGCGGTGGGCAGGCGGTCGCAGTCTGGGCCGTTCCTAGCTATCACCAGCTTGAGGTGGCTCAGCCCGCCGACGGGCACTCGATCGGAGCCCGTCGTGAACTGCAGGAGTTTCCTCTTGTCGTCTAGAGACAGACTGTGCACGATACTCCAGAAGTCCTTTATGGTCTGCGACTCGGACGTGTAGCCTCCGTCGTATTCTGTCGACTTCTCCAGCTCGTTGAAATCGAAGTTCTGTAACGAACATGCCATTTACTATGGTTACCTATTAGAAGTCCGAAATAACATTTTCCAGAAATGACGTTTGCTCGAATTTTCATAACCTCGAAAGTAATTTTGAGAGGAAAAGTTTTTCTTTTAAACCTAACCGAACCTAATCGTGTTTTTGCGATAAACATCCAACATATCCTGAAAGAACAACGGTTTCGTTATTCGTTAGTCGGTTTTCGGTGATGAATGAAACTTCGAAAAAACGTTATTTCGGAAATAAAATACGAGTTTGTAATAGGGTACCATTTACTATGGACATACATAAACTGTTATGAAGTAAAAACTGATTATTATACAGTATCTACGTATTTGGATGACAAAAATCCAAAGTAGCTACCCGTTTAGCTCTTGTATGTTTATTTATATATAGAACAACCCCTACAGTTTCGTACTCATTATTTTCAGGAGAATCTATAGTCTGTCCCATTCCATTGTACCAGCAAACTAAACAAACAGATCATTGACCCGACCATAAATAGTTTAACGATGGCCAACTGTACTGCCAACTACAAATCGATCAATTAATTGAATGAATAGATTTGTTGAATTTATTGGAATAACTGGGTTTTTATATAACAAAATGGCTACTACGATTTCGCTGCTGATTACTATAAAAAAATATGTGATTCAATACTGAGTGATGATATTACATGAGATTAGATGACATGAGATCTTATATAAATATGACCATAAATAAATATGACCATATTTCTGAATTTCGATCTAAATTAAAATGGCTGCCTATCCGACTTCGCAGAGATTTGCACATCCTTTGTCTTTTACGCAAAACCCTACACTACCCTCAGCTTCCTCACTATCTACGCCCCCGTTTTACTCACTTAACCCCCACTTCACGCCCAAAACGAACCTGTAACACTAGAACACTGTTATGTCCTCAATCCAATTCCAATTTTTACCACTATTCTTTTACAGTTAGTGCAGCTCGTATGTGGAATAAATTATCATTAATTAGCATTCGTGACAGTCCATCAGTTGCATCATTCAAGCGCAAATTAAACGAGCACTTCCTGTTAAACTCGGAAGTTAATCCGTAATAAAAAAATAATAATAATAACAAATATAAACTAATAATTTGTTTTGATAATAATATATATTGTGTAAGTATGTATTTACGAAGGTATGAGTTTACGTAGGTTTATATCTCAGCCATATTTCTATTGTCGTCATAGATATTTACATTTTAATTTTTATAAATGTATTGTACAATAATGTCCCGCAGACTTAGTTTATTCACCACGGCTAGGGTTGGCTGGAAGAGATCTCTTCCAGAGATGAGATCACCTTTGCATATGTCCTTTGTAACTTGTAATTTTCAATGTCATTTATTTGTGCAATATAACCAATAAAAAGCAAATTTAAAGATACTTAGATATTCGTTCGATTGCGATTAAATTTTCGATTCACTAATCGATTACAAAAACTTTAATTGAATTAACTGAATGAGTTACTTCCTTCCGTACAGGTCCATGCAACCATAGACTATTCACAAGTCTATATTTGGGAAATAACCTCACGTTTGAACGAAAATATTTCAAATAAGATTTTAATATGTTATTCAAATGAATATTGCTGGAATCAAGTTGAAATCTTCAAAATATACGTGAAAGTGTTACTTATTCCATTTATTGAGTTATTGCCATTGACTTACAAATAAATGGACGACGGGTCTAATACAAAAACCACGAAAAAAATGTCCCAAGTCAACCTATTTAAACGTAGTGACATGTCAAGGAATATGACAAATCTAAAACGTTGAATTTAAATTGTAATGTCATCGCAGTACTGTCTAATTTTGCTTGCTTCGCTGTCAGTCGAACAAACGAAGACTAGAGCGTGAATGACGCTCTGTATACGATTTTAACGCCCTATAAGTTCGGACACTTTTTTTGACGTCCATATAATTGTAAGTCAATGGTTATTGCTTTATAACTAAACCAGTTTGTTTACTTTTTTGGTACAGAACGTTTGGAACAGACCTTACCATACGAATGAAAGTAAAATTGTTTAATCAATGCGACGGTTTCATGTTTACAATATTTCTCCTGGCCCGGGAATCGAACCCGGGACCTGTGCGTGGCAGACTAGCATGGCAACCGTTCGGCCACGTTGGCAGTTGAGTTTTAAGATACAATATAGTTACTAAAACAATTAAATTCCACATAATACCAACTAGATTGATACGTGAAAGAAAGCCTTGTTTAAAGCAATAAATTTTGAAAATAAATTAAATTTTATGCAATAGTTAACACGGAATATTTAACAGAACGTAAATGCAATAGTTAACAGAACGTTGAATAAATACGTACATATTATACTGGTAATTCTTAATAAACAGGTTGTCTACTTAACGTTTGTATTTACTTCTATATAATGTCAATGTCCCATTGCTTGGACAATTCATACGAAAACTTGATTATCGCGTAGACTTTGATAAATCAGTGCCAATTCGTAAGTAGTCGGGGGGGCTTAAGAGGCGTCTCCTAAGTGGATTGTTTTTAAGTAACCTATGTTGTGAAGTTCAGATATTTTGTGCACAACTGTAGTTTTTTTTTATATAATATCAATTGACGGGACGAACAAGTCGTACGCCTGATGGTAAGCTACACGCCTGTCCATAACAGTTGCAGTGCCACTCAATGTTTTAAATCGCAAAGATCTTTAGGGGCACTGCCACTGCGCCCGTCACCCTGAGACATAAGTTGACAAGTCCCATGTGGTTGTAATTTCACCAGTACCTTTACCCTTCAAAACCAGAACACCGTAATGCTCTCATTACCGCTTGGAGGCAGAAACAGGTAAGGTGGCAGTACTTCCCTGGACGAACCCTTTCACAAGGAGCTCTGCTGCTATTTTGTACTAGTTTTTCTGACGATAGCTAATCCCGAACTTGTCCTACACCGACCAAGGGGCTAAAGGCCAGCTAACAAAGACCCCTGCGAACCTTGCTGCCGCATACGAGCGTCTCCACCTCCTCGGGGCGGAAGAGCGCGGCCAGGGGCGACTCATCCGTCACCATCACGAAGCCGCGCCGGAACGCCTTGAACTGCGTCTCCACCGATTTGTTCAACAGGAAATCGGCGTAAAGGTCCACGAACTCCTGGCAAACAACACGTGTCATTGGTTACTCGTTTGGCAGCTTTACTCTCAAACGTTTAATAGTTATTTGTTTGTCGCGAGCGCTTGTACTGAGCAAGCGAAGGATGTCAAGATTGAACCACGAACAGAGAGATTGGTTCAAAAGTAAAATCCTGAACGTAGCGAGGGTCCCAAGACACGAGACTCTTAAACAACTTTGCTGCCGAGCGAAACACAATTTTTCACCTCACTATAGCGAGGAAAATGGTAGAGGAAAGAAAAAGAGTTGAATTATAACAATTAGTTATCGTTGTCAATTTAACGTCAACGATATTAAGAATAACACATACCAACGGATTTTTATTACACAAATAATATACGACAAATCGCGTAGTTGAACGTGTTATAATGTTTTTTTTATCATAGAAAAACAACAGTTAGGTGCACCACAGTCCATCGTCAAGTTTGAATTTCAAAAATCTAGTGTGGAAAAAACGCTTTGGCGCGTAGATTTCTCACGAGAAAGAAAGCCTTTCCGAGCTAGTGAGGTGGAAAGTATATATCGTAGGTATGCAACTTACACTTGAACATAGTGCTGTGAAAATACACAAGATAGAACAGTACAAAATTATAGAAGGTGAACAACTTTGTTCAAATCATAAACCCATTTACATCCCACTGCTGAGCGCGGCTCTCCTGTAAGGTAGGGGAATGGTTGTGATCCTTCAGCATATAGGTTTCATCATGACGTGTGCCTTCACCGTTAACGAAAGATATTTAAACATTTACTATATTTTATGTATGTAACTTAAAGATCAAAGTCATTAAGTATACACAGGGATTCGAACAGACTTCTTAGCCGTTTTTCCACTAGGCTACCAAGGCTCTCTATTCTCTCAATTTGTTATTAACATTTCGTCGCCTTGCTTTCTCAAACTCGTATCTTAAAGCACAAAGTTACTAAAATGCAAAAAATGGATTGTATATATAAATTTTACAGGCTGATTTCATATCATGTTGACACACACCCTTGACAAGAAATTTAAAATAAATATAAAGTTTTGCCATCTCCTGAATGAGCACTCTTTCCAGCCAGTCTATCACGAATATTATTTAAACTCAACAGGCAAGAACTTCGCACTCTAACTGCCGCCCTAACAGGTCATGGTCCATACAATAAACACCTTTTCAATTTAGGTATCACAGACAGCCCTCTATGCAGAGCGTGCATGCAGGGGGAGGAAACGGCTGCGCACATCGTACTACAGTGCTCCGGCGTGGCCAACTACAGGACAAAGTACCTTGGAGTGCCAAGGTCGCTCCCCAAAGTCTTCAGCAAACCGAGGAGGAGGAGGCTGCTGAGATTACTGGAGGAGCTTGGGTGGCACGAGTAGGACCCTGCACTTACCACACGCAAAATAGGGGCCTTGACGTCGAGTTGCGGACACCAGCCCGTTACACCAAGTACCAAGTATGATCACTCTTTATAAGATATGAGTTTGAGAAAGTAAGGTATCGGTTTATGAAAATTTTCACGTAAACGTGTAAACTGAAATGATTCAGATGTATAGGAAATTAATATATCGGGTTTGTGACATTACCTTTTTATTTTCTTGCGTAACAAACATACTATCTCCGTTTTCTTGTAGATCGTGAAATATCGTGTTTCCGAACACATCTTGATAACATATCCTGAAGGTCTGATAGAATACTTCCTCCAAATCGTTTGCTTCATACTCTAACATATATTTTAAACCGTTGTATAATATCTGCAATGTAAAAAAAATTTAGATCTTGACAAGTTAACGACGAGTATGCTGGTATGACTTATCAATTTGGTTTAGTCACAAGAGAGAAATGCATTTGTTGCTCTAACTGCCAAAAATCGTAAGCGCGTTCATAATCGTATCGCTTGTAAACCTAGAGATAAAAATATCCCTGTGATATTTCGAACCTCGGAACGTATCAGTCCTAATCCGAGAAATGACGGTGTTAGTCCGTCTGAATGGTCGGCAGTCGTACGCAATCGCTCTAAAGCACATTACCAAATAATCATTAGATCATAAAACTATTTTTTCTGATTTAAAATCGCGTATATATTTATAGATACAAAGATCGAACAAACGGGACGAAAAATTCGTTTCATCCGACCGGACTCGAACCACGGTCTGTCGCCTTCACGTGGCTACCATTTTGCCAAAGCTACGGATCGAGCTAACAGATGATACGGTTTTCTCTGTGTTTGTTGCGGACCTTTGTTTTGAGTTTTTATAACGGCTTCTTTGCCGTAGCGCCATCTGTGGAAATTTATAAAAGCATCTTCGCTCAGTTAGGTACCTTTACAACTACCAGAAAACTCACAGTGATGTCGTTATATTAATTGCTCGATCTTTGTGTCAATAAGAGTAACAAACTAGTGGAGTATTTACACAATAAAATAGATGGCATATCATGATAGTAAAAACATTGTGATATTCAATAAAGATATTGCAATCGGGTATATTTGTTTTTTGAAACACACCAACGTTTACAGGTCCCGTGGTCGCAGTCAGCCATGACAGTGACGTGTCATGGGGTATAGCAACTAGGATAATTTAAAAACTCGATATCATAGATCAGGTCTTCCACTATAAGTTATATTGGTTGATTAATGTAATAACGATGACCTCCATACGTGATTTTTCTTAAAGAACATGATTTTGTACATTTCCTTCAAAATTATAGAATATTGTCCTTTTACGAATCGATAATTTCGACTCCTACGTAAAGTATTGTATGCCGAAATTGCCAAGTTTAGAGGGAAGCTTTTTAAAGTTTCAAATTCACTGAAATGAGCATAATTTATTTTGGCAAAGCTCGTTACTCGCATAGAGCATTATAAAATCCTAGATATCGGTTAGATGAACATCGATGTCGGTCGATTTTACTACCTATACTCCGTCCAACCATTTATATTACTTTTAACAGCTTGAGTACTAAGCAATTAGTGATATCCTAATGCGTTACCGATTCTTATAACATTCGACTTTATTTATATGGAAGTTTTAATCGTGAATGTGAGTGAGTTCATCCACAATGAATTAATATTACAGAGGATTTAAGAGATGATTCTAATTCATATGGAGAAGAATTAATTATAATAAACAATTAGAATTTAGAGTAAATAAGTTAATAATCTTAATTACAGTTTATCAGACAGTTGTATACAACTAAACAACGGAGAAATCAATTTGAATAATCTTTACATAATCTGTCGGCTCGATTTTATAATTGGAGCTAAATAGTACGTCGCTTCACTGCAGTAAAGAAGAACAGCGTCCATGACGTATTGCATTTTTTGTCTATGGTCGTCTATATTTAATTATTGAACTTCAAAGGCATGGTTATGTCAAAAGTAAAATAAATGATTGGGACAAAGTGTTGTGTTTTTAAAAATTGTTTTTCGTGGAATGGACTATTTAGGTACAGGAGAGTTCGAGTGAATTAGCTCTTTTACGACTACATGGCGGTTTGCGAATGGGTCCTTTATATGACTAAACCAACTTCTGTAGGTGTAGCGACTTCACAATAATTAATAAGTATAACAAAGTGAAACTTACAGGATTCCAGTCGGCGAGGTCCTCGAAAGAGCCTTTCTTCCCTGTCAGTTTCCTGTACACTACCATGGGGAAGTTGACTGCCAGTATTACATTGTTGTATATAGCTAGACCCAATACTATTCCGATTAATGTGAACTGCGCTTCCGTTTCAAATGACGTGGGGTTGAACCTACGGATAAATTTTAACATAGTATTTTTATTTTGTTTGTTCCATCGCTGGGCATAGGTTTTACTGCTGGGTACGAGTTTTAGTGGTGTCTGGGTTTCTAATACGTTAATTGCTTATAGCGTCTTAAATAGAGGCGAAATTATAACAAGGAAAAAATATTTCCTTTTTATGATATCAAGTGACAGAACGAACAAGTCGCACTGGTGATTAGCGACACGCCTGTCCATTACAGTTGCAGCACCATTCAGAACTTTAAATCACAAAGTTATGAGGGACACCCTGAGACATAAGTTGACCAGCCCCCTTACCCTTCAAAACCGGAATGTAGTAAAGTGAGCATTACTGTTTGGCTGCAGAAATAGGTAAGGTCTTTCACAAAACTTATAACTTTACGAAGTACGACGTGTGTTTCCAATAATAGTTTCATTACAATGGACACTTACCATACTGTATGTGAATCAGGTTGGTGCGTGAACATGCCATAGTCGGGGTTGAAGATTTCTTCCACTATGAGCTGAAAGAATTCCTTGCTGACTCCACCTTCGTCTACGCCCTGCTCGCCTTCGAACTCCACCACCAGTTGCTTCTTCAGGTCCAACGCCCGCTCCATTGCTACCATTTCCAACTGTAAAGTATTGTATTTCTTCGTTGAAAAAGTACGAAAACCTATTAAACATTCATCGTTTTTGGTTTAATAGGATGGTAAAAAGTGATGCGGTATTGAACACTTTATTCTTCTGGATTTTACCACTTAGTATTGTCCAGTGTTGTCAGACTTCAAGGAAAACAATTCTATAATTCTACTTCCTGCTGGAGATTGGGGAATATGAACCCTCTTATTTCCCCAATTCCCCACATATAGAACTACTCAAACCCCCAAATGAGTTGTTTTCCAACTCCATTTCCCACAAAATCCCCAATCAAGTTTGTAATTCCATGGACATTTTATTAAGTAGCTTAAAATCGCCTTTTCCTATTTCAAACATAGCCTAAATATTGCCGAGTCGCCGATCACTTTTTTAGTCACCGCACGACCCCTCGAAGTAGCCTAAATGGCGAAAAATCGCCTAATCTGGCACCACTGGTGTTGTCAACTCACTTTCGGTGAAGAGTCTATTAAAAGTTTGGTTAATCAGGGCATAATACACTAAACTTCATCCAACAATTTAGCAGCATCCAGTTTCCCATAAAAAACGCTTTTTGTCCGACGGGGCAAGTTACCAACGCCGAGTTCCCTTGCTATAGTATATAAACTACTGCCTATTTGGCAACTGTCTCTTTAAAAAAAAAAAATACCCTGTTCAATAACGTTACGTGATTATAATATGTCTCGTAGACCACGAGCCAATTATTTCTGTTTTGCAGAGAAGTCGATGTTTCTATCAATAGTAAAAAAATAAATCTATCGTTTAATAAAACGTGAAATGAAGTGTAAAATTTACAGGTGCAGCGGAAACAACGCCCATATTAATACATTATTACGGAGGCCGGGAAGTAACAGATTGCTGGATGATATTATATTAGATATACAGGCTGTATATTTGAAAGTGGGACATACTTATAGAGTGGGTTATATTCCTGATTCTCAACCCAAAGAAATAATAAACTAATGAACTTAAACTTTACAAAAAATATTTTATTTTATTTTTTTATCGACTACTACTTGAGCACAACATTAGTTATCGAAATCTATGCACATCACTATTATTGCTCCGACGCAGCGGCGAAAAGCAAAGCACAGGTCGGGGGTGAGGACGGGACGCGGGCGCATACGCGAAATTGCTCAGTCCACGCGCGACCTTGATCTAACGAAGACACGTAAATTATTTGTCCTTCCGCTCGCCCGATCGCCGCAAAATGGGTATTTATTCTAACGTGGAATTGACTGAGATGGTGCGACTTTACGCAATAAGTGGTGATAGTGTGAGGCAAGCTATTGAAATGTTCCCAAATCGGAGTTTACGCGAAAGAGGTGAACAGTGTCGAAGCGTTGCGTGAGAGGATTATCTCAGCATTTTATACTGTGAGACAAAATGTGTTTGTGTTGTACAATTTAAAACAAAATTTACTATGCCGTGCTAGACTATGCATTGTGGAAAACGGTGGACATTTTGAACACTTGCTCCGTACCACGTAAGTGTAAATAAACTGTAAATAACTAAAAAATCAATCATTGTAATTAATTTGATTTCACATTTTTAACTACGCCAAAAACCTCAATTCTTATTAAATGATAACTACTTACTAAAACATTTCGATGATAGTTCAAGTAAAAAACAATTAACATAACCTAAAACGTAAATGTGAAATCATTGTTATTGTTGCTGTCTCACTCGGCGCTCGCTTGGTAGCACTCCCATTACACTCGAAATTAAGCGTAAAGGGAATCGGTTTATTCCTATCTACACTTCAAAACACATTTGTTGATTTATTTTTTGTTCTATCCCATATCCTAATTTTATTTTAGTCTATGTTAAGTTGTAACATGATTTACTATGACATGTATGAATATGTCTCACTTTCAAATATACAGCCTGTATATGACTTTAGTCAATAAATGCAAGAAACTAATACAAATAAGCTACTACAACAGCTTTTTAATATTTTTTTTAACATTAACCTTTTCAAAAGGGTACAAAAAGAACACACGCACTGAAAAAACGAGCGGTCGACTTGGCAGTATAGCATTCAGTCACACGTGTTGGCAATACTCAAAAAGCGCGGGAAGCTTGATGCGTATTTTAAATAGGTTTTTGGCTTGGATCCAAGTCCTTTGAGCCGGGTTGTGTCGAAACGAAGCAGGGGGCACTGACCTCGACGAGCGCGTCGTCGATGAGGTGCGAGCGCCGCACCTTGAGGCGCAGGAAGGGCATGGGCGGCGCCGCGCCCACCACGGCGTGCAGCAGCGACACGCGCCGCTCCGAGTACATGCGGATGCGGTTCTCGTAGTACAGCCCCAGCGACTTGGTGGCCGCCGTCAGGATGAACGGGTACTTCAGGAACGCGAATTTCTTACCTGCGGACCGCCAAGGCGCTCGACTCCGGGCCTCGCTCGCCCATGCGAGGGAGATAATGAAGGCTCCGAAAAACACTAACTGAGCCGCTTTAGGGTGAGTAACTAAAAAACTGTACTTTCGAGTAATAAAAACTTCCGAAAAAACTAACTTACCGTTGTATATCCTATAGTGGCACTTAACAGGCCCCAAAGTTTATGCAATGTATATTTTTTTATTTATTTATAACATACATCGATAGCAGTAAAGTTCCTTGTGAAAGAGCACGTCCAGGGAAGTACTGCCACCTTACCTATTTCTGCCGCCAAGCAGTAATGTCAGCATTACTGCGTTCCGGTTTTGTAGTGATAGTGCTAGTGAAATTACAGGCACATGAGACATGTCAACTTATGTCTCAGGGTGACGGGCGAAGTGGTAATGCCCCTCAGATCTTTGCGATTCAAAGGCCAGAGTGGCAATGCAACTGTACAAAAAAACACATTAAACGATGTCGCATAAACCTATTACATTTTAGATTTTTCTGTACACCACTGCATATTGTCAGTAATAAACACAAAAGAAAAGGGTAAGAAGATATTCCACTCCCTCCGATCCCACATGATCCATTTTTTAAAGAACTACAATGAAACCTGTTCTTTCTGTCATAAATATTATATGGTATGTTTAATTTTTCAACGGTACATTAGTCTAGTTATACTTTCTAAGTTAGGATTAGAATATTTAATTCTCAAACGTTAGTCTTTACAAGTATAAAAATATCATTATATTATAATTGAAGGTTTAAGGTATAAATTAGATTTTAAGTTTAGAATAGGTGATGTGAGTATGAAAACGACGACTGATAGGGGAGAGTGGAAGAAAAATACATGTTGTGCCGACTCCACCTAGCGTGTGATTAGGATACAAAGAAGAAAAAGAATAGGTGATTTATGATAAGTGTCTTACAATTTTCGGTAAAATAAACATTAATTGGTAGAGTAGCATTACGTAAGCAAGATTTTTCGGAAGTTTCAGTATTACATTCTGTTATTTCCGCATTTTATTTGCACAAAATTTTACGACAGCTTAGTAAATAGCAGCATATTTATATTTAAAATAAGCTCATTTTTTATTTACTTTTCGGAGCCTTTATTACTACCTTTATTAAATAAAAACGACTTACCATTACTTATCTCAGTTTTATAATTAGCAAAATCTATATCCATTTCTATAGTATCACTAAGAGGTTCGTTGTAGAATTCCTCAAATGGCAGGTATGGCTTCCTAGCATCTAGTACATTTATATCTAATTCAATAGCTGAAACAAAATAAAAACAAAATCTTAGTATGTCATCAGTATTACCCAAATTGAAACATTGGTTTTCATAAAAGCGTTTGACAGTGTAATATCATATTATTACCACCCAAATTTATGTAATTAGCAATGTGAATCCAACTTTGTTTCGTTATTCAGTAATATAATGATAAGTTATTACATCAAAGGCGAATTATGTAATAATAGGATCAACAGAAACTAATGGTGTCTCCCAAGGGCACCTTTTAGGCCAAATATTATTCTCTATATATACTTTCATAATTTATAAGCAAAAGACGTCCAAAATGTAACCGTTTATCGTCAAAAACTTTAATTCTCACCTAAAGGATCATCAGGCTGTGACTGCTTAGAATTTTTCATTGACGATAGTGGGTATAAATGGTCAAGAGCGTCGCCAAGGGGATCTAGCTGGCTCGCGATTACGACCGGCTCCTCTCGCAACGTGTTGGACTCCATCACACCGGCTAGCATATTCGCGTAGTATACTATCTGTTGATTCCCAGGAAAGTTATGATTTAACACAGGTTTTTAGATAAAAATATGTTTCCCATTACCAACAATTATATAAATAATATAAAAAATAAGATTAGTACTGTGTTTACTGAAAAATAAACTTGTAACTGTTTGGTCTTTGAATATATTAAGGAACATAGCCATAATTCCGAATAACGTTTTATACTATTTAAGAAAGTCTGAGAAACCTATGAACAAACCTTATGGGTTTTCTTAAAAGTAAAGAAATATAAATCAGCTGGTAACCTTCATAAGTTTAGTAGCCAAGGTGACACTCTCGTCGTCCTGCAGCTGGAAGTGCCTCGTGTAGTTGGTGGAGATGACGCGCAACGTGATCAGCTGCTGTAGCGTCTCCAGAATGTGACGGAGGCTATCCTTACAGTGCTGTGCCCACACTCGTGCCAATTTCGCTTGAGCTGTTCAATGGACACACTATCATTAGTTAATAATTACATACTTAATATTAAGGGTGCGTATAGACCTGGCGAATGTGCTTCACGCGCGCTACTCGCGTGCTGTTAAATACATGTAAATGTATGTGGCAATGTACGTGGCGTGCGAATAGATCGCACAACGTCATGCACGTGTGCACCTTGCGAGCTTTTCGCAAACAGGCGCATTTGCGGCGCATTCGCCAGACCTGTACGCACCCTTATAACCCAACACAAGAAACACAACCACGATTAAAATGGCGAATATGACAGTCGCAATATGTTTCGATGGGAGATGAAATTTATCTATACGAAAAGGGATAACATTATTTGATCCTCAAATACAGTTGATCTATCGCAAATGTGCACTTTTTTAAATAAACGATATTTTTTGTTATATACTTCCGGACACATAATTCGAGCCACCTCGCATTTTTGTCGTAAAGGGCTAGAATACAAAAATAGTGTTATCATCGAAAAAAAAGTCTTCAACAAAGACTTATGGAAAAGACATTTAGTATACTAGATTCAAAATTGCATAATAGTTTTTGATCAAGCAAACATTAATTAAATTTTTTATTGAATTGATATTCAATTATTTTTTGCGAAAATTACTCCACTAGTTTGTTATAATTATTAATACAAAGATCGAACAGTCAGAAAAAACACTCAGAAAAAAAAATCCTTCGATCCGGTCGGATTCGAACCGACGTCTTCTTGCGTACCGAACGAACCAACGGACCTCACGAACTTTTCTATGTGCTTGCGTCGTGTCTTTGTACTTGGTCTTTCAACGACTTTTTAGTCGTAGCGCCATCTATGAGAAATCTATTACAGATTTATCACCCAGTTAGTACCTTTACAGCTACCAGTCCTGGCGAGAGATGTCGCTATTCACTGTATTAATTAAATTTTGTATAAAAAGTCGTTGAAAGACCAAGTACAAAGACACGACGCAAGCACATAGAAAAGTTCGTGAGGTCCGTTGGTTCGTTCCGTGGCTTAGTTGGTATAGCGTCTGGCACGGTACGCAAGATGACGTCTGTTCGAATCCGACCGGATCGAAGGAATTTTTTTTCTGAGTGTTTTTTCTGAGCGTTCGATCTTTGTATTAATAATTATAACAAGCAAACATTGTTTAAGGTTAGGGCACTTAATACTGAAAATGCGTGGTGGCCCGAATTGTGTTTCATACATTATATATTCATTGTTCCAACTGTACTCGATGATCTACCGATAAATATCAATGAACTCATTCAAGGTGACACTATCATTATGTTTAAGCATACTAACTTAATATTTGGTATTCAAAAATAATATTTGATCCTCTTTTTCTATTATTGGTCTTTTCTTTTAACGATTGATGACATTTATAACCAGTATATCTTTTGATATTGATCTCCTAATAAATCTTGATTGCTTGGTTGCGCCCTCCATTCAGTAGGTCAGTATATGAAAAAGCAGCACGAGTCGAGACAGCGAAGCGAGCGTGTCGAGCTTGTCATGGCGAGTGCCAATTTGCATGCGTTTCCGAACATGTTTTCAGGTCAAATTATATCATAATTAATACAATATTAGTATACAAATATAACAACATATACTTAGTTTTAAAAATAAATTTTATTTTTAATGTTCATTTGTCTTAGTTTCGAGGCTCAACATAAAATTATCAAAGTTAATATACAGAAATCAAACATTTTTTCATACCACAGAACAGTTTAAAATATCCATTGATTTAATTTATATTACGTCTCAGAGAAAGAGGATCAATCATTAAAAAAGATAATCGTTTAGATTGTTTTGCCAGCTGTTTTTGCAAATCTAAAACGGTCATTTAAATACATGCCATACGAAAATAAAGCCCATAAAGTAAAATTCGGTATACCTTTAACAGGAAGATGCTCCGCCGCGTGACACAGTGCAGGCAGAGCTATTTCGAGGTAGTCGCTGCAGCCGAGATCTGGCACCTCGAAAGCTATTACGAAGCAGTTGACTGCGTCCTCTATGCTCATCTTTTTCGTTATCCTCAAGTCTATCTCCATGTTTTCCGCCAGTGTCGTCAACGCCGTGACTAGAGCCGAGCTGTAGTATTCTGATGGCACCTGGTAGTATTGAGAAGGTAAAAGGTACCCATTCATAATTGTCACATTATTGTTGTTAAAGCAAAATTTGATGCGCCTTCACGAACACTTGAATGTAATGTGGAAAGATGACTAAAAACCAACATTTCTAGATTTCCAGTTCCATATAACAATATTTTTAGCTTCTAAGCACTTGTACAAGTTCTGTACCGTAATTGTATATAGATAAAACATCATTGCACATTATAATTTTATACCGGCTGCTACTTTCTATAGTATATTCATTGGGTTAAATAATAAACTGTTTATTTTGAAGGTACACGGCTCTTGAATGCGTGCAAATGTAATTAGCAAACTCCAGAATAACCTAAGTATATTTAAGTGAAGTTCAAGTAATACACATAGAGTGGATAAAACCTCCCACAACAATTTCAGGCTAATTAATAATAAAAGGGGTGTAAGAATCAAAACAAAACAGTTAGTTACATTTTTACTTACAACCACAAAACTTTTCTTATAAACACACTCGTAGTAGTAATAGCTAGAGTAAAAAATGTAAAACCAAACACAAATTTGGATATTTCAGAGGGAGGTATTGCCCGCTCTATGTACACTATTACCTTTAAGTATAGGTAGTAGGTTTAGCGTGCACTCTAAACTTATTTAATACTAACTTTGGCAAGGTACCCGAAGGCTTTGCGACACGAGACGACGTCCAGCTCGGGCCCCGCGACGCTGTCCACGTCTTTGTCCGGGTCGCTCGACGAACACATCGCTTTCGATTCTTTATCTGCCACACAATACCGTTTCATATTCCTCTTGCACCCACATACTACTATACACAGATTACTTAATAGTTACACGTACATAGGCAATTTTGTTAAGCAGCTCACTTTTTTTTTTATACCAAGTGACGGGACGTGCGCCTGGTAGTAAGCGACACGCCTATTTATAACAGCTGCAGTGCCGCTCTGTAAATCGATCAAAGATCTTAGGGGCACTACCACTGCGCCCGTCACCGTCACCTTGAAACATAAGTTGACAAGTCCCACCCATGTGTCTGTAATTTCACCAGCACCCTTAGGCTAAACTCACACTGGCGCAGAGTCGAAGCGTCGCGCCACTGCGCCCATATTTGCATGACACAAATTTGTACCTTATGAATGGGAAAATAGATGAATATGCTATAGGCGACAAACATGACGCGTCATGATGCTTCGACTCTGCGCCAGTGTGAGTTGAGCCTTAGGATCTGCGGACCGTCCGCGCGGAGCACCGGAGCGGAGTAACACGTGGCATTAGAATATTGTTTTACAGTGACGCGGTTTGCTCCGTACAGAACACGCTTCGCGTGAACGCTGCACAAGCCACCCGTGCGTTCATTGTAGGTGAATATCCGAGTATATAACCAGAAATAGAGACGAAATGTCTTTTAATTTGTTTGAAAACTATTCTGCCATATTATTACTGTGACAACTGCGCTCCGATTGGCTAGACCGAATTCGAAACAATTGACGGGTGTCGTCAACTGTTTCACTTCAAATCGACCAGTTAACTTGAGCTTTGCTATAATGGACGAAAATTGCAAAATAACATATTTAATATTTAATTACCGATGAAATATGATTTCGTTTGTTTTGTAATTAGATGTTTTGCTGTTTTTCCCACACCACCGAATAGAACAGCACGGCATTGTTAGAGATATTATTTTTATTACAATAAAAACAGAATATTTTTTGGAATATACGGAGACGTACACACAGGTCAGTAGTTGGCCTATCTATATTTCAGAGCAAACGGGAGTTGATATTTATAAGAGCTGTATCGCTAATGTGTTACCAGGAATATATGGCTCTTATTTCGTATCTGTTTCTGGTTATATTCTCGATGCTCGATTCAGAGCACTGCGAATTCTACGCATGCGAATGCCCACCAGGCGGACAGTCCGTACGGACCGTATGCACAGCTGTGAAACCAGTCTATCCCTTCACCGGAACGCAGTAACGCTTTCATTACAGCTTGGCGGCAGTGCTTCCCTGGACAAACTCTTTCACAAGGAGCTCTACTGCTACAAAACACTGCTTGTCAATATCGGACTGCCACGCAGAGGTCCGAGGTTCGATACCCGGGCCGGGAGAAATATTTGTATGGTCTACATTTATTTCTCTCGTGAGTTTGGGTGTAATTTGTGGTTGTCTATGTGTGTGTCTATGGCACCCACTATACTATCCCTAGTGCGGAGCTATGTTGAATATGTGCGTTATATGAAATTTAATATGAATATTAAGCACTCATATTTCATATTTAATGTTAAAAGTGTATTTTTATTTCGATCAATTAAGTTTAAAATTAACAAAACACTCATGAAGCATTTTTTCTTAAATTTTTGTACACATGCACATCAAGCTTGTCGCTTTGTACTTTGGACCGTTCTTATCGTAGGCGGCATAGAGTTGGATTTAAGTCTTAAGTGTAAAGCGTGGCGTGCTCTTGACCCTGTACTACGGTAAAACGCTACTAAACTGTGGAAAATACGAGATGTTTACTTAGTTCTACAAAAGATAAAACTCGACCACATTGCTCTTAGATAATGTTTACTTTCGTTTGTTACGGTACGAAAAATTAATTCGATAAAGAGAAATTTGAAAATTTATCAAGACTTGCCCATGATGTGAAAAACGACCACGGGTAATACTTTTTGGTGGTGGCTATAATTTTTGCACTCCAAAACAGCACAATAAGTCATTCACAGCACAGTCAGTCATCATCTTCGATTTTAGATAATTTGCGCGAAAGAATTAACACAAGCTTACTGTACAAAGCGAAAATGTCCTAATGAGCGCAAGTTGGCCTCATTCCACAAAGTATGAGGAGATGTGACGGTGTGACCTCTTACACCGTCATTTCACCTCTTTGTATCGCCTCTCTCCGCTTGTATCCTATCATTTTTTATTTTTACATGTATTTAAATTTGAATTGTTCCATCTTACTTCACTTTCTCATTTTGTTTTCGTACCACGGTCACTCCCAGCTCGACCGCCACAACAGTCAGAGCAGTTAATAAGCTAATCATGTGTAATAATTTATAAGTCTACACCCTTCATGTATCTATTTCTGTAATTCAGTTTCTCGGCCCATTTAGGGGTAAGTGCCTTAGTAATAAAGTGTAGGGAGTGTTTTATACTGTTATACCTGTTTTTTTACATTTACCTTTATATTGTTACAGCCTTTCTTTAAAGTTTACTTCTTTAATAAATTTTGTGGACCGGAAGTTTCCCATTTCATTGCCGTGAACCTGTTCACGGCAAGTTAGGGTTACAACCCTTTCAGAGATAGTGGACAACATCAGGCTTAAAGCCAAATACAGGGTGTATTTGGTGTATAGAGGTTAAAGTTTATTTAAAGATTGTCGATTCCTTTTCTTATAAACTATTCACTATTATAGCTATGTATTCTATGGGTCATGTGGGCTGAAAAAAATGTCGAAATAAATAAAAAATAGTATTACCTTCTGTTGGCACGCGTGCTATGCTAACTAACCATTCTACTGTATTTATTGTTCTATGGACAAACCTGTATTTTTTCCACCACTACTGTCGCTGTCGAGTCTGAGTTTGCTCTGGAAGCAGCGCGCCAGGATGGCGGGCTGCGTGAACGCCTCCCCCAGCGCCCTGATGAGCGGCTGCGGCGCCTTGCTGCGGAGGCATTCGTCGCACAGCTGGCAGATCCGCTCCTCCGTCAGCGGCGCGCCGTCTGCCGGCATCAACATGGCTAGCAACTGGTCCAATGTCTCCAACAACTTAGCAGTTTTACTTTTCGTGTCCATTGCTAAATAACTTTTCAATTTATGTAGGAAAAAACAGAGAAGTCTTTTTGACAATCACATTTGAAGACTCCTTTCAAAATAACTGTGTGTAATTGTAATATATCAAGATCATTAACTGATGATTTTGTTGGGAGAGGGAAAATTCGTTGAAAAGGTATTTAGATATAACTGATAATTACTACTAATTATATGCATGTAATCATCTGTACCAATAGACCAATGAGTCAAACAAGAATACATTTCTTTAAATGTACTTTCTTTAATTTGATAATTTTAAAGATTTCAAGTCTTTTAACATACAATATGTTTGCTGTGAGGGCAAAAACTTTGGTGTATTAAATAAGGTATCAGAAGAAGAAAATACACCAATATTTTAACCTAAAAAGTCAATAGCATTCTACTGCTGTCCTTATCATAAACAACGTAATCTACATTTTTAGCGAAATTTAGTTATTACTATCTGGAATCTACAAAGCGACATCTACAACCCTCTTTAATCGGTTTTTATTAAATCTTATATAATATCAGTTTTATTGTATTTTTCATACATTTCTTATGAAATATATCCACTAGTTTGCTATAATTATGAATACAAAGAATTTGAACACAAAAAAAAATCTCTTCCAACCTTACAGAAATCGAACCAGCAACCACAGGAATATGGTATCCTTGCTCTTTCAATTGAGCTACAGGTCGAGTTAGCAGGTCGGCGAAATTCTTCTTGTCTGTTACAGATCTTTGTATTCAGTCTTTTCAGCCACACAAGCTGACGTTGATGTATTCTATGAATAATACATTTTCATAAAAGCGAAATGCAAACGCGTTGTTTATGACAAGGAGGGCAGTGTTGATGAACAATAATTTATGTATCACATGTCTGTAAGAGGCCTGCATACCATACCATTTGATATCCTGCAAAAATAATGTACCCTACAAAAGCATCTTAATGTGGATAATTCTTGCATTAATGATTTTGTATTCAAGTAACTAATAGTCAAAAGTGGAATTTTAGTAGGGTATTGACACAATTATAGTAGTTTTCATCAATGTCACTAAATAGAGGTGCTCTCTTACTGTTATGACTAGGAGTTTTGTGGTCATCCTGCTGAGATTTATTCTGACTAGTTTCTGGTGTTTGTGAGGTGCTTTCATGGTTCTCTATGCTGCTCTCGCCGGACTGTAACTCTTCTTTGTTATCTGTGATGTCTTTTGACTTTGATGTCGTACATGTTGTGCTATAACAAATATTGAATTAACAAAAAGATGTAACAGCAGACAAGTTGCATTTTGGATCTTGAAATGGTGGTGATTGTATGTGAGTTTACTTTTAATGCTAATTTTATGAATAATTCTTTTAAATTGAACGCAATGGAGTGGGTACCAAATTTTTTCTTATATGTGTCTGCAATTGTAAATATGTGAAACAAAAATTTACGCAAATAAATTGTATCAATTTTGTAGTGTGAGCATGCTATACGCACACTCTCGCATGCCTGCATTATTATATAAGCTATAAATATAAAATTTGTAACTGATGGCAGAACAAAAAACTCGCAATTAAAAAGAAAATCCTCCCAATGGTCTATCTCATTTTTTTTTTATACAATATTGTCCTTATACTGCAAAAACCAATTATCTGGAATTTTCACAGAAAATGACTTAATTTAGGATAACATGACAAAATTGCTTATGTAAAATGCAAACATTTTAAATTTTTCATAAAACACAAAATGTGGAATCATCGGTTACAATTTAACGTGTGATGACCAAAGTATGCCTAAGAAATATTCATTGTTGAAATTTCATTTGTGTTTATTTCAAAATCGATATTTCATGAAATAATTGTTTTGCCCAGTATACGGTACAGTATAACGGCAATATAGTGTATTTTAATATACAATATAGTGTATAATATTTTATACACTATACTGGTAAACACAGTTGATGTAATTGTACTGAGAGCTGTGTCTCAGCCTCTAACAGATACTAAAAGAAACATTACAATTTTGTACAACTTCTTAAGTAATATACAAGACAGTTACCTGGCACTGGAATCACAAGCATTGGCCTCTGTACGAGGCACTTTGTTGGGCAGACTGTCACACAGACGCGCCTCTTTGTAAAACAGCTTTATGGCCTCAGCCGCAGCTTCATTTGGTGTCAAATTTCTTGCCTGTCACCACAAAAACACTAAACATGGGCAAAATTCTCTACATGTCATAAGAATGTCTATATCAACCAACACCTCCATTGTTTTGTTTTGAAAATAATAAAAAACAAAATTGTCTAAGCTATCCAGATGACTAAACATCTTGTTTATATATACACAATATAGAATATGGGGCATATACCTCGCCACTAGAAGCACAGTATTTGTTGTCACAATTAGGGTTGCCACAACCATCTAATAACTGGTAGAAATATCTCTCGATCAACTGTTTAGCGGCGGCTCGCTTCATAATGTCCTGGCCAGTATTGGTATGTGCAGCAGGACATAAACCTGGTGTAGACTGATCCTCACAATTGCTTGGGGTATTATTATTTGACGATGATGCTTCGCTCCCCCTAAAACGTGATAAAAATAAAACCGCACGTTTACATCACACTGAACACGCAGAACAAAACAAAAGGGCAAAAATAGCAAGTAATGCCCACCTAACCTAAACCTTTGTCTCACAAATACGCACCAGTCGCATGCAAAAATAAATTCACGATGTAAATTCATAAGCAACAACACTAATAACTGCGTCGTTTAATCTTGGAAATTTCTGAATTAACCTGGAATGACGACAAATAAAATTACCTTGAAGCTTCGTCAATTTCACTTTTTGAGTTCATAGAAATTATTACTAGGCAGTAAATAACTTCTAATCAGCAAGCAACATAAATGCAGAAAGGTAAGTCGGTGCATTCGACACTTAATAAGTTTTCAGACTGTTTTCACAAAACAAAACGTCGAATACACAAAAAATACGATTGTTCTATTCTACGATCTGTCAACCATTTTGAACTTGAACGAACCATTACACGTAAAATATTTTTATCGATAATAATTATATGTATTTAAAAATAGTAATATGACTTGAATACTTATAATCCCAACTTACAGTTCAAAATATACGTTTTAGTTCATTAGCAAGATTTTTGTATGGTAGTTATTAATAACTGACAAATTCATATTCATTAAACTGGTTTTAGTAATCGTAATACGAAACGTTCACAGGAAACGTTTAAAAAATAAAGTAGAGTTGTATCGCAATTCGCAATGATTTTTACTTGAACTTATGAAGAAAACATTTTAAATCGATTAAAAATCTGTTATCTTTCGTGAGTGATTGATCAATCATTGCAAGTTTCCTTTATTTTTTCCATCCTCTAAGTTGCAAGTTAGTAATCGTCACTGTCATCTTTCTACTGTTGGGTAATTTTCTGAAAAAATTAAATAGTGGACATTGTTTTGGCAAATTCCCGAAAATTTGAAACAATTGGAAAAATATAATTTTGAAGACTTATATTATGTTCTATGTTTAGAAATATGTTTCGAAGTCTTATTTAGCGTGAATTATAAAACAAACTTGAAAAAGTCGCAGAGAAAAACGATATGTTTAATGATTTCACAAGCAATAGCGAAAAAACCTTTTATATGGCTCCATCGTAGAGGATGGAAAAAAATAAAAGAAGGCTCCATCGTTCAGTAACTTCAAGTTTTGACAGGTGTCAACATCAAATGTATATAATTAAAGGAAGAATATAGAAACATTAACCGGAAAAATATTTATTTTTCTGAAAAATATGATTTTTTCAATATGGAAATTTTTCCACGGCCCAACTTTTAACACACACACTCAACATAGGCCGCACTACACTAGGGAAACCCTGTGTCGCGGGTGCCATGAACACACACTTAGGGTCGTATTCCAGAACTCTACTCAATACTCACGTCAGGACTTAAGTATTGCAGTGAGCACTGAAAATCATACTCAAGTCCTTGCCATTAGGGTCGTATTTCCAGTGCTTGAAATCATACTCAAGTCTGCTCAAATCCTGACTTGAGCATTGAGTAGAGTTCTAGAATTCAGGATTGGATTCAGTTCAGGATTTGAGCAGACTTGGGTATGATTTTAAGCACTGGAAATACGACCTTAATGGCAAGGACTTGAGTATGATTTTCAGTGCTCACTGCAATACTCAAGTCAGGATTTGAGCAGACTTGAGTATGATTTCAAATTACACCCAAACTCACGACAGAAATAGGCCATACAAATATTTCTCCCGGCCCGGGAATCGAACCTGGGACCTCCGTGTGGCAGTCTAGCATGGTAACCGTTCGGCCACGGAGGCAGTTAACTAATCTTTACACTATTGCCCGTCAGTGACATTTCCATTTCATTCGATATTCATGACACTGACAGTGACACATGACGTGTTGGAGTTGTGCCCTCCCCATATTTGTGTAGTTTTTGGTTTGTCCGTGGTTTGTTCTCTCGTGGACCTCTGTCTACTTCTGTCACCAACGATATTTCGTTTATAAAATTGTTTAAATAGCAAAAAAATTGTATTGTGTATAATTACAACTTTGAAACACCTACAGTACAATGACTGAAGTCCTATCTGCAGAAGAATCGCGGCAAGACCGCGTAGCTACCATCCTGAATGGCTTTCAAGTGTATCCTTTTTAACATCAGCAAAATTTTAGAGCATTTTGCAACAAGTTTCACAATTATTTATTTTTTATCTTCAATAATGTTCTTATGTTAGTGTGTGCCTTTAGTCTGTTCATTTATTGTTCTTGTTATTTTCTTAATATGCTGACAAACAGTAACTGGATGAACTTGCGCGATGCTGACACTGGTAAGTTCCATTATGTTTGCTAAGTACACGAAAGTAAAGTGTGGAGTTATTTATGTTAGTTTCCTTAAGCCTTAATAGCACGTTACGAAACAAAACTTTATTGCCACTCAGAACTCAGTATTGGGCTAAAAAAACATTAAAATAAATGAAAGGTTAAATTAAGATCTATATAGGTAGGACTCTAGAATAGTTGACGTCGAAAAAGGGGGTGAGGGGAAGGTCTCCTCCCACACTTAGTCCGATATAGATCATATGGCGAAACTGTCATAAACTGGATACTGCCACCGAATCTTATTTTTAACTTGTTTTCAGAAATTTTAATCACGTTTTCCTGAAAATTTAATTTTTCATTTAGTGACGGTATTGGATTCAACATGTGACATATATGTACCGACCCATGAAGAAGTATTGTACTTGTTTTGGTTTTGAATCCTTCCAGATCTCTGCTTACATGGATGATAATAGTCTTTCTCTTATTAATGAAATCCTATTTCAACCATAATAAATAGAAAATAAGATACTTTATTGAAAATACAAACAATATACAGTAAATACAGATTGTGTATTCCTCTTTATTTTTTCATTTTTGCAGGCAAGATCCTGTGGCAGCACAATGAAGACCTATCCGATCCCAACATGGAGCATGAGGCTCGTGTGCCGAAGCGCATTCTCAAATGCCGCGTTGTTTCTCGAGAAATGAACTTTAGCTCCATTGAGTCCATGGAAAGATTTCGTTTGGAACAGGTTGGTTGGAAAAACAATTACTAATTACACCAATTAAATTAATTAAAGTATTACACTGACTGCCATATTAATAAATCCATTTTGGTTTGATTTTGCTATCTTATTAGGTTAACCTTTTTTGTTAGTAAATATATTTTGAGTGCACATTAATGATTACCTAAAATGATTAGAAATGACACAAAAAACATAAAAATAAAAAACTTATATTTTTAGAGAGATAATTTGTTAATTTCCTGAATCACAATACATTAAAAACAAGCTTATGACATTGATACAATGGTAATGATAAAGAAATAGGCTAGCATAGGTTTTGCGGGTATAGTCTGGAGTGTTATATTGTGCCAGGGTGAAGAGTTGAATATACTGTGTCAGTAAAAAGGCCCTGAGTCAGTGTTATGCTGCAGTTGAGTTGGACTATGATTCCGATGATTCTGCCAGGTCCTAAAGTTTTTATTATCTATTTTCCTATTTTCCTTTTTTTTTTAGTTATCCGTTTCCCTATTTTTGCTTACAGGACTCTTTTATATACATTATAGAATGTTTGCATGAGTCGGATTATTATTACACACCTACCTTTATCAACCTATAACAAACAATTAAACAAAGCAAATTTTTATTCACTAAGTTTTAATTTGTATACATTTCATGATGTTCAAGGTTATTCTTTAAATGTTGGTCATTATGGTAAGAAACATAATATTATAACTATTGATAACACCATGCAACACGATTTTTGTTTTTGGGTTATCAATATCATTTTCTAAATGGTTCATCATCAACCCATTTATATGTCCCACTGCTGGGCACGGGTCTCATTTCAGACGAGGGTTTAGGCCATAGTCCGCCACGCTGGCCCAATGCGGGTTGGGGACTTCACACGTTTTCCGAGGGCTGTGACCCTTTTTTCAACATGCAGGTTTCATCACGATGTTTTCCTTCACCGAAAAGCTCATGATAAATTTCAAATTGAATTTCGCACATAAATTCCGAGAAACTCAGAGGTGCGAGCTCGGATTCGAACCTACGACCTTCTGCTTGAGAGGCAGTAGGTCAAACCATTAGGCTACCAGGGCTGCTCAAACCATTAATCAAACCAGGGCTACTTTCTAATTGGTTATAAAATAAAAATGTTAAAAAACTTTATCACCCTGCCTTTGCTTTTGTGGTTAGGAGAAAGAAAAGTTGTTACCATTAAGGAAACCTATAAATATTCTGGTTTCTCTTTATTTAAATACAAAAAGGGAACATTATATTTCGAGTTCGTTTAGGGTAGTACTGCCACCTTACCTATTTCAGCCGCCAAGTAGTAATGTGTGCATTACTGCGTTCCGGTTTCGAAGGGTAGGGAAGGGGGTGCTGGTGAAATTACAGCCACATGAGACTTATCAACTTGTCTCATTGTGACGGGCACAGTAGCAGTGCCCCTCAGATCTTTGTGGTTTAAAGCTCAGAGTGGCACTGCAACTGTTATGGACAGGCGTGTCGTTTACCATCAGGTGCACGATTTGTTCGTCTCGTTACTTATGATCATTAAAAAATTCAAATAATAGCATATTTCAACCGAAATCCAAATTCATGACCAAGAACCTAGAAATGTGTACCATTAAACAGAAAGCAATACTGACAAACTGGAAACGTTTTTGAAAATTTATTATCTACATATCTTTGTGATTTGTTACTTTCTCCCCTTTCAGAAAGTTTTATTCAAGGGTCGGTGCTTAGAAGAGTGGTTCTTTGAGTTCGGCTACGTAATCCCCAATTCGACCAACACGTGGCAGTCCACCATAGAGTCCGCGCCGGAGTCGCAAATGATGCCAGCCAATGTGCTCAAGTGAGTTGTAATTTGAAAATCAACTTGACATTGAACATGGAAAAGCATATCCAATGGTCTTGTTAATGTAAATCTAACGTAAAATCGACTAGTCCAACCATAGAAATAAACGGAGAAAAGTTAGACCTTGTTAATAAAGCAGTCTTCTTGGGAGTGACCTTAGATAGTAAACTTCAGTGGTTTCCACATATATCGTCCCTGGCCAGCAGATTAAGCTCCGCTGCATACGCAGTCCGCAGAATACGTGAGCTTACCGATGTTAGTACTGCTAGACTAGTTTACTTTAGTTACTTCCATAGTATAATGTCCTACGGGATTCTCATGTGGGGTAAAGCGGCAGATATTCAAACCATATTTGTATTGCAAAAACGAGCGATTCGTTCTGTGTACCGTCTAGGCTCCCGGGTATCTCTCAGAGAAAAGTTTAAGGAGACTGGTATCATGACTGTGGCATCACAGTACATTTACTCAAATATTTTATATGCCCGTAAAAATATACATAATTTCAATAAGAAAGAAGATATCCATAATATTAACCTTAGAGCTAAGTCCAAACTCATGGTACCACGATTTCGTTTAACCAAGGTAAACAACTCTTTTATGGGGAACTGTATACGTTTTTACAATAAGATTCCGGAGCATATATTAAGTTTATCATTTCCTAAGTTTAGAAACTACATTAAAAATATTTTGATCGAAAAATCATATTACAAAATTGAAGACTACGTGTTAGATAAAGATGTATGGAAAGACGACATGGCTCCAGAATCCACACAAATTTGATTCAAAGTGTATTCCATAGCATTTAAGTTTATTTGAAAAGAGCAATCCCTAGAGTTTCTTGCTCGTTCTTCTCAGGGAGGTCAGCGTAGTGAACGAGCAGTAGCTTAAATGTGACGATTTCAAGTGTAAATTTATTTTACCTATGGAATAAATAATCTTTGACTTTGACTTTGACTTTGAATGGATCGTCAGATATTATTTACATTTGAGCTAGTTCTTTCAGATCGTTTCTATGATGTTTGAAATAAATATTGTAAATGATAGATATCATGCTGATCTCCATATTACAGATCATAACTTATTTCTAGATGGCGCTGATCAATAGTCTAGAAGTAGTTTACCTTATGTAAATGGCGGTGGATATTCGTTAATTCCTCGTTAGTATGAAATGTAAGAAATTAGTTTTTTTCCTTGTTATATTATTCAAGTATTGATCATGAGCCAAAATTATTTTCTGAGTGTCAATAGATGGCATTCTGTGTTACAAACTAATTTATAAATTAATGCTTCGTGATATGTGTAGATGGCGCTAATCCTAAACAAAATAAAAGAATAGCTATCCATAAACATCTGGGCAATAAGTGTCATCTAGTTGATTCGTTTATTATCACTAGAAATTAGAGTAGCTTTGATAAATTGCAACTTTTCAATGTAAAATTTGTTTTATATTGACAAATATAGCTGTTATGCTTAGACTATGGAAACCAAAGGACATGTTACGTTGACCTATGTAAATCAAACGTTATATGTATTAGATGCATTTCGACATTAAAAACATAAACATGTTACTGTCTTTCTTTAACTACTGCGTGCCGTCGTAAGCCAAAAGAGATTGGTCTGTGCCAAACACGGGAATCGAAAATGCGTAACGTCATCTTAAATGCCAACTGTGTTCATTTCGCAGTACATATGATACGGTTGTCAAAGGGAAGTACATCAAATGTCAAAACAAATGTTTTCCAAGTGTTTTATTGAATTATTGGCATGGATAGTAATAAAATGGACAAAAATATTGACAGTGAGAACAATTAGGTATTAATAAAAATACGTCGCTGCAGCATTAAGGGACGTGGCATTAGCAAAAGCGAAAATCAACCGAATGTAACATTGCACAAGCATGGATATTTTTCTGTCTATAAATCACACAATAGCACAAATATCTCATGTAATTAGACTTATTTAAGTAGTTTATTCAAGAATCTTGCCAAATTTTGCTTTGGCTACTTCAGATTGCCTACTTGTCTATATATATATTTTGATGATTGTTGTTAATGATTGTGTTGTGATAGTGTTGTTCTTGTAAGCGTACACATTATCGATATTCTGTTATTAAAACAATCCACTACGAGGTTTTTATTATTATTATTTTTACTATTTCAAGTTTACCTACAAATTAAAAAATAGTGGTTGGAAATCATAGGACTGCCGAATATAAACATTGGATCAAAGATCATCTTCATTTATTCGTTTCATTTTGAAGAGTCAAATTTTAACAGAACTTTGAATGTAACTAGATTACACGGTAATGCAATTCCATCATTAGGTTTATTGGGAAATAATTTTATATAACTTAGATCCAACAAGCATCATTCACAGTTCCTGAAAACAAAATTATCCACTCGTTTCCGATTTTTTCCCGCTAACTACTGTAATACTAAAAATTACTATTTTTTAAAGCCAGCAATACAATGACATGTTTATCCAACGTTGCCGGGTGAAGGCCAATACCAACGTATAGACAGTCCATTTGCCTTGCCTTGCCATCGTTCGGTGTCACTCGCCTAGCTGACCGAGTGAAAGCGAGGGCCAATGTGCATAGAGCTCATTTGGCGCTTATCACAAATCATCGCTCGGCCATTGACTTACAAATAAATGGACGACGGGTCTAATACAAAAACCACGAAAAAAATGTCTCAAGTCAACCTATTTAAACGTAGTGACATGTAAAGGAATATGAAAGAGCTAAAACGTTGAATTTAAATTGTAATGTCATCGCAGTACTGTCTAATTTTGCTTGCTTCGCTGTCAGTCGAACAAACGAAGACTAAAGCGCGAATGACGCTCTGTATACGATTTTAACGCCCTATAAGTTCGGACACTTTTTAGCGCGGACCCGACGTCCATATAATTGTAAGTCAATGCGCTCGGCCAATAGTGTTCACACGTTTGTCCGTCCGCATATGAAATGTATTACTGGTTTTTTAACGCAATAAAAAAAATTTACACAATTAACACAAAACAAAGAAAGTACATATAAATTAACAAAATGTCATCTTGTTCTATTTCTGCGAATAATCAGGATCGATTATTCGCAGAAATAGAACATTTTATTCTTGTTTCGCGATTCGCAGTCCTCTAGAGTTATTGGTCCATAATAGATATGAAAAAAATATGTCTATTTACAAAGGG
>NW_020653611.1:2165480-2187605 GCF_003589595.1 Hyposmocoma kahamanoa | reverse complement strand
AAAGTGAAATAATCTTCTGTCCTTTTCTTACTGATAACAACGTGAGATTATAGAAATTGAATTCAGTTAATGTTTTTTTTTGCACCACAGCTCTTTCATATACTTGTTTTTTTTAACATTGTTAATTTTAATTTGTAAGTTATATTAATGTAAGTAATTATTGTTAATGTATAAAATATAACGTAAATTGAAAAAATACTTGAGTGTTTTTATTTTCTTACAATTACGATCGTGTCAAGGTCATAGTTAATTGAAATAAAAGCTTACATTAAAAATATCAAAACTTTTTTTATTATTATTGCAAGAGGTTTACACAAGGGAACAGCATTTTGTTCCATTAAATATTATGACTAATAGTATACATAATTGGCGCGCTGATTTCAGATCTGAAGTCAGATTTTTTGTATCAGCTTTAGGAAAAGGAAAACACGATTTTCAAGAAAAAAGTTTTATTAAAGAAAAATATTTTAAAAACAATTACGACTCATCAAAATAACTTCTTTTATGGGCTTTTCTTGCTTGGCTTGGTTCACAAGGGCTATTTCTAATGCTCCGAGTAGTCTGCCAACATCCCAGCGACTCTGGTACTGCTCCTCCATAGTACTAATATCTTAGTGAAACCATTCCCCTTGTTGTTCACTCAGATCATCCAGATTTTTAGGAAAACGGCCGAAACGGCTGTGGAAGAAGTTTACCTTGGTGCTCATATTACAACCAAGCTGCTGGAAGTGTGACAATATCTCTTCAACGTGTTCCGCATAGCATTCGTCCCAGAAAATGTTGTGCTATCCAAAAAAAGTTCATTGCATGCAGGCATTTTTTTCAATATCAATCGTATAACTACTAAAGTTTTCATCCTTGATCAACCTTGTTCGAGGACCATCAATAATTTTCGCCTTTCAGTTTCTCTGAACTCATGGAATTTTTTCGAGATGGTTTTAAAAAAATCACCATCCTTTTAGAGGGCCTTGACAAATTGTTTCATGAACCCTAGTTTGATATGCAGAGGTGGGAGTATTATGCGATCATTGACCATATTGTTTCCCCGGAACCGTATCTTCCCTGGAAGGTGAGTCTTTTCTAACCCAGTGCTCGATTTAGTTCTGCTGTACCACAGACAAATTAAACTAGGGTATTTTGTATGGCCTCATTGTTGTCCTAGAAGAGAATTCACCATTTTTAGATTTACAAATATCAGGCACTTGTGTACGTTGTACTTTGTTTTACCCAGAAGCTGCAGTAGCATATTCTTTGACTTTAGTTGAATATGCAATCTGCAATGAACCCAGTTTATTGCCGTTATGCATAAGTACGCATTTCAGTAGGGCTAACCCAACACAACAGGGCACGAATTGTGCGAGAGCAACATAAAGCTCGAGATCTCTATGCGAGAATAGGAGTATCTTTATTTTAAGGTGATCTCGCGCAAGTTGCGCCCTGTCGTGTTAGCCGTACAGGCTAGGTTTAGAGGAATCCGGCCAGTATGGCTGTATATCAAAAACTAGAGGTGATGCAAAAAAATAAGGGTAGGTGTCAAAAGCAACCTCGAGTTAGTAAACAACAACTACAAAACTTCATGCAACATAAAAAAATAATATTTTGTTCCCTTATGTTATTATTGCAATTAGTTTGCCATTGCATTATAAAAAAGAAACAGTTTCATAATGAAATCAAAACGGAGAGCAAGATTGCATTTAATACGACATGATATTTTCATTTGAAAGAAATGTGATAGAAAATGTATTTTGGGTAGGTACACTCTCATGGGGCCAGAAGTATTGGTGATAGTATTAAAGTACATAATACTTTTGTCATCATTGTTTGAGTTTCAGTAGCAATGCACGAGTATGCCGGCAGGAAGCATAGATCCCATGTCGTTGTCACTACGTTTTAATGTCCCAGCCCTATAGTCCTGCTAGTTTACTGTTATTTCAATAGATGGCGCTAGGCTATCGAAAAGTTTAAACCACAAATGTGTAAGAAAAATTGTATGCAAGGTTAAAATGTTGTTATTGCACTCCCTAATAACATTATAGATAATTTTTATTCTTAAAGGGCTAAAATACAAAAAAAAATATCAACGAAAGTGAGAAAATATCGTTCAAGTTTAAGCCGCCAGTAGACTACTAATCGTCAAGTAAAAGAATAACTAAAATATTTCCGTTTTTTTTATAGTGTAAAGGAAGAATGGTAACAATTTAACAATGAGTGGACTCTTATTGTCTTATTCACAGCCTGTATTCTTCTAGGCATGCTTTTGAGGATTACTTAATGACCTCTTGTGGTATATGTTCCCACTCTGCCGACTCCGCGGCGTTGACATTCAACACCCTGATGTTTGAGGTACTGTCCGCACTGGGTAACCAATTTAATTTTAAGTTATAACGTTATAGTTAAAGAATTATAACAAAACAGTTGTTCTTTCAGGATATGTTGAATGTTTATCGCAAAGACACGATTAGGTTCGGTTAGGTTAGGTTAAGTTAGGTTTAAAAGAAAAAACATTTTCCTCTCAAAATTACTTTCGAGGTTATGAAATTTCGACCAAACGTTATTTCTGGCAAATGTCATTTCGGACTATTGACAGGTAACCGTCTGCACTGACTTTACTCGTCCTTTCAGAATGTCTCTAATATGCTCTTATCGGATTGAGGTCGGGACTTCGAGCTGGCCAATCCAAACGACGGATCGCATCCACATCCCCAAAACGGTGGGTTCGAGTGTTGTCATCCATAAAAATGGAATTTTCTCCAAGAACAGTCTAAGCGGATTGTGAGTCAAGAATTATGATCTCCGTGATGTACCGGTGTGCATTCAATGTGCCATAAGTCAATGGCCATTTTCGATGAAGACTAACTTCGTAAGGTCCATCAAATAAAACGCTGCTCAATACATAACGGAGCAAATGAAGAAAATGAAGAAATTGCCTTTTAGGGTGGCTAAAGGGCAATTTCTTCAAAACACACGTCTACAAAGCGTTTGCCTGGTCTTAGTAGTACTTGCCGACGTCGGTTTTCACCACATAGAGGACCCTTAGGTCTGTCGGAGATGTATACCATGACTATACTCTATACCAGTCCTCTTGAGTCCATGTAGCATGATTAATTCTAGAAAAGTTGAGTCTAACAACTTTATGTACACGGAGTAATTTAGGGACACGAGCTGGGCGGTGACGACGTATAACGGCAGCAAGAAGCTTCCTCCTGACCGTCCATAAACTAATTTGTACACCTGTCTCCTCCTCAAGGTTTTTTTGAGGCTCACGTACGAAACTGCGATTTCGCAACCCTCGGTTTACTAGGAAGCAGTCATCCCGTGGTTCGGTGCAGGTTTTCTTCCAGTAGGACAGGACAGGAAAGGACAGAGGTCCTTTTATATCGGACGGAACCGGTCCTTGATATCGTTTCCAAACCCTTCGAACTGTCGAACGACTCACATTGAGCCTCTGGGACACGTAATGTTGACAAAAATTTTCTTCATGCGGCTCTATAATTTTTCTAGCTTATGTCTTGTCAACCATTTTAGAAACCGCTTAGCAATGATAAAATGACTTCAAATCATCAAATAATCGAAATAACTCATCAAAATTATCTAATAATGATGTAGAGTCCATATGAACTTTCAGCAATTCCCGCCGTTTCGTGCAATGAAGAGTAATTTTCTTGCAGACGGGTTTTATGTCTTAAATTTAAATATGTAACGAATGTTTTTATAAATTTGTCTTTGAAGCCCGTAACGTATTTAAATTAATAAAACCTTTTTCGTATTGTATTTATCTAAGACGGAGAAAAAAAAGGCAAAGGTGCCATATTTTTTTTGCCCACGAGTTTATTAGTTTTATGAAATGAAATGAAATTTTATTTGCTTAAAACATGGTGTGAAAGATGGAACAATTATTACAAAACACATGTTTTACCTGACTGGGCACGCAAAATGTTGCTTAAAATTAGTTTAATTATAGCATTGTCATCGGACGTGTACAAGGAATAATAATAATAATAATCAATTAATTAATTAATTAATAACAACAGAATAATAAACTATCAATGTCAAATTATTAAATATCATACATCATGATTATATTAAACTTAAATATACCTAATAATTTCATGTCGACAACCAATAAGAAACAAAGAATAATCAGTCAATTAAAAACAACAAAATAATTTACTTCATACGTTGTTTTGGATTTCCCAAAAAAATACATTTCCAACTGTGCCACTTTGTGACTGAAATAGCGATGTAGTCAATAAAGTACCTGGTAATTGAAAAAAAATGAAGTAATTAAACCATCCTACAATATTCAATTTTCTTATTCAGTTCGCAAAATCGTCGACAATCAATCGATTTCTTTTTTTTTCTAAAATATAAGTGCGCATTTGACCTCTATCTCAACTGATGGAAAGTGACGATGAGGTCGATGATGGAGCATGTTTACCTAAATAATGCCTATTCATTCTCGCCTTGAAAAGACCCAAGTTATAACGTTCAGGGAACAAGTCTGCAGGCAGGGAATTCTACTCTATAGCCGTTCCTGTATAAATGTGGAAGCGTAACGCTTCGTGCGAATCTTTGGAATATCCACAACATAGGGGTGGAACCTAAGCCTACGCCTAGTCCCCCGGTGATGGAAAGGGGAAGGCGGAATTAAATCGTGTAATTCCATCGCAGACTCTCCGTGATATATCCTGTAAAATACCGATAAGCAGGCAACTTTACGGCGGTGTTCAAGGCTCTGCAGCGTCGCCTCCACTAATTCCGAGTCACCTATAAGCCTCTTGACACGGTTGTAAATTGAATCCAAAGTGGCCAGTTGATTTGTAGCAGAGCCATCCCAAAGGTGGCAGCAGCACTCCGTGCACGATCGGACTTGTGCTTGGTACAGCTGAAGCAACGGTCCCGGTGTAAAGTAACGCCTCACCCTGGATTCAATGTATCTGCCGAAGTCCAAATTGGTTGACAGGTCCATTCCAAGTAGCTGGAGACAGTCAGCTATCGGTATGGATATATCTCGAAAAGTCGGCAAAGGGACTCCGTTTTGTGGAGAATAACACGCCTGCGTTTTGGTAGCGTTAATTTGACAAGATTGGCATTGCCCAGTGAGTGAGGCATCGAGATTCTCCTTCTCTTCCGCAGTATGAGCCAGCGAGCCGTCCGGCCTCAGCAGAGGTGACAAAGATGGGCGACAAAAGTTCGATTCGACCGCTTTGGCCAGGGACCAAAAGGATTTGCTGCCTGCTGGATAAGAGGCAAGCTTGGCCCCAATGCGGCGCACATGGTCGAACTTGGCCCTACGTAACACGCTTTTGCACTTCTTGGCGGCCATAGTAAAAGCTTTCTTCAAATTCTGAGTACTCGGAGCTTTGCGTAGTCGATATTTTCCGAAGCTTGGTACGCGGTCTGTTTATGTGCTTCAGCACAACTACAATCAGCGTTAAACCATGGACGAGCTTGGAGTCCATTGGGTACATCAGAGTATGGTATGTAATACTCCATACCCAAACGCAAGACCTCGACTACAGCATCAGCGCAGTTCGACAAGTCTCCTGAAGTAAAGCACGCCCATTTCGTCCCAATCTGCTAACTCGTATCGTTACACCCGTCTCATACCACTAGGGCCCTGATAGGGTGGGGAGTATACGGATACAGTTTTCACCAGACATCCACAACCACAGAGTATCGGTCCGGATCAGTTGTCAGCAGAAGGTCCAAGCAATTAGCCGTATCGATATCGAGATAATGCAATTACGCGTAACTAGTAAAGGATTATGAGTTTCCATTTCGGTAATTTAGTGGCCGAATTAAATCCGCGTACATGTACGTGGTAACCAAATTAGCGTGATTGACGGAATCTATTGTTATCAATCTGTAGACAACATAAATTAATGCTCACAGTGCAAAAATGAAAGTCGTAGCCATTTCAATGACAAAGTAATAACGTTAAATCCCTCTCCTGTAAAATTTGGTTTTGTGCAGATACGCGTCTTTTACCAATACTACATACGCGAATTTGCACTATGGCACCTTAGAATAATAACGCATAGAAACCTAGGCCGCACACGCTAAGTGAGGCAAATTGAAGCGCTCCCAAAGGGCCTACACAAGCGGGCGGGCCTTCAGTGCTCAAGGTCAACTTGCACCGCGAACAGCTCCAAAATTTTAGCTAAAAATGACGAAATGTCCTGTAAATGAGTGTAAAAATACGCCAGACAAACATAAAATAGATACTAACATCACATTCCACAAGGAAGTAACGCGTTTCAACTTGGATTTTTATATAAATATTCACTAAAGCCGAAAATTAACCTACTACTAAAACTAGCCTACATGAATGGTCTAGGTGTCATAATTCTATGACGATATTTCTTCGTTATACGACGTCGATTTTTGGCACTGATTTTTTATAAATGTATTATTATGTTCTAAAATGACAACGATAACTTACGTACCTCCTTATGTCTCAGTCTTCATTTTAAGCGCATTTATAAAAATATATGTTATGTTAAGAAGTGTAATTTTTTCTTACTAAATGTGACAAGCGTTATATTTATCCGAAGAAAAAAAACGGGCTGTTCTTGATAATCGTCTTCACAAGTCAAATTCATATTTAATATATTATATTCCTTAAAAAGATTCCTGTTCATATTTAAAATGTGTCATTTAGTAACTACCTACGTGCTAGGTTTAAAATTACTGTGTAACAAGAACTTTAGTACGAAAGTTTTTTGTGAGTCCATGTGACGGGACGAAAAAGTCGTGCGTGTGGTGATGACAATTGCAGTGCCACTCAGAGCTTTAAATCGCAAAGATCTGAGGGGCACTGCCACTGCGCCCATCACCCTGAGACATGAGTTGACAAGTTCCATGTGGCTTTAATATCACCAGACACCCTTATGCTTCAAAACCGGAACGAAGTAATGCTTATATAGTGGCAGCACATCCCAGGTGTTGCTTGCTTCAAAACTGCTACTATTTATTATATCAATTTATGCGTATTTGGATGACTACAGTCTCTGGGAATCATTTTAGTTTTTTCGGTTACTTTCTACCTTTCTACCTATGATGATTTTAGATAGATTTTATAAATGATAAATGTGAACAAATATTAAATATCTATTGATGAAGAGAAACCCTTACCCTTCCTTACTTGTTCTTTATGAATAAATACCAGATATATTTAAATTTATTAAATACTAGATTATGAATAACTATTTAATAAATTTTATTTCAAGTGTGTTCTAATTTCTTACCTATGAAATAAAGATATTTTGAATTTGGAGGTCAAAATAAAAACATGGTTATTATCAACTGCTTTAATCTATACATATGTAGATATCGTTGGTTATAATTATGGAGCGCTTGGAGTCCCACTTCGTCTTTGTAAATGTATATCCGTAAATATTTTGTTTGTATTTCTCAGTATCATTATGATAAGAGAAGATAAACATACTGACACAATAAGAAAAGAAAGTGCTTTGTATGTATAATGTAATGTGTACTAAATTAGGAACATCACTTCATAATTTGGACATGTTTTATATTAGCCATTACAAAGCGCGTTGCATGTTCTCATATGAGTTGCGTGTGTATAAAATTACCATTGCCATCACAGCAAACTTTATATAGAAAAGAAAAAACTTTCTTCTTTTAAAACGTTATTTGTCTATGGTTATTTTAAAAATAATATTTTAGCGCGCATTTCAAGAATCAGCGGGAATGTTTTAAGTTTATAATTCATGAAAAACTTCCAGAACTGAACCATAAATTGTCGTATTTCATCATGATAAATGCTAAATTATACACCTATTTACAAAGCCGTCAAAAACTATTGCAGTTCGGTATTCGCCCGACATAGCTCCTTTAGATTTCCATTTGTTTCGGTATTTATAAAATTCTTTTCACCGCACTAACTCGGAAAGTCTTTATTTCTCATTACAAATCTGCGCGCAAAAGCGTTTTTTCCACGCTAACGTGGAAAAGGTTTTTGAAATTCGAACTTGACGATGGACTGTGGTGCATCTAACTTTTTCTTCCGATGAAAAAAAAAAAACATAATGACACGTTCAACTACGCGGTAAATTCGTTGGTATATTTTATTCTTATTATTGTTGACATTAAATTGACAACGATAACTAATTTTGTTTATTAAAACTGATTTGTTATAGTTCAACTGTTTTTCGTTCTTCTACCATTTTCTTCGCTATAGTGAGGTGAAAAATTGTGTGTTTCGCTCGGCAGCAAAGTTGTTTTGCGTCTCGTGGCCTGAAACCCTCGCTACGCTCAGATTCTATACTTCACTTGCTCAGGTTTCAATACAAGCACTTGCCTCAAACAATAACTTTGCAGCCTTGCATAACAAATTGGACATGGACACTACTTCGACGACGAAGAAACCATCAAACCACCCTTAGAGCTGTATTTTACACGTAATACAGGATTTTCGATTAAAAGCTAATTCTAAAATTACCGGAAAGATGGGAAAACATCAACATGGCCGATACTTATGTAATTAAATGAGTTGCTTTTTATTTAAGGGCCACACTTAATAACGCGAAATCGGCTTACGGCTTACAATAAGAGCGAAAAGACATTACGTGCTTCAACGCTCAACATGTACACTCAACAGCACATCAAGCTTTTCACCAAACTTTTGTTCGAATATCGCCTCCAGTGCAATGGAACAAGAGCCAATGTGTCAGAGTCAATGTGTAACTTGATGTGCTGCTGTCTGTAAGTGTCTTTTCTAAGTACCTTAATATGATCTAGCACGATTTGCTAGAAGACGTCGGTTCGAATTCGGATCGAAGGAATTTTATCTAAGTGTTCGATCTTATGAATAATTAATTTTTTGTGTTCGGTCTTTGTATTAATAATAATTATAACAAACTAGTGGAGTAATTTCACAAAAAATATGTGTTTACCACGTGGTAATACACCGTGAAATTCAATGAAAATCAATAAATCTTCCATCCGTTTCCGCTAAGATTAACTTTTGACATCTGTTTCCGTTTCTGTTTCCGTTATGTCATTTCCGTTGCATCACTAATAAGTATGATAACTCCTTAGAGAAATTTTGATTTGATAGAGTAATTAAAATTTAACATTTATTGCTGAATAATTAAAATGAATGAATAATTTATAAAAACATATTATTAAAATTCTATAAATACCAGTTAACGACGAGGGCCCTAATAAATAATCATAATTATTACGAATCGTGACCGGAGCTGTATTTCATTAGTACGCTGACACCTTTATCAATATTACCATAAAGGAAGTGAAGATCAGCTCGTCGCCAGCAGGAAAGCTGAACACGACAGGAACCTTTCGTAATTTACAGGGATGGCGAAAGGCGAACCACACTTTATTTACAATAAAACTGTCTTCTTTATGATACGAAGTGACGGGACGAATAAGTCGTGCGCCTGGTGGTAAGCGACACGTCTTTTCATGGCATTTCCGGTGCCATTCATAGTTTAAAATTGCAAAGATCTGAAGGGCGCTGCCACTGCAGCCGTCACCCTGAGTTGACAAGTACCATGTGCCTGTAATTTCTCCAGCATTCTTACAATAACTTAAACTTTTTGAAGTTTAAAGCGCTTTTTTTCATAGAGCCACCTGTGAGAACATATGAAAGGTTTATTATACATTTTTCTATAGTCATTTACACATTATACTTACATCATACTGCTGGGCAAGGAACTTTTTTTAATAACATCAGGGACGAATCAGTCGTGCGCCTGACGGTAAGCTACACGCCTGTCCATAACAGTTGCAGTGCCGTTCAGAGGTTTAAATCGCAAAGACATAAGTTGACAGCATGTGCCGTTCGAGACCATGGACATTGCAATATGTCCAAAAAGTCGAGGTAATTCAAATATGTTTTATACGTGATAAAGTCCCGAATTTAAAATCAAATAACGTAGGCTTTAAAAAAGTTTCATAAAATATTGTATAGTTGGCTGCACAAAGCATGATAGAAATTTTGAAATCGGCATTATCAACTTATCTTTTTTTTTACAGTCAAATTACAATTACCCGACTTCGCCCACTCCTCTGCCACCGGCCCTGCTGAATTAAATCATCGCTGCCGATGCGTACATCCTCTTTAACGTGAACCCGTCGACTGGTTTCTACGTACTGCGGCGGCATGAGGAAGCATAGTCGTTTCCATGCCGGGCACACGACGTCTTCGCACATAAATAATACAAATTATCTAATTATATGTACTGCTGCGGCCGACAATGAATACGTGAACTTACCCAGTAATACTCGAACGTCCGCCGTCAATCGCCCCGTCGTCAATAAATAACCATGATGACATTACGATACTAATCGAATGTCTCTTTTTTCGATAGAAAGGTCGATGTTATCGGTTATTAGCTATTACATATTGTAATAAGACGATAACGTAACTAATTGGAAGCAAACGGACGTGGTGGTTTTGTAACTGCATGCGTTTTCAGTCGTACATAAATAGCTTTTCCGCTTCTTCAGGTCTTCATGAATGAACAAACGTAGCCAGGTTTTATTTTTGCGTGCGCGTTAAAACCACACGCGGTGAATGAATTATATGTGTCATTCATGAACGACCTTAGCACGTCTAAACTATTGCTGTGTGAATATGGAATTGTGGGCAGTAGTTAATTACGTGTACTAGGGAACAACACAATGATGTTAGTGTACTACATTAGTTAATTGTCAATTAACACTACCATGTCTTGTGGGAATTGTAGTACAACAACAATTAAGTGTGATATTGTACTAAGTATGGGACCAGGACTAGTTAAACCTTTTTTTGTCTGATTCTGAGTTGTTGCCGATGCTTCATTTTTACACATCAGCAGAAGCTGACTTTTTGACCTTAACAACTAACGCAGATGCTGATTTTCTGTATTTAAATGTGCATCCTTACTGAATCTATATGAAAAAACACTCTAAAACTATTTTCTTTGGTGTTGTAATAAAATATTATTTCAATGATTTTGTGACATTTATAATAAAAGAATCAGTCTTCATGAAAACACTCAATCTACGTAGCTTAATCGTTGTGGAATTTGTCCAAAGTCATATTTTAAAAACAACAGCTGCGCTGCTTTTTCGGCTTACACGAAGATTTCTAAATTATTCCAGCGTGCCTTTTAGGTCATGTCACGACTCGAACATCAGCAATGAATATCAGCATCGATGAATGCGGATATTTTAGTAGATTATCTGCGGATGCGGATGCTGATATCCGCAACAACCCTGGTGTATAGCAATGTCATCTTAGTGATACGATTTCTCCAGCTCTTTTACAACCTTATGATACGAAGACATTGTATGTGTCACATTACGACCGATGCTGATGTGGATGCGGATATTTTAATTTGTGCAGATTATTGCAGATTTCCGCGGATGTGGATGCGGATATTCGTTACAACCCTGGTCTGAATATTTAATAATTGGGTGTTTCACGGTTTGATACGAAAATATTTAAGATTAAAATTGCTCATTGTAAGTAGTAAACATTTTTATCATTTAGAGTTCTTCGATTTTGTTATTGCTACACTTAAGAAATGAAACTTTTTTTCGGTTGTAAAATAACTTAGATACAATATGCTTATTTGTGTTTGCCATACCATCTCAGTCAGCCCTGACTATGGGACTTGCAAAGAGCCCGAAACATTCATTTGTTTGAAAGATACGTGAATGTATTAAGTCCACAACCCAAAATGCGTACACACATGGAATCCTTTCTGTGCCCGAATCAGGAGACACATAGTAGTATTGGTAGCATTAGAGCTCCTTGTGAAAGAGTTCGTCCAGGGAAGTACTGCCACCTTACGTATTTCTGCCGCCAAGCAGTAATGTAAGAAGGGTAAGGGTGCTGCTGAAATTACAGTTACATGGGACTTGTCAACTTACGTCTCAGGGTGTCGGGCGCAGCGGCAGTGCCCCTCAGATCTTTGTGATTTAAAGCTCTAAGTCACACTGCAACTGTTATGGACGGGCGTGTCGCTTACCACCAGGCGCACGACTTATTCGCTTGGTATTATAAAAAAAACCATAACAAGCAGTGTATGGGGTAATATAGAGAGTTAAAAAAAGTAAGCGACATGGATCATCCTGCACCCACGAAATTATGAGTGCTTCTCTCATAAAAGAAAATTTAAATTTCCTAAATATTCTTATCTTAGTGTTTATGACATATATTTTGTAGAAAAATGCCCGGGCGTAAGTATACGAGAGAAACGGCGGCGTGGTGGCGCGGCGGCACGGCGGCGAACATCGACGCCGGATGAGCACCAAATGTGTGATATTTTTAGGAATGTTGATTGCCGCCTTCCTGTTTCCGGCAAGAGTGAGCTCTGATCTGCCGGCCGCCGATACGCAACTGCTAATTAGTGATGAATAATTAATACCGCTACTCGTTGAAATATTAACCTCTTGATTGAATTTGGAATCAAATGGACTTTATATTATTACAAAGGAGACGTGTTTGTGTAGGCTACTTGATGGTGTTTTATCTTTTTGTAATTCTGTGTCATTAGTTTTTTATGGAACATCGTTTTCTAGTGAATATTAAAATATAACACATCGCCATCACACGTGAAACCAAAATTATGTAACTGAGAAAACACGTATTGTCAAAAAATTGCTGGATGGTGCCAATAAATTTATATTCTCCTATATAAGTGGATAATTAATTATTATGTAAAAATAAAAATAATCTCATTATTTGCAATAAGTTCATTCATGTAGGTATCTACTTTTTAATTTTCATGTAGTGTTTATTTTTTTGCGTTATACATATATGTTGCTAGCAGGGTTATAGAAATATCACGTAATTAGATATATGACGTAAAATAATCAAGTACCTACCTAAATGGTTCTTTACACATATAGCGTTAGATTACCTAGTTGCCGTACCATCACAACTATAAAATATATATAAACCACCTTTCTAATATTTAAACGAACAATACGCGTGAAGGCGTCACGAGACAAACACGCAATATTTCAAAGTTAAACTAATAAAACGTCGCCAAATAGTGTTTGCTATGACACTGAAAGCGGAATAAATAACGCCTCGGCACTCGTTTCCAGCAGGACAGCGCGGCTGCGCGGGCGCAGCGGCTGCGGGTCACCGGCCTCTGTCCCCGCCCCCGCGCGCCGCACTCCCTTGCCTCGACGACGTCACCAATACTACGTCACCGCTTGTCAACCGAACAACCTGATTAAATCAATATGTATTTTCAGCACAATATTTTCTTTTTTAAACTAAACTCAGCAGATTAAACGCTTTCACTAAATTAAATACAATTTTTTATAATACGAAAGTTTTTTATCATACCAGCACAATTTGGTTAGATTTCATTTTTTTCTTCATATACATATAAGGCTGTTAATAGATGACAAAGATGTTTAAGTAGATAGTTTTAATCGGAAATGATCTAAAATGGGCGTGTATTTGTTTTTGGAACATGGGTTGCTAATTTTAAATCATCTCAGTTGTGTGTCGGTCTCTACCGACGGTGTCCAATGGTAGGATTTCTTTTGTTTGGTATTCTGCTAAAAGTTAAATGTAGTGGTTAGCCATCGAACTGCTATTCATCAGCCATTGCAATTTATTGCTGTTCTGCTCTTCAACGGCGAGTCGACGGCACGTCATTTGACTTAAAAAAATTGCATTTGATTTGAAGGCTGAAAGAATGATTAATATCGTTACCATTCCATTGACACTCTTTTCAGATTCAACTGCCATAGCACTAGATTTTTGCAGAACATTGACTTACAATTATATGGACGTCGGGTCCGCGCTAAAAAGTGTCCGAACTTATAGGGCGTTAAAATCGTATACAGAGCGTCATTCACGCTTTAGTCTTCGTTTGTTCGACTGACAGCGAAGCAAGCAAAATTAGACAGTACTGCGATGACATTACAATTTATATTCAACGTTTTAGCGTTTTCATATTCCTTTACATGTCACTACGTTTAAATAGGTTGACTTGGGACATTTTTTTCGTGGTTTTTGTGTTAGACCCGTCGTCCATTTATTTGTAAGTCAATGTTGCAGAATTGCAAATATTATCATAGAATAGAAAGACTTTATTCTTCAACACTACGTTACATAAAAAACTTAAAATAGTGGCTTAAAATCTATATCTGTATTGAAGAAAAGGTAACAGCCTTAGCAATTTGCTGGTTTTCAGGCTTCACCTTGTATATAATGTAAACTACAAGTCAAATACATTTGTCGCTGTAGACACCGCAGTAATGGGTTTTCTAATTAAATATATAATTAAGAAACCACCTCACTGCCGCAATTATTATACACTATGTACCTACGTAGTACTACTATAAATGATACGAAAAAGGTTAAAACGCATTGTATTACATATATAGAATAGAACAGGCAGAGAATGAAATTTGATTGTGTATTGTTAATTATAATAATATTTTTATTTATTATATTAACTTACCAGAAACTACTGTACCTTCAACCAACAGCACGAAGTCTTCTGTTGTATTAGCAGCTGTTCTTTATATGTCAAATATATGTATATTTGAATGTATATAATGATCGTAATATGCAATTGCAGTTCATTGTAAATGATTCCAATGACCAGTGATTTCAAAAAAATTAGCAGACTTGGGGTGCTCGCTGTAGGAAGCCTAACACGTTGGTTTGTTTAAAAAACAAATACATGCGTGTATTTCAGATCTGAAAATCTAACAACTTGTATGTTGTGTACTATGATTACCTATATTGAATGACACGTAAATAGAGAGATAGCTAGATAAAACGATTATTGTTTTCCCATAAGCTATGAAATATATAGAAGACAAAAAAACAGAATTAAAATTGATAACGAAAACAAACACTAAAAAAAACAATCACTGGTTTTTTTTCTGGTTGTTTATGTCATCGAAATACGCAGAAGTTGTATACATAAATGAAGTAAATATATAAATAAAATAACTTTATTTCAGACTTCAAAGGTGGTCCATACAAAAGTGTTATGTTAGTATGCAATAAAAATCCAAATAAAAATTTATATATATAACATAGCAACTGCCTGGCGTCAAACGGCGCGGTGGCAGTGCTAATTTTTTTGGGATTGAAAGCTCTGAGTATCACTGCAACTGTTATGGACCGGCGTGTCGCTTACTACCAGGCGCACGACTTGTCCGTCCCGTTATTATAGGTATCGCAAAAAAAAATAGAAAAGTTCATTTTCCTATTTCGATACCTCCAATGAACACTACGTCAACTTTATATTTTGGTCAGTTTCTGTTATTTTTGTAAACAGCCATATAACTAATATTATGCTCCCCGAATTTTGTGAAAAGAAATTTAGTAAACAAAATTAACAAAATTGAAAAAAAATAACACATAAAAACGAATTTTGTGAAAAACAAGGAAACAAAAAACAAAGTAAAAACAGAACATGTCCAAAAATTTAATTGGCGTAGTGTTCATTTGAGGTATGGATTTGGTCCTACCGGGAATTGAACCTGAGACGCTCAACCAGTATAAGCCGTTGGACCACCGATGTCGTCAAAATATCACTAGTTTTCTCTCACAAGATATTCTTAATTAAGATATACATAATATGTAATAGTAATGAATTTACCAATACATTTTAAGTTGTAATTGAAGAACCTTATAACCAAATCGGTAATCCTTATTATTCAGCAACGGGGCATAACACGATGTTCCAACAAAAAAAAAATGCCACAAGAACGTAAACGTTGTCATTGGGTTCCGTGCTGACTTGGAATAGATAAACCTTTACTCTAGTGTTGTCCACCAGAAACATACAATATTGCCTTCAGAAAGTGTAAAATCATATTATTGAATTCAATTGGTTTTATTAAATGAAAGAAATCGGGTCCCTGGAACAGTCTGCCAGAAATATTGTCAGCATTTCTGTCCTCTTTATCCAAACCAACGTACTCGGACTAAGAAAAATTCCTCCGAGCCGGTTGGATTGCCTGACGCACTGAGCTACAGAACGAACAAGCAGACATTACGGTTTTTTGTGCTTGTTAAAGAAAGAAAGAAAGAAACATTTATTCGGCTATTACAAATAATAATAATAACATTAGCCTAAATTTAAATAAAAAAATAAAAAATATTACTAAGTACATAATTAATAGCCGAAAAGGCTAGCCAGTTCAGCTTAATGCTGGGCAGAGCCACAGCGCTGATTTTCAGCTGGAGCCTGAGAAGAGGTAGATAGCTATGCCTATTTAACAAAAACTAAAAAGAATAACAAGGATTTGATCCGTAACCTAAACATTTAAAATAACAATACCCAATTTATAATATAATTATTACAATATGCAGCGTGACAGTATAAAATAACAAAATTAATAATAATAATAATAAGAATAATGTCCGAGTCATAACTATACTGAAATAAATTAACAACTAGCTTTAGTGATACAGTAAAGTAAACTCTTTAATTCTTTTGCGAAAGCAAGATAAAGAAGGTGTGTTGGAGATAGATTTTTGTTTTCGGCCTTTTTTCTCCAACTTTTTGCCGGTTTTTCTTCTTTTTTTTTAAATTACCAAGTGACGGGACGAACAAGCCGTGCACCTGGTGGTAAGCGACACGCCTATCCTTAACCGTTGTAGTGCCACTGATCTTAGGGTCACTACCATTGCGCCCGTCACCCTGAGACATAATTTGATACTTCTCATGTACCTGTAAGTTCACCAGCACCCTTATCCTTCCAAAGCGGATCGCAGTAATGCTCACATTATTGCTTGGCGGCAGAAATCGGTAAGGTGGAAGTACTTCCCTGGACGAATTCTTTCACAAGCATCACTACTGCTACTGTAACGCCGTAGCGCCATCTGTGAGAAGCCTATGAAAGTTTTTCTTCATTCGCTCTACCGAGTACCTTTACAGCGGCTGACTAGAGAAGTCGCTTATGGAAGGATTTTTTCTTAATGTTCTTATTTGTATTAATAGGTATATCAAAGTGATGGAGTAATTTCCTTTACCTATTTCTGCTGCCAAGCATGAGCATAACTGCGTTTCAGTTTTGAAGGGTAAAAGGGTGCTGGTGAAGTTACAGGCTTAGCGTGGGACTTGTCAACATATGTCTCAGGGTGATGGGCGCAGTGACAGTTCCCCTCAGATCTTTGCGATGTAAAGCTCTGCCTGAGTGGTTCTGCAACTGTTGTGGACAGGCGTGTCGCGCGTGTTCGTCCCGCTACTTGGTATCGTAAAAAAAATTCAAAACAATGTTATAATTATTGTCTTATTGAGATTTATTTATTTATTTGGTTCTCCAACAATGAGTACAATATAGATTACAATAACATAAGTATACAAAACGTAAATACAATTGCCCCATTACATAGAGGAGAACAACGCATGCACAATAATCTGTTTTAACTGCCTCCGTGGCCGAACAGTTACCAGGCCGGACTGCCACGCAGAGGTCCCAGGTTCGATTCCCGGGCCGGGAGAAATATTTGTATGGCCTACAATTATTTCTCTCGTGAGTTTGGGTGTAATTTGTGGTTGTCTATGTGTGTGTCCATGGCACCTGCGACACATGGTTTCCCTAGTACGGGGCTATGTTGAGTGTGTGCGTTATTTATTTATTTATTTATTTGTTTTTTTTTTTTTTTACATAATGTTAACATTCTATTAAAAAATACTTATTAAGAGAATCTATAACTATTAGTGCAATACAAGTCTTTTAAGTAAGTTCACAGGCGTAGTAGCCAAATCAGCTGAATTGTAATAATGCATATGAAGTGTATATATCCGAGAGAGGGGACAGTGCAATCGGAGATTAGTACGATGTTTTGGAATGCAAAACAACTTCCTATTATGATTTCTCTGTGGTCGAATAGGAGCACTGAACTGAAATTTACTTAATAAATCTGGACAATTAAAATCCCCAGTGACTAATTTCTTCAAAAAAACTGAGCCGTGCATTTTGCGTCTTGTTTCAAGTGAAGTAAACCCAAAATGGTTTAAACGATCTGTATATGAGTTGAGTTTCTCGGCCATATTGCACTGTAGGCTAAGTGATACATGAATCTTTTCTGAAGTTTCTCAATTCTTATTCTATGAACATTGTAGCACGGTGACCAGACTACGCTGCAATACTCCAAGTGACTCCTAACCAAAGAGTTGTATATTATAAGTTTAACTGTTGGTTTTTTAAAGTTCTTACATTCTCTTAATATAAATCCTAGCATTCTTGAAGTCTTTGCAACATTATAATCTATATAATCTTTCTATCAAAGTGAACTCCTAGATCACGTATACCATCCAATTCTTCAAGAGTTTCTCCCATTAACTTATATTTGGTAGGAATAATGTTTTTGTTTCTAGTAAATTTAACGTGATTGCATTTCTTAATGTTTAAAGCCATCCTGTTCCTTTTGCACCAACTTGAAAGCCTATTTTGATACAAGGTGCTACTTAATTAAAGGCTTAAAAACATGGACTAAGTCTTGGACAAAATTAAGTGAATGCAATTTGGCGAACCGGAATACCCTAAGATTAGGCAAGCATAAATTATACAAAGAGGAAATCTGTCCTCCTTGTCTTGCATTCCGGTAACTTTCGAGATATTGGCACCTGAAGTTTTGTTTTGCTAATGAAAATGTCAAAGATGACCAAGTTGTGCGTCTGCTGGTAAGCGACACGCCTATCTACAACAGTTGCAGTGTCACTCAGAGTTTCAAAGCACAAAGTTCTGAGGGGCACTGCCACAACGCCCGCCACCCTGAGACGTAAGTTGATAAGTCTCTTGTGCCTGTAATTTCACCAGCACCCTTACCCTTCAAAACCGGAACGCAATAATCGCTCACACTACTGCTTGGCGGCAGAAATAGTTAAAGTAGCAGTACTACCCTGGACGAACTCTATCGCAGGAAGCTCTACAGTTATTAAAACTATACATATTTACGTTTTGATTAGGAAGCTGACGTAGAACCTTAGAACTAATTCACGTTTTAATGTTGAAGTTTCGCTTCCTAACTAGCACGTTGTGCAAAGTGTCGTCAAAATTTATTAACAGTTTCGCTCACTCTCATACATAACAAAAAAACAATTTTTCGCGTTAATCAATAATTACTCTATTTAAAAGAAGTTAGTAACTGTAATTACATTACTTCTATTGTTCTCCTCTTGCTTTAAATATTTTTTTGAAGTGTTTATTACACTATTGTTTTAGTGTAAATGGAATCCATAAGTATAAACGTCAGTGCATCATTTCTTACGTTAGACACCAGCAAGAAAAGGACAGAATGATTAATTTTAGTTTAGAATAGTCAAATTATTATTGCATACTATTCGATAAATGTATACTGCGCATAAATCACGAGATGTTAAAAATTCACAGTTAAATAAATTTGCGTTATTTATATTCAATACCATGAAATTTTTTCGATCATGATATTCATTGACTTACAATTATAAGTCAATGATGATATTCATCTATTTTTTGTGAAAATACGTCACTTGTTTGTTACAACGAACTTTTCTAAAATTATTCTGGGTTGGGTGTTCTGGGATGTGCTCCAGAGTGAATTCCCTTGCTCTGGTACTCATAGTGCTCCCTATTTGGGAATTCCCTACTTTATCATTATTATTTTCTTTATTTTTCTCAGCTTGTTAGCTGGTTTGAACCACACTTGCGGACCAAAATCAAGCAAATGCAACATATCTATGTGGAGGGTGGTGGTGGATAACAAAAACCTATTTCATCCTTTTTCGTCTTTAACAACCTTGCGATAATTACTAAGGATGGCTGCCTTTTATAACAAGTGGTATATAGTTGGTGTTAGATTCAGGGAATGCAATTACTTGGTAGCTGTTTGGGAATGACGCCTGTAGGTGAAATAACTATTGTTACTATCACAATATCCTTTAAATTTAAATTCTGGGTATTTCCTCTTTTAATTCTGTGTATTTAGGGAGTACATTCTGTGTATTTAGTTTTATTATTATTATTATTGATTATTTTATTTTTTTAGCTTGTTAGATGGTTTGAACCACATTTACGGACCGAAGTCAAGTAAATGCAGTATGGCGTGTATTTACGAGTGTGTGGTTATTATTATTATATTTATTATTATTATGTACTTTATTCTTCTCAACTTGTTAGCTGATTTGAACCACGTTGACGGACCGAATTCAATTATTATATATATTTTAGACTCTCGCCTCTCCCAAGACCTAAAACATTATTATTATTATCGAACGAGAACAATCGAAATGCGAACCTTCTCCTTTTTTGAAGTCGGTTAAAAAATCCTGTAAAATGTCCGAAATGCTTGTTTGTTTGAAAAAACAAATGTACGCTATTTAGATCCCATAAAATAGTTTAATTACCAATGTAGCAGTAGCGAAAACCTAAGAAGTCTACATTGTTTGCGTTGTCGGTAGGTATTCGCAATATTTTACATTCAACCTATCCATCACGTGCTAAAGTACATAATTTCCGATAGGCATCAAGTACACCAGTTTAATGTCCTCCACATCACCGATTCAGCCCGTAGAATTAATTTTACGCAGAACCCTTTGAATTAGAAAGTCAGTGGTTTTATTATGGGTTGTGGTTATCGTGACACCAGGAGCAGGGGGCAGTGAAGCGTCACCGAGGGTAGCTGTAAAAACGAGTCTATCACTGCTGCAGCCAATCGAGATGCTTACTTTCTTTGGAGCCAGTTTAGTTGCCCTGTCAAGCGAAATAATACGACTGTTTCTAATTATCTTATAGACTTAGTACTAGACATCACATGTCAATGTTATTCTTGTTACATGAACGCAGTTTCAATCGATCAAGCTCTAACATAGTTTTTTATTGTTCAATTGTATGAAATCAAAATTGTTTGAATAATAAGTACCTCATACATTTGAGGAATAGGTACCTAATCGATTCCGCTTATAATTATCATCGACTGCTATGTTTCGAATACAGATTAATAAAAGACAATCAACAATAAAACTTGCACGTACCGAAGTACTTGAAACGACCTCCCATTAATCGAAACAGGAGGCTCAATAACAATAAAGCACGGGTTCATCGTTAGCTGTTTTGGACAGCTCAAGGATCTTCCACACCGCGCATTTTGATGTGACAGCCACCGTCCGTCTATGGTCCAGGTTACATCACATCTCGTTGCTTAAGGCAAGTTATTCGAAATATGAAATCAGTTATCGTCGTTAATTATCGATTCATCGTAAGTGCGCCGCCATCTTGGATGTAAGTGCGCGGCCATGTTACCGCGCGGCTTCCGGCGTGTGCGTGCTGGTGCATGCTAATGTTCGCGCTTGCGCCGTGTCTTATCCGCGCCCGCGCGCCATGTGCGTTCCACATCGCCCTTACCGACGTGGATGTTTGTGATTATTCCGTCTGCTTCTAGAGATACTGTAATATGAGCCGCGGAATTTCCGCCGTTTGGAAGAATTTAGGAGGATTAGTACGCCTTAAAAGCCCTTATGGAACGGGAAGTACAGAATCAGTGACACGCGTAGGCGTAAAGATGACTGCTCTATTTGAATCCTTCCTCAATTAATTTTTGAAGATTTAAAAATTTGTTATCCGCTATTTAGTACCTGTAGATGCGTCACACTTTCTGGACTATAGAAGTACATTGCAGTAGACACTGAATGTAAAGGTGGTCCTTATAAATCGACTTCACCAGAACAACAGCTGAGAGCTTAAAATTTGGATGAGATGAGGAGGTCGCGGGTTCGTTTCTCGGTAGGACCAATTTGGGAAATGAACTTGAATTCCGTTGCTCTGGTATTCATAGTACAGGGAATTCCCTGGTCTGGAGTCAGGTAATCGGTGTGTTTGTCTGGCATATTATTATTTATTATTATAATTAAAATAGGCCGGGTTAGAAGTTCCAAGACGAAACGGGCATGTATGAAGAGACTGGTGAGAGTAGAGAAGACGAAGCAGGTTTATCAGGTTAGCAGGACTCTACGTAGACGAATCAGAAATGAGGAGATCCGTAGAAGAACGAAAGTCCCGACATAGCTCAAGAAATTAGCAAGATGAAGTGGTAAGAAAGGTTGTCCAATGGAGACCACGAACCAGTGGAACGGCCCTCTACTAGATGGACCGATGACGATGGCTAGTCTGGGAATC
>NW_020653611.1:2138262-2165470 GCF_003589595.1 Hyposmocoma kahamanoa | reverse complement strand
ACGGCCCTCTACTAGATGGACCGATGACGATGGCTAGTCTGGGAATCTTTGGGGAAACGTATGTTCAGCAGTGGACGTCTTTCGGCTGATATGATAAAGTCAATAGTCTATAGTCTCTACCTACCCCGGTGGGAGACGCGCGCTTGAGAATTGAACCCGGGACCTCCGCGTGGCAGTCCAGCATAGTAACTGTTAGGTCACGGAGGCAGATTATTTCTGTATGTATTATCATAATATCTGACCCCCATTCCCCAAACATTATAAGTTACGATATAGACATTTCCTACACCATTACAGCACATAAGTGTTTTTGCTGTGCCACGGTTAGATATATACATAAGGTTAATGGCAGATGTAATGCTCAAGTAACTAAAAGATAGTACAGAATACATAACACGAAGTACATGTATATTATACATCACGCTATTCTTGTCACGTTAAACAAGTGATGTTCAAGTTAGACAGCTCGGCAGCGCAGGCGCAGCGGGCAGACAAACTCATAATTCACCATCGATGCGCGATAAAGCCGCTCATTCAGTGCTATGCCAACGGCATTGTTTGCGGCTATACGCTATAACTACAATACCCACACATAGTGTACAAGTACGTACTATACACATATTTATATAGATAACTTCCAAGCCTTAGTAATCAGGAAGTATACAGTGATGTTTACGTTTGTTATTTACGATACCTATCGTGTACGTCGTATGGACATAATTCTCTTATTTACTTAGAAGCTCGTATATTTTTTATAGATATTTTGTTAGTTTTTGTACGATTCTAAAGGCTTGTGATAAGGGAGAATGATGCCCTGATTTGAGGCAATAAGTTTGGGTATCATATTTTATAAAACTATGAACTTAATAGTTGCGTTTTGTTATTTAAAAAAAAAAGTTATTTAGGAACGTTTTAGACGTTAAATTAAAAAAAAAGAATAGTGCGGTGCGAGTCGGATACAGAGTTGCACCAACTCGATTCTACCACTAAATTATATCAAAAATAAAAAATTAAAATAATCTTTATTTCATAGGTGCGCATTATTACACTTGAAATCGTCACATTGGTTACTCTACCGCTCATTCGTAAGGCAGATTCCCCTGAGAAGAATGAGCAAGAAACTCTAGAGGTTGCTCTTCGTTAATAACATCTGTACACATTCAACATTAACAATATATATTTTTTTTTGTTTACAAACATCAGAGATCGAGACTACTTCCATGAGCTAAACGGGTTACTACCACGGATTTTTGTTATCCGAGTACGTAGAAGTTGTATAATAACCTGGTTATTATACAACTTCTTAACTTAAAAAAATTTTGGGTAATTTTCCGAAAAATTTGGAATAGTGGAAATTGTTCCGGAGAAAAAAATCGAAGGTAGCTTAATATGTTATCTTTTTTATTTAGCATGAATTATACAGCTAAAATCACGTTAGAGTAAAACCGCGATTTACACGCATTGAACAACAGAGAAATAAAAGAATCAGGTAAGAAAATCTTTATAATGGCTTCATCGTTTTCGTTCAGTATCTTCAACTTTTGGTAGGTGTCAACTGTCAAACGTAGAAAAACATAGGAAAAACATTCGGAAAAATATTTAATTTTCTGAAAAATATGATTTTTTCAAAATGGAAATTATTCCATGACCCAACACTAAATTCAGTTACTACTAACATATTTATACTTATTTACAAAACCTGGTACATTTAGCAGAACAATAAAAAGTGAGAATACAACATAGTGACATTTATATTTAAACAAATAAAAAGTAAGTAGTAATCAAATTAACATCCTTTTCGACTTCGACTTAGCCTGTCCGATTGAAAAAATCTGTATTAAACAACACCACACATACAAAATATAAAATAAAAAAAAATTATCACTAAATTTACAAGAATGTAAAATCACCTCGAACAACTCGACAAACCTGTATTATGAAGAAATTAAAACAAATGAATGAAAAAATTTCAATTTTTTTTTTTTTTCAAATTAAGTACGCCTAAAATAACCGACAAGATTTTTGAAATAAAACACTGCATTACTTTGGGGATATTACAAGTATTCTGCTAAATGTGTTTGTAGTAAACATTAAATAAAAAATAGATTATAACATTTTGATGGTTATTTACTAATCGATTGTTGCTAGTTACAGATTTCTTAGCACGGTATGATTTTTTAGTCTTCTTTAACATTCTCACGTTGTTTTTGAGCGGTTTCACGCTCCGTGGCCACAGGTTAACTGGAATGCGACAGATGTAAGATTCCTGTAATTAGGTAGTGACAAAATTTGGTAAGCTCCGCCCAAAGGTTCTAAACCTACGTAACAAATGTCGCTTGACATTGCATAGGGCGCACTATAAGTTTCCGGAACTGACCACTTACTTAAACAATATTTAGAAAGTAATTACAACATTTGAAAATCGAACTCTTTGGCTGTAGAATACAGTTTGTTTCATCTGACTGTCACTTGTTTTTACTTTTGGCGTCATTTTAGAAATTGGTTGTCTACATCACCATGGATTTAACTCGTGAAATTTTCGTAGTATGATTTTCTACGAATTTAAGTGTAACTTAACATCTCAGCGGAGCTTCGCTTGGCTTGAAACTGCTTTTGGCGATGAAGCCCCATTGCAAGACGACTATTTATAGCTTCTTTACAGAATTCGAACGCGGTCATGTGAATCTTAGTGACGAATTTCGTGATGGTCGCCCTTCCACTGCAGTGAACAACAAAAACATCGATGCTGTGCGCCGTATGATCAAAACAGGCAGGCATGTGACATACCATGAGATTCGGGCATCTTTAGGCATAGGCATGAGTCAAATACAATCAATACTACACAAACATTTGTGTGTGAAAAACCTGTGCTCTCGATGGATCTCACACAATTTGACTAAGGTTCAAAAAACGAATCGCGTCACTTGATGCAATGCCATGCTTACCAGATTCAATGAAGGCGCGTCAAATTTGGTGTGGGACATAGTAACAGGGGACGAAACATGCATTTATAGTTACGACCCCAAAACAAAGCAGCAATCGAGCATATGGGTCTTTCGAGATGAGCTGAAACCAACCAAAGTGGCGCGCGTGCAAAGCGCCTCTAAGCGGATGATTGCTTCTTTTTTTAAAAAAACTGGACACTTGACTACTGTTGCTTTGGAGAATCGTTGTACCGTGAATAGTGATTGGTACACGACCAGTTGTTTGCCGGAAGTTATTGACAAACTCCGTAAAAATAACCGTAATCATCTTGCACCACGATAATGCCAGTTCCCACACGGCCAGACAGACAAATGAATTTTTGAAGGTGAACAACGTTGACCTTATGAGCCATCCCGCGTACAGTCCTGACCTGGCACCTTGTGATTTTTATTTATTTCCAACAATTAAGAACCAGTTACGCGGTCAAAGATTTTCATCACCTGAAGAGGCTGTCGAAGAGCTTGAAAAATATGTTTGAGAGATTGTCACAGAGAAGTGGATTATATGTTTTCAAAATTAGTTCATTCGTATGAAAAAGTGCATTAACGCCAACGAAGAATATTTTGAGAAACAATAAATTTATTTCTGACCATTTATAGTATTTTTTTCTTACTCATTCCGGAAACTTATAGTGCGCCAAACGTATAAAAAAAAATTAAAAATTTTCTTTTGTGGCTGTCACAGTGGTAAGTCTGACTTGACCTTAATCTGATATGACCCACCGAAGACGAGGATTAATGCCTATAAACTAAATAATGGACTGAAGAACTGGCGTATGCCTATTTTTTCATGTAAAAAAAGAAGAAAAATTTACCAAGACTTTGCTGTATGGTGTGGTGGTAATCTTTGCCTTTTCCTTTACGGAAAGAATGGCAAGACAACATTTATCTACCTGCTTATATAAAAAGTGGTATTTTGACAATCTCGCAAAACTACACGTTTCTAGGTTCTTTGTCATCAATTCGTATAATTTTGGTTGAAATATACTATTAATTTGAAATATAATGTTCCCTTTTCTCAAATAAATAAAGGGAATTTTTATTAATATTATGTTTTCTTTGTTCCTGTCCACAAAAGCAACGTTCTTCCAGGGAAGTAAAGATTTTTAATGTTTTTATGATAGGACCAATCAAAAAATTATGTGTTACTTACGTATAAGTACGTAACTTTGTAATGAATGAAAAAAGTGAAACCAGGAATAATTTTGCAGTGCACCGTGCACCCCTTAGCTACGGTTGTGTCGACGCGTCCCCCGCGCTCCTTGCACCCCCGTACGCCCCGGCCCGCATGGGGCCATAAAGGAAATGACATGTGGTTCCCGAAATCTGTTTCTGAAAGCTTAATATGGATAACCTACATTATTTTTTTCTTTCAAATCGTCATCAAGGGATAATATGTCTAGATATGACTGCTTTTTTTTTAAAAGACGATTTAGCGTCGTCGCCTTCGATATTTTGAGGATGGTAGTCAACTTGAAAAGTAGCTTGTGGGTGATCTAAAGTTGCCTCCAGATCGGTTTGATTTTTATCGATCGTTACTATCGCTTGTTGGCGATGGATATATATCAAGGTTAAATTCGCACAAATTTGTATTTTGCATCTACTCATAGTTTAAAAAATATGTTGTTGATGGTCTGTTGCTTATTTATACATTTGCTCGATTTTGTTCCATCACAAGACTTAATCGTGCAAAAATTGAGGAAAACTATAAGGACCATGATATTAACTGTACTAAGACTTTAATATACTATAATATGAATGTTATAATGTTTTGTATTATTTATTTCTACATAATATGTTGTATAATACATCTGAAAGAAAAAAAAATGGAAAGATATTTATTCATGGCTAACAACGCATAAATAAACGCTTTGTACAAAACATTATAAAAATAAAAACTTAATGTAAAAAGTGAACATGAATAAATAAGTTAATGCGAATGATGTATTACTATCATCAACTCACAGCGCTCAACCTAATGCCAGAAAAATCTCTGAATGATCAATGACTCTCAGAATTAACTTTATGTAGTATTTATTATCTGCACTAAAGAGCCACTGCTGAAAGATATAGGATGCTAACGTCTGTTAAAATAGGAACAACCCATTGTTACCAAATCAACATCATCAACATAAGCCCATTAATACATCCCACTGTTGGGCAGGGGTCTCCTGTTAGGTAAGGGTTTAGGCCATAGTCCGCCACGCTGGCCCAATGCGGGTTGGGGACTTCACACTTTTCCGGATGCGAACCCACGACTTTTGCTTGAGAGGCGGTAAGTCAAACCATTAGGTTGCCCAAGGTTTTTTTGCGTGACCAAATAATATACTCAAATATTTAAAATTATACCTAGCGTATCCACATTAAATTATCAGGTGTCCCTGAGGCCGGGGCACACCTGCCGATGCATTCCGGTCCGACATGTAGGGCTTCGAGCCTCTACACCCTACCAATTTGAGTAGGTAACCATCGCAACCAGACTTCTGATATCCAATAAAATTCCTTTTGGTCCCGTTTTGTTGCACCAAATTGGATTGGAAATGAACGCGATCCTGGAGCAACAGAAAGAAATTCAACACTGTACTGTTGTACTGTCATGTGCAATACCCCTTTGACAAGTAAATTCAATAAAGAGTCGATTCCACCAAAGGCTTTTACTCTGCGGATGTAATTTCATTTTGCCGGAAATAGCGCAGTGGAAGCTGACATTCTATAAAGGTCGGTGCATTAGTGTTACTTATATATATCTACATTGATTCATTCGCCGCAGAAATTCGAAGTAATTCAGCTTCTGACAGCAGTAGAATGTCACTAGAATCTGTAATCTTGTTTCGCAGTATCGTGTAATACAATTTTCTTGGAGAATATTTCAGTATTTCTTAGCAGCTTTCATCGATTTAACAACAACATAAAGAGAAAAATAGTGGCCAGCTAGTTTCAGGTTTCTGTTACATTAGAGCCGGGAACAAAATAAAAGAAGACGGACTGAGGGAACAAAGTGTATTTACTTATTATTTGTGAGGGCGGACGAGTGCGGAGCGGCGGGGGGGACGCGGGCGCGGGTGCTTTGTTTGTGGGCACGCGCTGCGCTGCAGCGACGTGCTCCTGCGCAAGAGATGGTCAATCTTTCCTCACACTTTTGTAACGAGTTTTTTCTTCTACACAGTTTGTGTGAGAGTCGGAATCTCTACAATATTAACTAGTTAGATACTGCAATTAGGTCTCGCTTGCTTTAGTTTTCGGCTGTATGCTTGATATATTTTGTACCATTTTAATAATAAAGCCGTATGTCGATACCTCCAATGGACACCACACCAACTTTATTTTTTGGCCATTTTCTGTTATTTTTGTAAACAGCCATATTTATTTTCTAATAAAATCTCAGTAGGTACAGAGTACTATAATACCAACCTCAAAAGTTCATAGAATTACATCTATTTGCCAAGTTTTATTGAAATTGGTTACTGGAAAGTGCGCGAAGCCGGATTCATCCCCTATAGTGGAATATTTTCTTCAAATTTAAATAGAACCACTACTGAGGTACCCTCTTTACAATAAACAAGAATCACCAAAATCGGTTCACAAATAATAAACTTACAAAAAATACAGCCGAATTGAGAGCCTCCTTTTTTTAAAGTCGGTTAGGTATGCTCTCCGAAATTTGTGAAAAAAAATTAAGAATAAAAAGCAAATTTCGAAAAAACCAAAAAAAGAAAAAACTAATTTTGTGAAATAAAGAAACAAAAAACAAAAAGTGAGAAATGGTCAAATATTCGTTTTAAATAGCAAAAAATAGAGCTCAAAATTTTCTTTTAAAAACAGTTAAAATTAGTTAACGTATTCGACTTATCGGAACCTACCCTAAGGGCGCGTTCCCACTATGTCGTGACGACAGACTGTCGTGCAGTTTACAGTGTCGTGGTTTTTTATATTTAAATGAAGTTGTTCACATATAGCACGACACGATTAACTGTCGTTCACGATTTTTTATCGTTACTACGACAAACTGTCGTCACAGTGGGAACAGCTAGAATGACAGTCGTCAGACGATAAAAAAACGTCAAGATAAAAACGTGACGACAGATTGTCGCAGCTCCTATTGTCGTCACGTTTTATTTATCGCTGTCCGCACGTATTCTACTCCCTGCCCTCCACTCTCGTACCCCGCGCCCTCTGCTCGTTTTGCAGTAGCGTTGCGTCGTAACCAGAGATGGGCAAGGAGGCTGTCGTGAAACGATAAATTGTCGTCACAGCTAGTCACGACAGTCGTCTAACGACAATAAAACGTGACGACATAGTGGGAACGCGCCTTCGCGATGCATAAGCTGAAATATCATTAAACATTTTCAATATTCTAAAACTGGGTTACGGTTTTTTAAGACATCTCAAAAAATATTTTGTCGCTTAGCCTCGTTTTGGTTCCGCTAACTAGCGTCAGTGTTCATTGGAGGTATCGATTGTGATAGCACGTCAAAAGTCTTAAAAGTAAAACGTCTACATGAAACAAATTACGTATATGACAAATTTTATAACTCTCCATATGCATAAAAGAGCGATCGGCTAATTTCGTTCGTAGAATGAATTGAAAGAGCCTGAAAAGTAGTCTTTTTGCAGAAGCGACTTTGTTACACCAAAACTGAGATGTATAAGCGGCTTGCGATCAAAGATCTTTTGTTTTTACGGCAATTATCCTATTAGATATTATATTATATGATGCAGATTATCCGCCGAGGCAGATACGGATGCTGATATTTGTAAACAATCCTGGTTTATAGCATTATCACCTCAGTGATAATATCTATTCTGCTCTTTTATATCCTTATGACACAATGATATGTGTGAGCATTGTTACTCTGTATAATAAATAATTACTAAGTTCTACGACGTGCGTTGAATATTCATTGAATACTTTTTAAACTGCGATATTAAGGCTGAGATTTATAAAACGAACGTTGCCTTCGACTAAGCAACAATGGCGCGCTAAGCAAGCTTTTCATAATAAAAAAACGAACTTGTAAGAAATTATTATTGACATTGTTTTTGTGAAATGACTCCTGACTAGTTTTTATGATTATTAAAACAAAGATCGAACACATAGAAAAACTTTTTCGACCCGATGGGACTTGAACCACCATACTGCATAGCAGTATTGCTCTTACCAACTGAGCTACGGGCATTGACTTACAATTATATGCACGTCGGGTCCGCGTTAAAAAGTGTCCGAACTTATAGGGCGTTAAAATCGTATACAGAGCGTCATTCACGCTTTAGTCTTCGTTTGTTCGACTGACAGCGAAGCAAACAAAATTAGACAGTACTGCGATGACATTACAATTTAAATTCAACGTTTTAGCTATTTCATATTCCTTTATATGTCACTACGTTTAAATAGGTTGACTTGGGACATTTTTTTCGTGGTTTTTGTATTAGACCCGTCGTCCATTTATTTGTAAGTCAATGGCTACGGGTCAAGTTATCGAGTTGTCGAAATTCTCCAATGTGTCTCCAGTGACAGATTTTTTTCACTTAAATTTATTGTTTCTTTAAACCTAGGTAAAGTTGTTAATACGAAAAACTTGCGTTACTTTTTGCGTAATCGAAGGCAATGTTCATTTTGTAAATCTCAGCTTTAATTCGTATATGTTAATAAAAATTTTAAATTTCAATACAACAAAAGTTTCAGCACCGTCGTCCACAAACATGGTGGTGTTAGTTTGCGTTTCACGTTATATAACGAGTGGAGTCGTCGGCCTGAGAGCAACCTTTAAGGTCGAGCCGGGACCTGACGGCCTCCAGCCTTTATTTACACGTGCGACATGTGAAAAAAAACACAGTAGTCTATCTGCTCTCTAGTGCGCTTTTCATACTGTTGTTAGCGCGCTATTTCTAGTCTGTGCTTGACGGTCTGTCTGATATATCGTGGCGTAGTGTAGGCCTATGCGTACTATATGTATACTCGTACTATTCTCAATAAATCAGTGTTATACCAGCCTTCGCTCGCTTCACTCATCGCCACCAGCTCCCATCCTTACATGGCGATGAGTGAAACGAGCGAAGGCTGGTATAACACTGATTTATTGAGAATAGTACGAGTATACATATAGTACGCATAGGCCTACACTACAGTGGCATTTGTATGGATAAGCGCATTTGAGTAGGTACTGCATTTGATTCTTATTCATTTCCAATCCGAGACTATACAAATCTAGAAAACTCGAACCCATTTCGGATATCGCTTGTGCACTAAGTCCGATTCAAATCCGAGAAAACACGATAATCGCTTGTAGACCTACAGATAAAATGATCCCTGTGATATTTCGGACCGTCTTTTCTCGGAGTCAGAACTGATACGAATCGGAATTCTCTCTCTACCGTGAACTCTTTTTTTACAGTTACAGAAATTAAAATTAAAGGCCTTCATATATAGAGGTGATTCGTCTTTACGATCCGTCGTTTTAGACTGATAGAAACGAATTGATGGTGTATGTTTATGTCGTTAACGATTAACTTGAACGTCAAGAGTAGAGACGAAACAATTATCGTGACAATCTATCGAACGTCTGTATAATGCTTAATCCATTCAACGGACTCAGATGAGTTACACTTCGTAAATCATTGTAGTAGTATTAGGGGTCCTTGTGAAAGAGTTCGTCCAGGTAAGTACAGCGACCTTGCCTATTTCCGCCGCCAAGCTACATTACTGCGTTTCGATTTTGAAGGATAAGGATGTTGGTGAAATTACGAACAATGGGACTTTTAGCTTATGTCTGGGTGTGACGGGCGCATTGGCAGTGCCCCTCAGATCTTCTTGTCTGTCTCTCTTATCACTTGTTATCATAAAAAAATGTAAAAGTGACAATTTTTTTTCGTATCTAACTCTTGGTTGATTCGAATATCATTTTCATTTCCAAAGTTTTGCAATCGCGAAAACCTAAGAACTCGTATAGTTGTATTACCTCGTGAAGATTATTATAAAAGAATATGGAATAGCTCTGTGTGAAAAAAGTTTTTTTTTTATAAAAGAATATGGAGTTAGCTCTATATGAAGAAGATACACTACCGGTCTGTCTTTTATCTGTGGCTGCAAGTCTCGCACGAGTCCTTGTAAAATGAGATCGGTGCACCCGCACGTGCAAACTCGCATATTGAATTATTGCATCTGATATTATGCAAAAATTGGATACTTTTCAAACTACGCCATCTTTACACACAACTACGTGTTTATCTTATATTATGTCTCACACAGTTACGCACGGGTCTCATATAGAACATCGAGAGATAAGTTTAAAGAAAGTAACATTCTTACACTATTTACTATTACTATTATGTACTTAGTTTAGGCATCGCAACTATACTGGTAGGCTTCTAATAATTAATTGTATAGCTTTATGATTAGTATAATAATTAAGGTTTATTTTTTATTTTTTTTACCAATTGCATATTAGCTTCCCTTACATTTGTTTTTGTTTTTTACTTATATTTAGATATATTCATATATTTATTGTCACATGTACATAGTCAGGTGTTACAATGTTTATTAACATTACGACTAGAGTCTCGTAGTACATGACCCTGAAAAGGGCACTGTCAAATTCTATAGGTACTTCAAAAAATTATACAAAATAAAATTAAAACAATAATTGGTAAAAATTTAGTATAAAATAAAAATGTCAAAAACTTAAATAGCATGTCAAAAATAATTTATAAGCTAAAACACATTATTAAGATATAGATTAAGTTATATTGAAATAAATTTATCTTTACCTTTATCTTTATGTTATTTACTATAGCATCACAGTACATTTATGAAATGTAAATGTATATTCAGAAAAATGAATGCAAGTAATTCTTTTATTATTATTGTTTTATTTATTATTTTATTATTATTGTTTTTTTTATAAAAGACATCTGCTGTTTTTGGCGGTCTTAGTCAAAAAGCCACAAATTCTTTCAAATGGCAATGTCGTATACATTGCTCTACTAAAATAAGATTCCGGTTGATATTCAACCTTTGCCCTTAAAAAAAATTAAACCTCAATTTATTTTTATAATAATCTCAAGTGACAGGACGGCCTGATGGTATGGACAGAACGCCTGTCCATAGCAGATGCAGTGCCAGTCAGAGCTTTAAATCGCAAAGATCTAAGGGGCACTGACACTGCGCCCGTCACCCGGCACCCTGAGACATAAGTTGACAAGTCCCATGTACCTGTAATTTCACCAGCACCCTTACCCTTCAAACCGGAACGCAGTAATGCTCACATTACTGCTTGGAGGCAGAAGTAGGTAAGGTAGCAGTACTTCCCCGGACGAACTCTTTCACAAGTGCTTGTAAAACTATACTAAAATAAGAACTTTATTCCTAATAAAGATTTACAGTTTCTGCAAAACTTGGATGACAAAAGTCTATGTTTAGATCTATGGAATTTGCAAATGATAAGTCTACAAGAGTTTACAGGGAACTGCATAATAACATAAGTTATTAAGTCAGTTACTTTCTAGTTTCTTAGCACAATAAATTTTCTTAAAGGTAACCTCGGTCCTACGGTGGAACGTGTGTATGTAAACAAATTACTGGTATAGTTATTATATTGCAAAATTGAACTGAATGGGTTCCTAGCACAGAATTCCCATTTATTTCATAAAGCTTGTGCATGCAATCCAGTAAAACCTAAAAATACAAACCTTTCACACTTTGTTTATTAAAAAATAAATTTGTTTGCGTGTGTCAGTGTGAAAACTATTTCTAAAGAAAGGAAACGGAAATAACACTGTGTCTTTTAAAAGCCAACCTCTGCCGTTGATGCTAAAATATTGCATATTTATGGCAAACGTGGCGACACACAAGAAACCTTTTTTTTAGATACCGAGTGACCGGAGCAATAAATCACACAGATCTGAGAGGCCCTACTACTGCGTCCGTCACCCTGAGACGTATATTGGGAAGTCCCATGTGCCTGTAATTTTACCAGCACCCTTACCCTTCAGAATCGAAACGCAGTAACGGTCACATTAGTGCTTGGCGTCAGAAATAGAAAATAGGTGCCACCTAACCTATATATACTTTCCGGGATGAACTCTTGTACAAGGAGCTCTAATAAAGTGATTACAATTGACCTGAATGATCTTGGTACTTGGTGGAACGGGCTGGTGTCCACAGCTCGACGACAAAGCGCCTATTTTGCGTGTGGTGGCCCTGAATGATATTTTGTTTAATTTTAATTGTTTTTTTATCCAAAATTTATCATATTTAGCATACAGTTAAGAGTGCTTACACACGGCGACTTCGCAGCGATGCTAACGCTCGTTTTCTGTCTATGCAGTCGCGCGTTTGCATCTTATCATGAAATATTACCACAGTTGCACTCGTATAATATCTACTAACTAAACTTGGGGGTCCTAATAGTTTAGATTCCAACAACCTCACAAACTATAACACAAATTTTTTTACCCATCTTTGGCAATAAGGCAAATAGAATAATAATAAATAACTTTCAACATTTTGTTTGAATGCGGAAGTCTTCCTGGACAGAAATGAATATGATCGATATAGGTTAGAGGACTGCGTAGTTAGTTTTTTATATGTATAAACACGGAAGTCATTCTGGACAGAAACTAATTTCCCTCACCACTCCTCATTTCCATCCACCCCTGTCCACTTAGTGTCATATTACATTATTTTAAGAATACTTTTTTCAATATATAACTATTATACTACTATAGTGAATACTGTAACACTATAGTGCATCTGAAATGTTTTTATAAGCACTTACGGACGGGTACGGGTAGAAAGAGGGTTTCTTCTCTAGACAGCGAGTGCTGGACAGTAGAAATAATTCAGCACAGATAGTACGACAGACTACGACAATGGATCTCAGTTATGAAATAAGTTATTGTATTGTATTGTATGTAATCATTTGTTTATGTTCTTTATTTCCAATTCTAATTCAAATTTTTTGTCATTCTATGGATTTGTTATGTCTGAAATAAATGTTTATTATTATTATTATTATTATTATTAAATGATTGAAAACAAACAAATTTTGATATTTTATCTTCAATTTTATATCCAATATTGTCATTCATATTAGAATTTCCATATTATGGTACAGTTTAACAAAACGGTTTAAGTAGCATAGTTTATTTTTTAACGCACACACTCAACATAGCCCCGCACTAGGGAAACCCTGTGTCGCGGGTGCCACGGACACACACATAGACAACCACAAATCACACCCAAACTCACGAGAGAAATAAATGTAGGCCATACAAATATTTCTTCCGGCCCGGGAATCGAACCCGGGGACCTCTGCGTGGCAGTCCGGTATGGTAACCGTTCGGCCACGGAGGCAGTTATATTTGTAATAGGTGACTTACAATAAAAATGGCTAACAATAGTTTCATGTAAAAAATTCATTTGGTAGAGTAAATATTACGTCAGCAGGATTTGTCGAATTCTTATTGTATTTCATTAAGTTGTTTCTATATTTTTAGACGCACAAAAATTTTCGGCAGCTTAGTAAAAAACGCTCTAATATTCACAATTTTGAATAAGAACATTTTAGGAAATGAAATTATTTTTCCGGATTTCAATCGCGAACAAACAAACCAAAACGTTTTTTCTTTCGAATCTAACTCAACCTTTTTTTTATTACCCGAGGGAATCTGCTTTCAGGTACCCAGACCCTACGGGGCCAGAGCCGGGGTTATGTGAGACTGGGCTGAACCCTGAAGGGGAACAGTCCGACCCCACCAAACCCCCGGGGTGTTCCTCCTCTCCGCTGCAGGTGGCACGGATACGCTCTCGCTAGTCCGCGCCTCCACCAGTGGCTGAGCGCGCCCAAGGCAGCCCCTCCCCGAGAAGAGAGACACAACGGTCCCCCGTCTCTAAATGTAAGGCTCGTCGAACACCAGACGAGCCTTCCATCTCGGGCCCCTAATGCTGCGCAACGAACTCCCCCGAGTCCGCTACCCAGGGGCCATGGGGGCCAGGACTACATCCCCTCAACTGTGAAGTTCAGAGGATGCTCTCCCAGCCCCCGCGGCGGATCTGTTGTTAGGTTCCGCCGTAACACCCTACACGCATCCGTGTGGACTCTCCGAAGAGAATCCCTTGGAGCGCCCACCACACGGGCCAATCGCCCAAATTCGGCCGCAGAGGACAGGACGTCCGGCAACGACACACCGACACATCTCTTCCTACCCGCTCGCCCTAGACCAAGACGAGCCCGCGTGGTCGGGCCAGCCTAGCTCCATCGGCCGGTCCGTGGGTTCCTCTTAGCTTCACCGTGGAATGAAATCGACCACGGCTACTAGAGCCCCCTGCCACGACAGGGCGGGAACCCATTCGGAGGGAAAACATCCAACATATCCTGAAACAACAACGGTTTCGTTATAATTCGGTTTTCGGTGTAATGAAAATTCGATCAAACGTTATTTGGAAAAAAAAAATCGAGTTTGTGATAATTGATTCGGCTTCAAAGACACATTAATATCATTTACATTGATAATATACAAGCTACATAATGAAATAGAAACATTACTATTTGACACAAAAACACACAGTTGAGAGTCGGTTTTCTCTTTTACATTATGGAATAGTTTCTATTACTATTTTATTACACTTATTTATTGTATTATTTGTTCATTAAGTACCCATAATTTTATTATTCTATTAATGTAAATATTTATTTCGGCACTGAATGGTCGCAATAAAATACAATTACGTTTAAATACACTAAATGACTCAGCTTTCTTTACACTAGTGCCCACTTTGTTAAAGATTTTCACTCCCTCAAACAAAACTTATTGACCTCGCCGTAATTAGTTGTCATCGTGGACAGGGTCGATTTGGGGACTGAACTTTTGCAAAGTGGTTCCCAGTGTTCTGGCCAAACCAGGGCCTCGATTCTGCTAATTTTTAGCCGACTTCAAACAAAAAGGAGGAGGTCCTCAATTCGACTGTATGATTTTGTTTCTTTTCTTATGTTACGCGATAAGTCGGCACTTGTGAACCGATTTTGGTGATTCTTTTTGTCTTAAAGAGGGTACCTCAGTTGCGGTCCCATTTAAATTTGAAGAAACTGTTCCTCGTCTAAGGGTGGCAAACTAGGGGATGAATCAGATGAATTAATACAGGAGAAGTAGTTAGTTAGCGTCTGACGCGTGGCAACTATTAGGTCTCCAAATGACTATTTGAGGTCAATACGCCATTTTCGCTTTGTATGGTGTGGTTGTGTCTTGTTGCGTGTAATTAATTTTCAATTTTCTGTTTATCGAAATATTTTTTTAACGAAAGTAAATCTTATGCCCCTGCAATATGGTCGCTTCTTTTTTGGAGAACTAAATTAATAACTCCAATTCGTTGTTGTTCAGCAATAAACCGCTAGATGGCAGCACACTGATTGATATTTCAATATAATATCAAAACGTCGTAACTTCTATAATAGTTGTTGATGGTATTGGACCTTCAACGATACGCCAACAGGGTAAAATTTAAATTATATAAACAATCCAGAATTTGTTACTTTTTAAATTTGAAACTGCGACTAATCAATATCAAGATTTTGTAGTGTTTCAAATTAAGTATGTGTGAGTTTTGGCGACATTGGTTTGTAAGTAATCGAGACTTAAGGTACCTCCATTGTTACACTCGTCATTATAATTCCATTCTCCACTGAGACTATATCACAATTATGATAATAATTGTTATTCTGCTAAATCTAGTTGTAAAGGAGAGAAACAATTGTGAATGCATGAATCATTGACTTACAATTATATGGACGTCGGGTCCGCGCTAAAAAGTGTCCGCACTTGTAAGGCGCTAAAATCGTATACAGAGCGCGACACTCCGCTTTAGTCTTCATTTGTTCTACGGACAGCGCGATACTGCGATGACATTACAATTTGAATTTCGAATAGGTTGACTTGGGACATTTTTTTCGTGGTTTTTGTATTAGACCCGTCGTCCATTTATTTGTAAGTCAATGGCATGAATGGAAGAAGTTAACTAAGATATTATTGGTAGAGACTCAATACAGAGTCAGTGAAATGGCAATGATAGCATTCATTCATTTATTCATTCAATTATCAACGATCGATGTGGCTTTACTAAAACAACATGGAAAATACTATGCTTAAATTCGAATTTATTCTCGTTTAATTAGCAAATTTTGTTTTCAAATTAACGGTATTTTTAGGAAATGAAACTATTTTTCCGGATTTAAATGGAGTAGGCTCTTTACAGGTCTCATGATCAAATGTTAAAGCCACTATTTGTATAATTTAAAAATAAAAACGATAAGTTTTAACTGTATTAAATATTTATTTTTCTAAATATAGCCTGAAACAGTTTTAAGGGAAGAGAAAGAGCAAAGCTAGTGCTGTCACATACATATTTTATGCCCTTGATATAATTTGGGCCCAAAACGTTTGATTTGTTTGAAAAAACAAATATACCCGATTTAAATCTGGAAAAATAGTTTCATTTCCTATGTGTAACATTCGCGAAAACCTAACAACTCAACAGTATTTTTACAAAATAAAACTCGATAATTGATATACCACTTAAATTGTAAGTAAAAACCTTCGATGAAAACTTCAAGCAATTAATAAACTACGGCAACGAACGTGCCAGCGTCTCGCCATTGAAGAGCAGAGTACCAAAAAATTGCAATGGCAGTTGAATGCTTGGTGGTTAGGCACCAATTATTCTTAACTTTTAGCAGAATACCAAAAGTACAACATCCTGCCATTAACACTTTAACGACACACATTGAGCCAAAATAATTTATATTTATATTAGATAATAGAACATTCGGTTACCTTATTAGCCTGATAAAAAAATGTTTAAAAACTATGCACGTTTATTCAGGGCACGTCGAAATATACTGTGACGCTAGTGTAAGAATAAGTTTTTTTTTAACTTATCTCTAGAGACGGGCAAGCACCCGGGTTTTAACCCGACGTTGTGTTAACGCTTGGTTTAAAGCCCATTAACGCCCAATGTCGAGGGCAAAAACTATTTATAACTACATATTTGTTGGAATATTATTACAAAATATTTATTGCTTTCTGACCTAGACGATTCGATTTTGATATATTATTGATTCGAAAATCGCATTGAAAAAAATCGATACAAAAAATTGTTAGATCGTACGAACTTGAATCGATCTTCATAAAAAACGAATCTTATTATGCATCCTTAATAATGAGAATCCACAGGATTACAAGGTGGATATTGTTTTCGTCTACAAAAGATTTTTTATATCGAAATTTGTAATAAGTATGGAATTATACCAAATTCCGAATTCGCCGTTTTGCCCACGATTTTATGCATAAATGGGCTAGAACCGGCAGGTCGATTGGGTTTTAACCCCCTGCCTTATTTCCATACACCAGATCCGTGACAGAGAAGAGGGCAAAGCACCAGAGAAAGACCACATGGTTTTTTATTAAAATATCACAAAGAACCGGAACTAGAAAGGTCCGACTATTCTTCGTTTTAAATTATGCCCAAATACGATATTTATTAACCTATTCATTACCGTGGTGTCGTATTGTATTTTTTTTGTCGCAGCAGGTAACGTTGTAACCATTTAAAGGAGAGAAACAATTGTGAATGAAGGAATGGAGGAAGTTTACTAAGATATTATATTGTTATTAAATAGCGTCATTTCCTTCCAGGAATTACAAAGATGCATTGTTGATTTTAAAACGAATTGCACTGTTGTTAAAGCGTTAACAATTTAACTGTAAAGAGCGTATCCTGACCGGATGCAAACACGAGCCTAGAACGGAAGGAAGTGCGATTGAACAGTGACTTCGACAAAAGAAACACCGGGTGTCACTCCATGAATAGATATTTGCCAAACGTGTCTTCAGCTTCCTTTTGCAGCTTTGCAGCACGCAGTTTGGAGCGCAAGGAGGTGCGGCGGCGGCGTGAGGCGCGGGGCGGGGCGGGGACGGTTTCCGGCGGCGCGGGCGCAGCGTGGGAACGCGCGCTCCCACCTACAAGACTGCTCCTCAGATTAAATGACGGGCACTAATTAATTTAAGTTTTGCACCAAGTAAAAATAGAGATCCGTGCTTGGCATACCACTTAGGCACTTTGAGCAATGTTTATCGTATGATCGTTAAGCCTTTACATTTTTTGCCGTCATTTATGGAAGAACTGGAATACAGATATCACATTACAATAATAATATACTTACGTTAAAATATCTTAATTGACTTTGACAGGTAACTAAGCAAAAAGAAAAACTATTCTCAAATTATTTGACCCTTCTTTAAGATCAGCTTCTAGCGACTAGCGCTCGCTCTCAAGAGGCTGATTGGATGCGGTGCGCGGGCGCACCTGGCGCGGCAGATGGTCGCCCATTCAGCCGACGCTGAATTTTATCAATTGCACACCCGTCCCCCACTTTCCACACGCCACCCCGCTCTCGATCGTTCTCATTCACTACCACCATTTTATTAACACAACATACGTATGTATACTTTCTGTGCGTTGACATACTCTATGGTTTATTAAAAAATATAAAATCAAGTATATTTTTACTACGCTCACTATTGCATACATTTCCTAAATGTCTGAAACCGCTGTTCATTGTACCGCACCATACCACACACTCTCCACTGCTTGCCACGGGTCTTTGCTTGTAACATGTTAAAGACACACACCACATGATCGGGATGGAGTACATCTTTATGGCTTTTTTTCTTATTAAAGCGCTAGACACTTATCACGGTAGTAATCAGCAACCATCTCTGTTTGGCGTCCCAACTGAGTCAAAGTCAAAGTCAAAGTCAAAGATTATTTATTCCATAGGTAAAATAAATTTACACTTGAAATCGTCACATTTAAGCTACTGCTCGTTCACTACTCTGACCTCCCTGAGAAGAACGAGCACGAAACTTTAGGGATTGCTCTTTTCAAATAAGCTTAAATGCTATGGAGTACACTTTGAATCAAATTTGTGTGGATTCTGGAGCCGTGTCGTCTTTCCATACATCTTTATCTAACACGTAGTCTTCAATTCTGTAATATGATTTTTCGATCAAAATATTTTTAATGTGGTTTTTGAACTTATGAAATGATAAACTTAATATATGCTCCGCAATCTTATTGTAAAAACGTATACAGTTCCCCATAAAAGAGTTGTTTACCTTGGTTAAACGAAATCGTGGTACCATGAGTTTGGACTTAGCTCTAAGGTTTATTATGGATATCTTCTTTCTTATTGAAATTATGTATATTTTTACGGGCATATAAAATATTTGAGTAAATGTACTGTGATGCCACAGTCATGATACCAGTCTCCTTAAACTTTTCTCTGAGAGAAACCCGAGAGCCTAGACGGTACACAGAACGAATCGCTCGTTTTTGCAATACAAATATGGTTTGAATATCTGCCGCTTTACCCCACATGAGAATCCCGTAGGACATTATACTATGGAAGTAACTAAAGTAAACTAGTCTAGCAGTACTAACATCGGTAAGCTCACGTATTCTGCGGACTGCGTATGCAGCGGAGCTTAACCTGCTGGCCAGGGAAGATATATGTGGAAACCATTGAAGTTTACTATCTAAGGTCACTCCCAAGAAGACTGCTTTATTAACAAAGTCTAACCGTGATGCGACACATTTCTCTCTATATGATGTAAATAATACTTAATAAAAAATATTTCAAAAAAGAAGCCGTGGTAACATAATGGTTTGTCCGCTCAAGTAGAGAGGCAGGGTTATTTTTCGGAATTGCGAAATATTATTTGAAATATTCAGTAAAAGAAAACGTTGTGAAGTAGCCTCCACACATCAGCAATTTAATGATGTGTGTGAAGCTCCTAACTACACTACAAGGAACGGAACTACAGCCCATTGTGAGTGAAGGCCTAGGGCAAGGTGCCCAGCAGTGGGACTATATTTAAACTAACTATTATTACTATATAGACCTTGGAGTTATATTTGATAGGAAGTTAAATTTCACAGACCATATTAATAGTAAGGCATGGAAGATGGTAGGTTTTGTCAAACGCTCTTGCAAGGATTTCAGGAAAAAGTCTCCTATACTCGCCTTATAAAACACTTTGATACGTAGTACCTTGGAATATGCATCACCGGTCTGGAATCCACGTGCTGAAAATAATACTCGGCTAAAATGTTTCAAAATGTTTTCCCAGAATGTTTAACCAGATATCGAGTTGTTGACATAGCGCCATCCCCGGAGAACAAAAAGATAACTGCCTTTATCACAGTTTTAGTGTTATATCATATTTAAGATCTTTAGGTACCAATACATCTTTCCAATTTTTTTCGTGATTTTTATGCAGTTACTTACGGAATAATAATTATACAATAATATTCAAATTTTCTGCCCATGCCCAAGTACACAAGAATAAGGTTATATGATAATATCAAACTAAATGAGTTACGTTTCTTAATATGACAAACGACAATAGAATTATGTTCTCTCTAAAAATAATTACTATACACGCAGTTGTCATATTTTATTCCCGTTTCAAACCGTTCGGGCTGTTCGTATAATAAAGCAAAAGTTGATTACCATATCATGGTTTCATTGTAACAGCGGAATAAAAGACCTTTCCAAAAAAATATCTTACTATGTTTACGAGAATAAGATGATATGTAATTATTATCTTCGCCACTTTTACTATTGCAACCCGTAGAATAAAATGGAAAGTCAACGGTGCAATACTTGTTTTCGGCTCAGACACAACGAGAATACAATGATAATCCACAATATAAATCCAACATGATGATTGATTTTGACTAATTATTTATTAATGAAATAACTCCATTTTCGCTTAACTCACGGCTGTTTCATTTATAATATAGAATCTACAAAATATATTCTTCCCTTAAAGCTAACTATTAATCTATCTACGTTCAGTATTTAAGAACTTATCAATGAAAACATGTTTTTTATTTTTCCTGAAATATTACTTTGTTGCGATTATCATTTTGTTCTCCGGGGATGGCGAAGAAACTCTGCACAGGATGGTGCATGGAGATATATCGTCGCCAGAGGCACTGGCCCTCATTAACGTTCCTCGTACAGTGCCTAGGGTCCCCATTGCCAAATCATTTGTTTTATCTGGTGGCCGAACTAATCTCGGAACGTAAGCCTCCTTGAACAGACTTATGCAGTCATACAGTGACTTCACTGTGACCAGAGACAATGACATAGACATCTTTCATGTAGGGAACACTGAATAACTTATTCGCATGTGCAAGCAATTTACATTTTTAATTATTTTATTATTATTATTTTAGATTGTTCTTTGTATCTCATTGGCTAACTCTAAATGTTTAGTGCTGTGCACACCTGTAGCGACTTGTCGTTGACGGTGTACTTTTAAATAAATATATTAATATTTGGCCGCTATTGAAAACTGTTACAAAACTGAAATTAAACATAGTACTAAGCGAGCCCGTGAAAATAAATATGTATGTATGTCCTAAAGTAAACAACCATACTATGATAAAAAACAAATAGACATAGTTTGGCAATTAAGAAATTTAACAATTTACATTTTTTGAGAGACAGAGAATTTTTATTTGTTATGTAAATTCAAGAAAAAGTTAATATTGATACGTCTAGAAAGCATGTTTGATAAATATATTAGGTAAAGTTTTGTAATCTTGAGTGTAACCTAGCGAACAAACTGCTTTCGCTGTTAGGCGCGAAATGTATGAAATAAATAAATAAAAATATTCAAAGTAACTTTGTTTCGGTCTTTTTCTGCCCCTCTGCCCTTCAATCTTCCCTTCTATAGTGCTTCTAATAAAACCATTACATGACCAAACATATTTCCAATACGTTCCCTTTTCCTCATTCATCTTATAGCTACATTAAGAGACAATAATGGCGTGGCGAAGTCTTATTAATTAATTTTAAAAATTGGCAACGTAAACGCGGCTTATCTAGTGTTGCAAATATCCGTGGGCCACAAGAACCACCTCCCGTGAAGTGAGTCAGTTTGTCATCCTCAGCTCATCGCTGGGCACGGTCTCCAGGTACAGGTTCCATCACACTTATTTCCTTCACCGAAAAACTCATGGTAAATTTAAAATTAAATTTGACACATAAACTCCGAAAAACTAAGAGATGCGATTCAAACCCGGATTCGAACCCACGGCCTTTGCTTGAGAGGCGGTTGGTAAACCACGGCCTACTTTACATAAAATATAGTAATAATTATTTTTTGTTATAATTAATAATACAAGGGCTTAGTTGGCATAGCGTTTGGCACGGTTTGTGAGAAGACGTCGGTTCGAATCCGGCCGGATCGAAGGAATTTTTTCTAAATGTTCGATCTTTGTATTATGAATTATAACAAAAACTAGTGGAGTAACTATATTAAATAGGTAACTACATCTGTCATTGACCTCGTCCACGTAGGTTGTTCGTCATATGACTTTAAACTCCGTTTTATTCGATTGAAAGTGTCGTGATTTACTACGTCGCATCCATCAGTTAGCTTGAACTTCACAAATGAATACAATGGGCAGGATAGATACGAGTATCTCAACGCAAGCGCAAGTATGTTAACCCTATTACTTATTTAACTTCTAATTACGTAACTTAGATGTTGTTCACATTCGTTCATTAGAATAATTATTCTGCCTTCAGAAGTAAAAAAGGCAAAATTCGGTGATAAACGAATTAAAAATTCTATACGTTTTTCTGATAAAAAGAAGTTTGGCCAAAATAATAGGTACGAGATTTTAAGACCTAATTATGTAATGATTACGTGTAATAATTTTGCTACGAGTAAATTAAAATAATAAAACACAACCAATATTCAAAGATTATTTTATTTATATTGTTTTTTAAATATGTAGTTCCAAATAGTAGTTATGCCTTTGTAACACTTTAAAATATTATTTTAATAAAATAATTTTTCATTAATTTCATTAATTTCACAAATACAGTGACCTCTAATGAAAAATCCCAAACAGACATAAGACTGCAGTACTAATTAATATGTTTTTGTTTATTCTAATTTCTATTAATAATTAATAATAAATTGAACTTAATAAAACTTCATTCAATAAAATAATTTGTAAAACTTAATGTAGCGTAAATTGGAATGTTTTCTTTGTAAAATTAAAAATAAGGTATTTAATTAATAACTATTGGAACTATAGTGAAAAAATAGGGTGGTTTGCAACAATATTAGACATAACTGGTTGAAGACTGTAACCACCTCAGTCAACCGTGACCATGGGACCTGTAAAGGGCCCGAAACGTCGGTTTGTTTGAAAAAACAAATATACGCGATTTAAATCCGGAGAAATAGTTTCATTTCCTAAATATAGTGACGTTTTTCTGTTCAGGAACAACAACAATAGATTTTGGTTTAGAACTAAAAAGAGCGCCTTTGTGATACAATTTTTGGAATAATTGACAGATTAAATACAAGAGTAAAAAAATGTATTTTTGATATTAAGCAGTTAATTTATGTTAAATATACCTAAGCACTTACATAACAGTTTGCGTTGTGGACGATGAGAAGGTCGCGGGTCCGATTCCCGGTAGAACCAAATTGAGAATGAACTTTTCTAAATTGGTCATGGTCTGGGTGTTCTGACAAGTACCCCAGTGTAAATTCCATCGCTCTGGTTAATGACTAGTGATGAGACATGGGATGGCACTCCCGAGCTTTAAATCGCAAAGATCTGAGGGGCATTGCCACTGCGCTTATCACTAAAATGATGAACTAAAAACCACAATTACGGTCAGTTGTGCTTTTTTATGGTATTTATGAAATAAGGGCACAGTGTTAGGGACTTTTATTACTTAGTCAAATCCTTGATATTTGTATTTTTAAGTAAACATGCGCCAAATTTGACATTTTGTGGTACGAAAGTACTTATATTGTGTATCTAGCAACTATGGGTTTGTTCTCTGGAGCCGCCAGACCCAAAGTAGTGACGATCAGGAGCTCGACGACTCGTAAAATCAAAGACGATTTTAGTTAACTGTGTTATATTTAAATAGGTGACTGGTTAGTTACAGGAGTAGTGCCGTTAAATCGATACAGTGATAGTTTCTGAAGGGGTACAGTTTTAAAAGTGAACGGTCCTTTTGACCTTTTCAGTTACGTGCAAAATTCGTTACAAATGTGGTAGGGATGAAAAAGACATGTGGTGTTACTCGATTGGTTCAAAATAGGCCTACGTAATGTGCCCTTGACGAGCAGCGTTTTCTTACTGCTTTGGAAATTATGTTAAAATTACAAAAATTGTTGCGTTCGCAACATTCTCCGTCCGAAACACTTAGGACGCATTTTAACTCACCCGAAGAACAAAGTCCGATGTGATTATTAGCAAAAAGCGAATAAGTAATTTACGAGAATAATTTCGTTATTCAAACTAAGACCTATGTAAAGGTGTTTTGAGAATTTATATATCTTATTTCGTTTCGGAAATATAAAATCGAACAACGGTCGATCTGACATCCACAGCGAAGAAGAACGTACGAAATGTACTATGTCCTGAGAACAAGTAGTCTTGCACATAGATCTTTATTCTACGGATGAGTCGATTTCTTCGACGATTACATCGCGCTCACCCCGCGCGGCCGCCGCGCGGTCGTGTGCTTCTGTCATGGCAAAATACGCTCTATTGGTTTTGCTTTTACGTTTTAATAATGAGCGTCCCGGGCACGCGGCCTTATCTGGCTAGAATTTGGTCCGCGCGGCAGCAATGCAGACTCCGCTCGACTACTACGCTATTATTCAGATGTATTCAAATGTTGTTGCCTAGTGAATAGAAATCAGATTCGCCATTAATGCACATGAAGGCGTGGTGAGTGGGCGGTCGCCGCGCGGCGGCCGCGCGAAGACTTTCTCCTCGTGTAACTGGGCGCTTACTGTCAAATAAGCAATATACAACTAAATTTATAGACGTATGATGCGAATACTTATTTGACTGTAATTGTTTCGGACGGAGAACGAATATAGATCCCCTGGTCCCAAATATGTATATAAATCAACTTTGACGAAAAATGTTTTATCTTTCCAACGGGCAGTATTTGTAAAGACCGTCACGTGATAATTTAACAAATAGAATTGCAGTGGGACAGTAATAAAATATCTTCAAATTTGTCACCACATTATTCCGCGTTCGTAAAATGGAACACATAATGGAGAGTATATTAATTTTTTTACATTATGTGGATATCTCTCTCATAAGTTAACATTCGTGGCATTTGACTCTTTAATTAGATACTGCTTATGATAATTTTAGTGGCAAACTTGAAAACACATCGACAGTTACAATATCGGCGTTATCTCACTCCGGTTCATTCATAATTTCCTCGATAACGACTCAGCAAATGACACTGGCTATATCTTCCTCGGAGATATTATTAGTCCATAACTGTAACATAACTAGTATATAAGTATATACTTATCTTCCCACTCACAACATCAGTAACCACTGTAATTCTGAATGCAAAAGCTTATAAGCCGCACGCAGACTACACGGTTCATTAAAACACTTTGAAGGCTGCGAGTTTTTTTAGTAGCAATAGAGCTTCTTGTGGAAGCTTTCGAATCCAAAATAAAAAATCATTTATTCCAAAAATAAAATAAATGTTACACTTGAAAACGTCATTTTTTTAAGCTACTGCTCATTCACTGTTCTGACTTCCCTGAGAAGAACAAGCAAGAAACTCTAGGGGTGAAGTTTAGTCGTTTTACCATACATATTTAGATAACACGTAGCTTTCAATTTTGTAATATGACTTTTCAATTAAAATACTTTTAATATAAGTTTTTTTTTCGTCCAGGGAGTACTGCCACCTTATCTATTTCTACTCCCAAGCAATAATGTGAGCATTACTGCGTTCCGGATTTGAAGGGTAAGGGTGCAGGTGAAATTATAGACACATGGGACTTGGCAACTTGTGTCTTAGGATGACGGATGCAGTGGCGGTACTCCTTGGATCTTTGTGATTTAAAGCTCTGACCGATAATGCAACTACGGATTGGAGTGTCGCTTACCACCAGGTGCACGACTTGTTCGTACGACACTTGGTATTATATAAAGATTAAGTGAAAAAATCCCTAACATATAAGTCTAGTGTCATTTCTCTCCATGCTCGTTATTAATGCAAAATTATTAATTTTATTATTTCGATACCTCTAATCATTGACTTACAAATAAATGGACGACGGGTCTAATACAAAAACCACGAAAAAAATGTCCCAAGTCAACATATTTAAACGTAGTGACATTTAAAGGAATGTGAAAAAGCTAAAACGTTGAATTTAAATTGCAATGTCATCGCAGTACTGTCTAATTTTGCTTGCTTCGCTGTCAGTCGAACAAACGAAGACTAAAGCGTGAATGACGGCTCTGTATACGATTTTAACGCCCTATAAGTTCGGAATACTTTTAGCGCGGACCCGACGTCCGTATAATTGTAAGTCAATGCCTCTAATGAACAATACGCCTACTTTATTTTTTGGTCATTTATTTACTAATATACGCACCTCGAATTTTGTGAAAAAAAAAATAAAGAAACTAAACACAAAATTCGCAAAAAATAACTAATTATGTGAAAAAAAACAAACAAAAAATAAAATAAAAACAGAACACGTCCACTGGCGTAGTGTTTATTGGAGGTACCGATTTACGATTAAAAGTGACCATTGAGTATCGGGGAAACAATATTAACTTGCTATGATTTGATCACCTGTTACGGGTTTCTTAATACTGTAACTTTTTAACTTATTTTGTTCTATTCAACCTTATCTTCCCCACTGCTTATGCTAAAACGACAAACGAATTCATGCTACAAGCGAACAGCATCGATTATCCGACGGATTGGCTGCAAGTTGCAACCACACGGCCCTGAACTCGATTACTCGTGATAAATTTCCTAATGAAAGCGCGCTGCGGAGGTGGAACTCACTCAACCTGCAACGGAACTTACATAATTATTGTTAAATCTCGCCTTAAATTAGTATAAAACTTTCAACATATTCACCATTGAATAGACCTTTACGTTCTATGTGTACGTTATATTCCATGTGTATGACGCTTATTTTGATTCATAACGCTGATCAATAGATGGCCAAGAAAACATGCGATGCGATTGTAATAATATCCGAAAAGGTCAACAGATGGCAGCTCTTACATTATTGTCAACGTTATTCTTGTTTAGGCGGTGATTACTGATTACATAATT